>NW_027176372.1:20647430-21185876 GCF_023349555.1 Cebidichthys violaceus | reverse complement strand
TTAAAAAAACACGGGTGAGAAAGAGGCAAAACGTCTCAGCCAATTAAAGAGAGGACTGATGAGAAGTTCGCTGCGAGGCACAAGGCCCCGACAAAGCTCGGATAAAGCGTCCGACTCGATATTTGTGCCAGGCGGCTTAAGATCTGAACGCCACCTGACGTAGCACGGCCCAGAATGCATCCTGCTGCAGTGACCCAGGGAGCCAATTACTTTGAGATTCTCATCATTTCTTTTGGTTATTAGATTTTCCATAAAAAATGATTTAGTTTTTAGTTTGGGCTGAATTTCATCTCGTTTTTAAATGTCCCCAAAACACAGAAAAATCATTAGAAGCAGCAGAAAAGTTATGTTGTTTTGGACGATAGGTCAATTTTAAATGGTTCAATGTTTACAGAGTCTAAATTTTGTCAAATACACAAAGTACTCACTGATGAAAATTATGTTTTAATAATAACAGTCGATCGAGCCCAAACAGAACGCATTCCTTTAATCAGCCGAAAGGAGTTGAGTGTTTAGATGAGGTGGTTTGCTACATCTCAAAAATACTGACGCACCTTGTGAACAAATCATACCAGTGTTTTAATATTTATCAGCATTTTCAAAATGCACTGAAGACAAGAGAGCTGTATTTGTGAGTATGTGAACAGAATAATTAGATTAGACGAAAATCAAGCCCTGAATGCAAAAGAAGCAGTTTGTGATTTTCTATATTTTTACATAAACATATGAATGCTTGAAGGCTACTTTTCCACACAACCTGTGGCTCACACCTATGGTGAGTATAGCTACAGCTATATGGCGTAATGATTGGCTTCCACACCTGAGATTTGCCCGGAGCAATTACTCTCTCCCATTACCGCCCAATGAGCAACTCCACAGGCAGGAGAGACAAAATGACTTTCCTCGGGGCTATGTTAGTGGCGACCGCTGAGGTGGGAAGGAGGGATTCTTTCTCCACATATATTTTTCCCAGTTGGTTACAGATCCGGACAGAAAACCCACCTCCCTAACTGTCCAGGTTACCACCCACGTGTTATGCTCTGATATAGCTCTAATTCACTTTAAGAGCAAGACGACGCCCTCTTTCTCTGCCTATTGTTCGGATTGAACGGTCTGAGAAGTCTTTGTGGCATGTGGTGAAGGGTTAATGTCAGACGGTCTAGGCGTCTGACAGCTCATCTCTTCAAAAAAAAAAAAAAAAAAAGGCTTTTGTCAGCCGGTTGCTCTCTGCGGTGGGATTTTGAACGGCAAACTCCCAGCAGGAGCAAGTGTGCCCTGGGCACATCTCTGGTCTCAGCGCTGGTCTGTCTACCTGCAGACATACGCGTCCGACTGGAGGAGTCGATGGCGGTCTGGAAACAAACCCGTCACTTGTCAATGAACAGGTTCTGAAGGAATAACTATATCAATATGACTGAATAAACCAGCGTCTTCCTGTTGTTTAACTTGGACGCCAAACGGCGTCAAATCGTTGTGTACTTCTCTAAAACAACACAAATATTTTTTTTCAATGAACGACGCTCAAAATGTTTATTCCTAGAGGAATTTTATGTTCGTTTAATTCGAACAAAGCAATTATGAAAATGTAATTATAGTAGCGTATCAAAGCTAATCCTGACGGAGAGTATTCCTGTCATTACACTACAGCTCGTGGGCCCACAGAGATGCTTCCTGCATGCCATCATATTTACACCATGATCATTACCCCGGCTCTAGAGCTTTGGGATTGTCTACGAGGAGATTGTGACGGATGCCACAGCCCCACGCGTCTGATAACTACGGTGATGGCTTGCCCTTGCCCACATCCTCATTAAGGAAATGCAGGACAAGGAGCAAGTTGGGTAAACAAGCTGAATCCATTCTATTAATGGCTCGCAGGCTCCCCTGCCTCACCACCATTAATTATCTTTTCATACAGAGAGATAAGATGAGAGAAAACAACAAGCTATGTGCCAGAATATACACGGCCTTTTTATTAAATAGGCATTCCCCATGAAGCTAGAACATGACCAACTTGAATTGTCATTTATTTATGCATTTTGTAATAATTATTATTGTTGTCAAAAACGTGTCCAAAATGTACCAATTAAGCTAAATAAATAAATGCAATTAATACAGCCAAGCTCCGAATGTTTTCGGTTTTGTAAACTCAAGTGAAGCGAGAGAAAAGTCCTGAAACAGAAAACGTGTCTCCTGACCAGCAGGGGGCGACTCCTCCACTTGCAAAAAGAAGTCTGGTTGTATAGAAGTCTATGAGAAAATGACTCTACTTCTCTCTTGATTTATTACCTCAGTAAACATTAGGAACATGAGTTTATGGTCTCAATCGCTAGTTTTAAGTCTTCTGCGATACAGAATGATGCTCATTTAGTAAATTATGGTCCCATTTAAAGTAAAATAGAGCATAAAGCGGAGTGTGCCTTAGGGCGGGCTTACTGTGATTGACAGGTCGCTGCCGCTACCAGAGACGTATCCGGATCTCGACGTCACTCCTCCGCAGTCCAAATATGGTCACTTACGTTCGTTGGCTGCAAAAAAACAACATGGCGACGGCCGTAATCCAAGATGGCGACGGCGAAATCGACGAACTCAAGGCTTCAAAAACGTCAGTCCCACAAACCGATGGGTGACGTCGCGGTGACCACGTCCACTTCTTATATAGAGTCAGCGGTCTGAACGGATCTGGAGGTGGGAGAGTCCGCTGTACAGCTGGATCACCCAGAGCCAAGGAAATATTGTTAAAAAGATATTATGATCTGTGATGATGATGATAATGATGATGATGATAATGATGATGATGCAAAAGCACAATGTGAGTCAGAGTAGAGTCTTAAAGGAGGCAGCTGTTCCAACTTCTTCACTTTTTTCTTCATTTTTTGTGACGCAACTGCGTTAAACATTCTTGATCACTTTAATAACTGATATATATATATAGTTTAAATTACACCAAATTCAGATAGTTATAAGTAATGAAGCCATCAAGCATTCTGTGCTGTGGCATCCAGAAGAGGATGGCCAGTTTCCAAATTGGCATAACTGTGTGGCATTAGTAAATTACTCTCGTTCATGTTCCTTTCAAAGCAAATAACTATTGTTAATAGATATGAACGTTAATAAAACACCGTAAAAGTGAAAAATAAATCTGCCGCCACGCTACAAAAAAACCCCCAAAAAAAGCCCGCAGAAAGAAATCTCCTAGATAGTGCACACGAGTGTGAATGAAAAGGGTTATTGCCGCCTTACAGGCACATTGACACAGCGTTAAGGCACAGTAGGCATTCTTTCTATTGACACGATGGTGTGTCATCACATTGAGGCTGTGAAAAGATCTTCAAAGTCATCTCGTCTCTCCTCGGGGCAGCAAGGAAGGTAATACGGCTGCAACGCAGTGTATTGCATAAATCACTGTCAGAAATTTCTATGAAATAATTTCAGCACATTTAATAAGCTACGGGTGAAAATCCTTCTTTATTGATGCCGGCGATCAATGTAAGCTACGTGCTATTTGTTAGGAGTCCTCTTTTAGAGGCAAAGTGGGCAAATGACCCGGAAACACGGGAAACATTTTTTTTTAATATCGGTGATGTAATAAATCACTGTGGTTCTGCTGGTCTCTAAACACCGCTACTCTGGAGGCAGTCCCTCTTATTGTGCACCGGTTCAATAGTTTCCCCCTCTTTTGGAGCTCTGTTCCTTTCTGGTTCAATTTCTTCGTGGAAAGTTTAGATACAGATCAGGTTTATGCTATAAAAAAAGCTTAGCTTAAAGTCTCTAGTATTGTCTAAAGATGGCGATGCCCTGTGGCAAAAAGGTGACATATGAACAGGGCGGGCAGCATTTTACATGTTTCGATGCGGTGGCTTTAAGAAATGTAGTTCCTTTAAAATGAGTTCTACCTCACAAATCACTTTTTCTAGCTCCCTGACAATCACCTGCTAAATCATTTAATATCTATAAGTAATACATCTTTATCATTAAAGTCAAGAAGAACAAATGATATGACACCATGCAACTAACTTTAAAAAAAAAAGTTTATAGTTTCAACATTTTGGGATACTTAGTCTCTGTCTGTGTGCCAGATCTTCTCATCAAACTTTGGACAAAATAGTGGGAAAAGCATATTTCCCAAAATGTCAAACTCTCCATCCACAGGAAAAGCAAGGACAACCAAGAGCTCTCTGACTGCCAGCAAATCGGCCAGATTGCAGGGTGGGTGTTTACAAGCCAGTGTGTGACCATACGGCGGAGTACACCACCAAAGTACGCCGCATCCTTTGCTCGTCCTCCACCGACTCTCTCTCTCTCTCTCTCTCTCTCTCTCTCTCTCTCCTTTTTCCTCCTCGTTTGTATTTCAGAAGGCTAAAAAGATGGAGAGACGTGCGTTCAGAGGACCAGCGCAGTTAAGTTATCAAAATCGATAAAACGCACTCATTCCTACTGTAGGTGATTGATGTGAAGCTGTCACCATCTCAGCAGTACGCTTTCCAGTACAGCCATTACAGAACACACACACACACACACACACACACACACACACACAAGCATATGGCATGAGGAAGGTCACCTGCAGGACGATGTGTGTGTGTGCGTGTGTGTGTGCATGTGTGTGTGTGTGTGTGTGTGTGTGTGTGTGTGTGTGCGTGCGTGTGTGCGTGTGAACGCTGAGCTTAATGAATGAAAGTAGCCGTATGAATACTGATGTACCATAGGGAGTAACAGATGCGAGGCTTCAATCCAAAACTGCAATATTAAGTTGGGAGTGAAAATGTGTGAGAATTAGCGAGCCGGGCTCCATCTTGTCCCACCGACAATTAGACTTGAGCGTTCATGTTCTCCCCCCTTTCTCTCCTTCTCTCACACAGTAGGGGGCTCTTTGCTTCCACACTGTCGTCAACCATTTTGAGAAAACTTGCAAACAAAGTTTTATTTATTAAGTCTATTTATCTCAGAAAGACTAACTTTGCAGAACTCACGTTTTAATTTCGTTGAGTAGAACTTTACACATTCAGGTGTTGGTGCTGCCAAGCAACTACTGTACTCACAACCACCTTTCTCCAGCTACGAGTACAGCTGGATGTCTTCGCTGTACACTTTGTGTGTATGTGTGTATATATATATATATATATATATATATATATATATATATATATATATATATATATATATATATATATATATATATGTGGGTGCCCTAAAGATATGCCCATGTAGCAGATGCAGTGCAGAGATAAAAGTAGAGTCTCACTAATGAGCGCTTTGATGTGAATGCGAGGGACAGCGTTACATGATCGAGCTCAACTGAAACAATCTGCAGCCTTAAATATTTTATTGACTGAGCAGGAACGCGTCAGGGACACAGCAGAGTGTCCAAATCGTCCAATTATGTCGGCGCTATAGATAAAGTTTATATCCAATTAATTAAAAGAATGCTCTCCTCTGATTTTAACATTAAGAACTGAATTACCGTTGGCAAGGATGCATAAATAGACATCCCTGGGAAATAGGATTTGGGCCTGCGCTCAGTGCTGTTGTAGAACTGATAAAGAGACGTAAGTGTGTGGAGATTAGTATGGATGAAGAGATTGTTTGACTCCCGTTTATGGAGGCAAAATGATTTCGCTTGGAGTGCAGATCCTCCGGAGGGAGCGATCCGGTTGCCGTCGGCGTCCCCGCTGTATTTGCATCGGCTTCGACAGTTCATCCAATCAGGCGATCCCCGTGCACACCTACAGTGACATCACCCCCTCCATATCTGCCAGCGGCAATGGCAGATATCATTCTCGACCCCATCAGTAACGAAACTCCTCCACTCACAATCGGTTTTGTCTTTAATAAATCAGCCCGGCAACACCCACATATTCCTGTGGCCTTCAGAAAGGGAATTTATCATTCAGCCGTTGACCAAATCTGGCACACCCGAAGCTGTGCTGGCAACCGCCGGGGAGGTTACACACATACCGTTGATTTATTGGCATGATATACTGGACATAGCAAAATAAAATATGTTCCACAGGGCATAAGCAATTTATCTTGGAACTGTCACAAACCAATCTTCACTGCAAGGACAAGCAGAAATTGAAAAAGGGAAAACACAGCAGAAAGTTGACCAAGTAAGCAAAGCAGTGCCCTCAAGGCCTCAGTAGACTCAAGCATACAGATTCCTTGAACAAAGAAAACAAACAAATGGAAAAACTGCCTTTTCATTGAAATCGCGCTTCAGACCAAGTCTCTTCAGATGTTCTCGAAGCAAAAGGTTAGACCGGCAACACTGCAATCTTATACTTTGTTCAGATGTTTGCAGATTTAATTTCGGCCAAACGGATGCTTGTTCCGCTTGGTAGGGCGAGCTACTGTGTGCTGCTCTGGAGCTCTTTTTCAGTCTTGGGAGTGCAAAACGTGCTCAAGCCAACTTGTCGGTAGAAAAAGGAACATATATTTCATATGAAATCTCAATGGGGAAGCCTCTGTACCTACAGAAATCAATTATTCCTCATTCACCCCTGCTTCGGTGGCTCCCTGCTTGGGCCGGTATCAGCAGCTCAGGGAGACAAAAGGATTACGGGGGACTATCTGAGAAGATGCAGGCGGACTCTTCAGCTACTTTCTTCTCCCGTGAACCGGGAGACGCAATAACAGTATTCCTCTGGCAGCAAGAACAGCCCGATCACGACGCCATAATAAAGAGCACAACAGACAGAGATGGAGTGAGAAAGGGGTCATCTCATACCGTGCCGGGCCATATGCTCTGACCCTTTCATTCTGCTCAGATGGCCTCCGTTTTTATGAAGTACAAAAACCTCTGTGGATGACATTCCTCTTGATGTCTTTCATCCTCCCAGCTCTGTCCTTGTCAGCGGGCCGAAGCTCGTTGCTGCAGTGGCAACAAGAAGAGGGGGAAATGATTTGGGAGAACCTGTGGCGCATTTGTAATTTGATTCGAAACAAATTGAGTCAATTAAGGCCGTTTTTGAATGCACTTTGATTGGTAAAAAAAAACACATTGGAAATGACTTTGCCTGGTCAAGTCAAGTGGTCTTCATTTCAGGCAATAAGTCAAAAGGTTTAATTGCCTTCAAAAGCATGCATCATTGCAGTCAACGATGCAGGCTTAGTTCTTTGGGGCCGAGTGTTATCGCGGTGACTCATTGTTCACCGGTGGGTTTTGCTCAGTAAAGCCTCTACAAAAGATAAGAAATAAATGCCAACGCTCCCCCGGTGCTCTCTCCTGTGCCCGTTCCTCTCAACCTACAAACTACCTTTGACAAAGTGCCCAAAACCGCCCTGAAATACTACCCATAAAGTCCAATGCCGCTATAAACCTGGAGCTGTGAGCTGATTTGTGAATCCAATTAGTTTCCTCTCTGTAATGGGTGTGTTCGGCGCCACGATGTCAGTCAGCTGCATCATTACTCCATCAAAATCGTCTATGGGTCATGAGAACAAACGTGTCATTTTTTTATATACGAAAAAACTGAAAATATGGAGGCTACGGCCCCTCTTTCTTTATCGACGGCCTTCCCCCTGTCCTGACCGGAATAGTGTTGCGAGGCTCGGTCCGATCGACCTCGGTTTGTTTCTACGTTTACAGAGCCAGGGCTGTGTAAGAAGACCGGATTTTTTTTTTTTTTTTTCTCAGTGCACAAACAGCGAAGCTATTTGCTGAAAAAGTGGAGTAGAAAAGAATCGCAGGCTCCACTTTTAAGGGCTTTAAAAGCACAATACACAACTTTGTACCCGTTTGTAGCCATGTTGGCTGTTTTGCTCCAGGGATGGCATTCTCACTGTGTCAGTCATTCCACCACTCCTATCTGGGCAGAAATATATCTCGGATGCATTGATATGAATTTTGTACGGACATTCAAGGTGCCCAGAGGATGAACCCCGATGACTTTGGCAGACGTTTACTGTAGCCGTGTAGCTTATCCTGTGAAATATCTCAACATCTACTCAAACAATGTGTTCAGTGGATTAAGCCCACTGACACTGGATCCCCTGTCTTTTCTTCTTGCACCACTGTGAAGATGACATTCGTGCTTTTGAGCGAAATGTCTCTACAACTATTAGATGGATTGCCATGAAATTCGGTACACACATTCATGTCCCCCTTAGGATTACCTGTTCTCACTCTGGAGATCCTCTGACTTTCCATATGGCACCGTTATCAGGCCAATGCTTTTGGTTTGTGACTACAAAACGATCAAAACTAACATTTCCAGCAGCCATATTGTAGCTGTACTTTTGTGTTTGGTACTAATTAGCATTGTGAGTATGTTATCGAGCCGATGTTGAGCCCCGAGCGACCAACCGTTTCTAAGAACAGCATACGGAACAGAAAGTGTGGAGGGGGGGGGGGGGGGGGGTGCCCATCTTCTCATCTTACGACGGTTCACGAAAAACATTCACACCTTCCCGCATTCACGGCCCCTCACACCGAGCTGCACAAAATGTATGCGCTGGAGTTTGGCATGCGATAGTATGCTAAAAAAAAACAAAAAACAGCGGCACAGAAAATGAGGTAAGCGTTTGCTGACAGCGCTGTGGGAGTGCAAAGTGAAGGTGCCCAACAGTTGGCTTCAGTTGACATCTGGGAAAGAGACAGGCCGCTGACAGGGAGATTATCTCCACCGGAGCTGCAGCACAGTGGAAGCTGTCCACTGCAGCTGTGATGCTCCTTGGGGAGCAAGGACTCCAAGGTCTGCTTTGGAGAGACTTTCACAGGCACAGTGGAAAAATTAAGGCGCAAACTGTACTCTAGTGTTACTGTCACTTAGCTGTCACGCGAAAAGACATAGAAGGGTGGAAAGCACATCCATCAAGAGAAAAAAAAAAAAAAAAGGGGGGGGGGACTGGTGAAATGATATGCAGGAATCCAGCGATGAGGACTCAGATCCTGCGGGAATCCATCACCTGCAGGAGGCCATGGTCAGGCCAGTTTGATGTGAAATGCCCAATGCGGTGAAATAAAAAAGGATGTAAGTGTAGGAGGCAGAGGAGGAAGGACATGAGGAGGAGAAGGACAGAGCCCCACTGTGAGTGAGTGAGTGTCTGTGTTCGTCAGATCTGCCTCCGGAAAACGTTAAATAGATCATTTTTAGCTCTATTTCAGTTCGTTTATGATTCATCTAATTAAATGCATGTTCAATACAAGGGATGGCGTGTTTTTTTTTTTGAAATCATAGTTTGACTTCTTAGCAACAGATGACGTCAGAGCTTTGATGTTGCCGTCTGCGCCGTCTCACTTCCTGCTGAGCTTGTGTGAAAGGCCAAGTGCACTGAGGAAGATATTGACAGTTTCTCCACATACAGTAACAAGAGTAATTTTATTTTATCACACTGGTTTTTTTTTTATATTTCCTCAGGCTCAGAAAATAATCAGAGGGAGCATCTGAACTGTTTGAGACCTACAGTCTGCAGCCTAAAGAGGGATACCGATTGGGCTGACCCAGGTAGAGGTCTCCTCAGCTCACAGATGAGGCCAAATCAATGAGAGGTGCAGCGAAACGCAGACAGCAACCAACCCCCCCCCCCACCCCGGGAAGGTGTTTGGATGCACAGCCACAGGCGGAGGAGGGAATGTGAATGTAGATGAGAATTCACATGGCGAGAAGGCTGCAAGGACTCACATCAGCATGAGAGGTGAATAAATGAGGCCTGACAAGGAACCAGAGGAGCCGATGTCTTTCACTGGATTTCTGTTGCTTCCATCTTTATGTTGTCATCTTCTCTGGCGGAGGTTTTAAAAGGGTACCTCAGAGAAACACCTTTGGCGTTATAATTACGTAAATGGTTTGACCGTTCAATTTTGAGGTGTTTTATCCAACCGAGTGTGCAGAGAGCGGAAGTAACTTTAAAAAGGACGCTGCATCATCAGCAGTGACCAGTTTCCGGGGTAGAAGCCTGTGTGAGTATTACAGGTGAAAGACTGCAACATGTTTACCAAACCGCACTTAGAAATGATAGTGTCCTATGTGATACCCATGATAGAACACAATGCAAGAAAGAGAAGGAACATAAATAAGAGATATAGTCACGGCCACAAAAGCAAACAACTGAAAAATTACTCCTCAATCTGTGATGATTTACCAAGAGAGCAGGCAAATTAGAGCGCGTCAGGAATAACAGAAAGCGAGGAGACATTTTGCCGTGAAAGAGAGACTTTCTGAGTGACGGACGTCCGGGCACGCCGCTGACTGAAAAAGTGCATTTCGCCGGTCAAGACGTAGACAGAGCAATGCATTAACAGCTCAAACGGGTGCCGTTTGCTTCCCTCTTGAAGTGTTACACCGGTGATGTATCACTTCCTTGTAAATGCTGACCACACTCCGTTCCACGAGAAGACTTAAAAAAAAAAAAAAAAGCACCCAAACTAATTTTGGTCGGTGAGATGTGCTGAACGCACAGAAAATCCACAAAGTTATCCAAACAAGCAGGCGTCCGAATCCGGGCCGAGCTCTGTGCGGTAAACAGCCGGGTACAGGGCTTCTTTTGAGGCCCACACAGGGAACCCTTCATCACCGCTCCATGTGGCGGCGATATGACATGAGATAGAGCTTCTTCTGTGTTTATGAGAGGGTCCGCATAGTGAGGCTCTGTCAAAAGTGAGAATGTTTACAGAAAAACGGGGCGACATTCCAATATATAATTCCCAGAAAAGCCCCCTCCGGTAGATGGAAAATTACCAGGGTTCTTCCATATTTCAGTGTTTATAAAATGAGTCAATCTGGAGAAGCTCTGATTCCACAAAACAACCCTTCCATGGTGATTTCAGGAGGAAAATAAAAATCCACTTTCATTCAATGGAGCGTGTAGGGATTATTCGTTCAGTGCCAGACTGCCCCGAAGGACGAAGAGTCACCCTGCACCCAGAGGGCTTCAGCCACACTATTGATAACGCGTTTGGTTCAGAAGTTTGAATCCTCTCCCTCGGCATTATGGTTTGTTTTTCAACGTTGGAGCCGTTTTCTGTGTCATGCAAGTGTTCGTGTCCCTGTTCGTCCTCGAGCTGCACATCAACGCCCCTCAAGGCTTTCCCATGTCTATTATGTTGGAGACATGGCTGCTTTTCAGACGAACGATCTCGGCGGAAGCCGCTTCTTCCGGGGGCCAAACCATTGAACCACAGCCTCAGTGTTCCACCAGCGTCTCCGCGGGGAAAATGTTCCAACGTGTCAATGTCTTCAGGAAAAAGGCGTGTAGTTTAAACAAACACCGTCTGTAAATCCATCACACAAAATTAGAGAGGAGTAGACCGACTCTTAGCAGCCTTACTAGCCAATAATATTTTAATAGGTATTTAATATATATATATATATATATATATATATATATATATATATATATATATATATATATATATATATATATATATATATATATATATATATATATATATATATATATGGCCCCATTAAATTCTGCCGTTTACAACAAACGCTTTGGATAAAAATACAAGAAATGTATTGGACACATACAAAAGAAATATATTTTAAATACAAAGCTATAATTAAGCTGAAGCAGGAGATGAGAGACCTTGTACCATTACATCAGCTGGGGAATTCTGATTGTATTCTTGATTAATGCGTTCATAAAAAAAAAAAATATTGCTGTCACTTTTTTATCCCTCAAATATCTGTCATATCAACCCCCAAAAATCCAGTATTGGTTACGCTTTGCTAGTAAACTTGACTAATTTGCATTTACAGTTTAAAGCAGCTGCTGGTGCCCATATGGTCCCACTCATACAGGAGAATCCATCCACTGCACAGCAGTCGGGGACTCAGGCCCAATCTGACGTAGTGTGCTTCATCCTTACAGTAATCCATCATCTCCTCTGTTGTGCTCTTTCCAATTGTTTATCCTGGCATTTGGCGGAAAGAGAAAAATGCCAGAATCCCAGCAAAAATCTCAGCATCGCTTTGTCCCCCGAAAGAGGCCGCTGTGAAGTGAACGCGACCCGTCACAGTCATATTTCTTACTGTCTCGCTGCGCCGCCGTTTCCCTTTGCACCTCCTCCATTTAAAAAAAAAAAAAAAAAAAGGCGGAGACACCAAGAGGAGGGAGAAGTGTTCAGGGTTTTCCGTATCTTTCTGGGTCAACAGGAGGCCTGACGTTTTGCTTCCACCCATCAGTCCGTTCTTCCCACCATGCAGAGGCGTCATGCCGACGGGCCGAGGTGATTCCTGATATTGACGCAGCGGAGGGACGGCGTCTTTTTCAAGATGATCGGTGAGACCAGAAATGAGAGATCTGCCGAGGTGTAATCACCTGTCGCTTCTTCTCATTTCCACTATTTCCACATTTTCTTTTCTTTTTTTTTTTTTTAACCAAACTGATGATGAATTATTAAGTAGCAATTAATGAATTAATCAATTATTCTATCTTCCCTCGGCATTTTGAAATCGGACCCCTTCAACCTCGTTAGTCTGCACACTTCTGGATGGGCAATCCCTCCACATATTGATTTACCAGACAAACTCTGCAACTGAACTGATAGCAGCTCCACTGAAATGGACTCATCTGTTGAATTAGATAAGCCCCCCCCCCCCCCCCATATCACTGGTGAACCTCCAAAAAAACATCACAAAGCTGAACAATCAGAAGGTCCAAAAATGGAGCAAACACAGACACGTGAACATCAGTGGCGGACTAAAACAACAGCCATCACCTAATAAAAGCAAACCGTGGGGAGAAACAGTGTGAGGCGAGGAGACGATGTGAAGTTATTGCACAAACTCCGGTTGCGGCTCCTGCACCTGCTGCTACAGAGTCCTTAGTTCCAATTTCAACGTTCCTTGCATGGTACTTTATCTCTGAAGCGATTAGGAACAAACAGCTCCATCAATCAGGTGTTGGAGCCCCAGAGAGCACCGGAGCCGATCCAAAAAAACCACCTCGAGGCTGCCAAGTTTGTGCAGATTCTGCTGACACTCGCGATGTTCAACCGCACGATCCTTCACGCTGCGCTTCCAATGAACTGATTCCGTTGCTGGTTTAAAACTCCCACTTACGCGTCGAAACGCCTCATCTGGAAGAACAGGCCGGCCAACAAAGAACAATCTGATCTGACACAGAAGATACTCAAACACAGACATCAGAGGGAAATAAAAAAAACGAAAACGCTCAGAGACTTGTGGAGTGATTATCAGGGGGGGCTTGTTGGCAGCGTCACATTTCACAAAACGTTTGTTACTCATAAGCTGCAGATGAATTTGAATCCCAGCAAGCTCTCGCATGCTAATGACCGTGTTGCAAAGTGCAGTGTCCGTCGTAATTGTTGGAAATGTGTCAAATTGAGATAAGAACATTTTGCAAATCACAGCTCAAATGTTGCCGATTTTGTGGAAACGGTTCCGAATTGCCATTTTCACGTCTTTTCTCTTTCGATCTATAGTTTGAAGTTGAGGTCGTCCTGTGTTCCGTACTGGCTTTGTGATTACGGAGTGAGAAGAGCTGAGAAGTTCCTCCACAATCGAGCAAAATGCTTTCGACGGCGTCAGCGTTTATGGCACTTTCTGAGGCTTTAGTTTGTGGTTCTGCTGCACTGAACTGCATTATTGTTGCTCTGTTGTGCACCTGTTAGTATGATGCGGTCCAGTACAGCATCAGAATGACTACAGAGCTGAATCATAAGACGCACTGTGGGCAACAATTAAAAATGACTACGTTCACAAAAGGTAGCCTTTTATTAGGATTTATAACTTACGCTTTACAATGAATTAATTTAAAATTCCACCCATGTAGCGTTTTCTCTAATCATATAAGATATAATGAACTGGGATAGCAACAACAATTGTTATATGGTAAGGCCCCCTCAGAGCTATTCATCTGAACGTTTCACTTTCCATTATTGCCGTCATTATTTACCCTCACTTATTCAGTCGTTGGATGAATAACTTACCAGTCTATAGAAGAGGACGTTTCCAATTTCTGAGGAGCTGAAGAATTCCCAGTTTATCCAAATAATAAAAAAATAAAATATTATACCATTTATTGACGCTCCAAAAAAAGGACTGTCAGATCACAACAGCAATTGTTGCAGCATAATATATTACCTCTATTTACTTTAGTGTCTCCATATTTGCATTTAATTTCCACTGGGAGAGCGTGACAATTGGTGAAGTATAAAAGTGTTATTCTTTTTCATCCCGCCTTTTAAAAACGCTTCAGATGACAGGCCAGAAAAAAAAAAGAAAAAAAAAAAGGCTTCCACCTGCTCAACAATTTACATGCAAAGTAAATAAGCTCCATTCATTCATTATGACGTGCTAAATATTGAGACTTTGCGCCGGTGACAGTTGCTTTGCCTTCGCGCGGCTAGAGGGAGATTTCAGAAAACCTGTCCAACCTCGGCGCGTTAGCTCCACGGCAAACCTATTAGCTCGTAACAGCAATCAGCAGACGTCTACGCTTCCCTTCTGCGGTGATTTTTCCTTTTCATATAAAGTTGATTACAGCTTTTTCCGATAGCCTGCTATTTCTCGACCGCAAAAAAAAAAAAAAACACAGGTGTTGACAACAATGACTGCCAACTTGCCTTCACCAATTGTTGATTACGTCAGTTTATTTCCTGTCTAATTGGCGCCGTCGCTACCGTTTACGGCGCCCTGCACCGCAGCGAGCCGCGGCGGGTAAAGAGAAACTGAAACTGAAATGTGTGGTCCTTGTTGAAAACTTTGTAGCAACGTGAGACCGCCGAGTACACGGATGCAATCACAGCCTCTCACACCGCCCACCGTCCGCTGCAGTGGTAGTAATTGGCGAAAAAAAGCACCATTAATGCGCCAAATTTCCGCGCGGCTCTCTCGCTGTAACGAGGACATTTCTTGCAAGTTTAAAAAAAAAAAAAGGAGATAAAAAATAACTGCTTTTGTGGGTGTAACAACAGTACATCAAACATGCATGAGGTGCTCAAATACAAGAGGGGCAGAGCGACAAATTACAAACTCATTTAGTGCCAAACCAGCCGTGAACCACAGTAAACATGTGTTCCTTCACCTGTCTTTGCACATTTCAATGGAGGACAATGTCACAGGAATACGGTTCCTGCCGATGCCTCTCCGACACACTTAACAAGATAAGAAGAGCTGTTTAGAGATTCCCTTCAGCTCGCTGTCAGGCTGCCCGCTCGATACAGATGCCCATCTTTAATTAGATGCAAAGAGGGTTCAAACCGCTTTTATCAACGCTGCCTTCGCGTGTATAAAATGCATTATGAAAACCTATCCTCGAGAACCAAATTTTGAAGGCTCTGCTTTCTTCGCGAGTCTTTTTGAGTTCCGAGATATTCCTCAGATTCTGCTTTGAATAATTACCCTCTGCCTTGAGGGGGGAAAACCCGCTAACAGCTGAGCCGAGATCGACTCCGTGGAGAGTCAGACGCGGCGAAAAAGGAAATTAAAGTGAGTTACTCAAATAGACTTTAAGTAATAGCAATGAACAGTAAAGCATTTATGCCTTATACCTATGCTGACCATTCACCAGACACTCGGGTGATTTCAAATTAGTTCGCTGAAAATCAGGGCAGAGATCTGCACAGTAGTATTTCTTATGCTCTGATATCAGAAAGAGAACATGCAGACATCTTCAGTGATGGCCCAGTATGACTTAGCAAGCTCTAGACAGCTACCAGCATCAGTATGAGTGTCACCCACACGTTCCGTTCCTGTTAACAACAGCGGCCGTCAGTACCAGTAAACCACGGACGCATTCGGCTGAGAGTCGCCCGTCAATACGGTCGCTCATTAAACCAAAACACCGGCGGCTTTGGCTGCAAGCTATTAAACATGTTGGCTACCACTGGGCTGATATAAGCACTGTGCAGCAGGACACGCCGTTTTGAGGCGAGCTTTTGTCAGACGCTCCTTTCTTGTGTTTTTGTGCCGCCAAGTGCAAGGAACGGTCGACAAGTGAGAAGATACGACGCTTCCTCACTTCACTATGAAAACGTACATAAAAGCGGCAGCTGTCTGGAAGGAGATGGGCCGGGAGCTGAACGTTTCCAACTTGCTGTTGGCTATATTGGATAGGGATAGGTTTCATCCGTGATAGTTTGTGGTCAATTCTCCTTGAACCCCTCTTTACGCCAGCTCCACGGTGACCAGGCTATACCAAGAGCGGGGGCTTATCTGTGTCTTGGAGACAATAAGAAAGAAGTAGTGCGGGCTAAAGCACACAGTTTGAAAGCATCATTTATTTAGCTTCACCCTTTGGCACAACGCTTCATGGACTGGACCACAGAAAGAGATGAAGAGCTACTCGAAGCTAAAGAAACCCAGCGGAGGGGTTAAACAGCCAGCAGACTGCGTGTCTTCCCGGGCCTTTCGAGGCGCCGCCGAATGATCCAAAACCAGTCGACCAGAGCTGAGCATCTCTGCCTTTTAGCCACGTACCCTCCCGAATCCTCCATTCCCAAACAGTGATATTGCCAGAGGTACTCACAGAAGGGGAGCTTCCTTTATCTCTGACTCATATTTTCACATTTCATTATGCTGCCTCTTTTTCCCCACAGCCATTTTTTTTTTTTTTTACTAGACGCACACTTACTGCTGAATTGTTAGCAAAACTGAGCTTACGTTTCCTCATTTAAAAAGGGACATATTTCCCCCCCCCCCCAAAAAAGCTGACAAATCTCCCCACACTCTACAATATCTCACTCCGCATTCGGTTGTGCTTTAATTTAGCTGCGCTCGCACCACTATCCCGGGGCCGCCGCCGCAAAAAAATCAAAACAAATTAGGCATCCAGTAGTTTCTCTCTATCTCTCGCTCCCAATCTCTCAATATTTCTCTGAAACCTCTCCGACAGCGTCTCCCCGCTGACGGCGATCCAACAACGTCCTACTCATTGATCAGAGAGAGGATCGGTGCAGGGTGGAGGTAAATGGCTGTCACGGGGGAATGATAGACCTTAACTCAACCATGGTCGCTCCTGAGGCCACTCAGCCTCCACTTATAGTGATGGATGCAAGGGTGTCGCCCATCACCCGTCTTGAGAGTGGGGACGACTTTGTTCCATCGCTTACGGGAGTCAGGAAACATCAACATAAAACATTGTTTTTTTAGTAATTGAAAAACTGTTTTTCTTAAGAGACACGTCAAAACAATAATGGTCAAAATCAAAGCAGCAGAGGCGGAGATACGCTGACTTTAAGTCCCGAGTGCCAGGGTCTGACATCAACACCATTAACATGCAGGTGAGCGGTACTGTCCCGCCCCATGTTCCTCCGAAAAAATAGAGCTCCCCTCGAAAAGCCGCGGTGTAATTCGAACACGGGAATTTACCACGCATGCTTTCTTTACCCTAAATGATGTCTACGTTATCTAGGAAATGGTATTCCTTAAAATACTTGCCTGCCACAGAGGAAGGCACTGAAGAAAATTCAATTTCAGACCCTGCCTAAAACGTGTCGTCTCCAAGCCCAATGTGAGCTATCCCTAATTTGACAAAGCTCCACCAGAGCCTAAGAAGACACTGTACGATTCCACGGGCTGAGCAGAACTCCTCATCAAGATGAATAACAAACTCCACAAACAGAAGAGTTCACAACGGGTCAGCGGAATGACCGACTAAACTGCACAGCTGTGCGTACGGAGCTTCTCCCACCGAAGAGGTTCCCTCGCATGTCCTCCACACTTGGCTGGCTAGTAGCTTGGGGAAATTATCATCAAATTATGAGCACTTATCCATCATTAGACGAGGCTGTGAGCGACCTGCAGTAAATAAATCACAGTTAAGTAAACTGGAGGCAGCTGAAACGGCGAACAAAGCGTTTGAACAAAGTACTGTAAGCCTGTTGGTGGGAGGTTTTGGGGTTGCATGACACCCCCCCCCCCCCTCCAATTGCACAGTGACCGGGGTCAACTGTCTTATTTTACCACAGTTAAAGGATCACAAAGAAATTAGGAGATCGATGCAGGGACAATATAAAATCAGCAGCACTCCATTTAAAACCCTAGATGACTTTAATCCAGCAGGCACATAAAGGCTGAGTTCAGTATAGTTTCTGAAATGTGCTCTGGAGGCCGACAGTGTTCCTCCCATGGATGTAGAAAAAGAAATGGAGGCGAGGCCCCGCGTTGGAGGGGGCGGGGCCCCGCGTTGGAGGGGGCGGGGCCCCGCGTTGGAGGGGGCGGGGCCCCGCGTTGGAGGGGGCGGGGGCCCGCGTTGGAGGGGGCGAGGCCCCGCGTTGGAGGGGGCGGGGGCCCGCGTTGGAGGGGGCGCGGCCCCGCGTTGGAGGCGGCGGGGCCCCGTTCATTCCTTTGACAGTACAACATTTAGATACAATTACTCGGATCATTCGGCGATCACCTCATCCATGAGGGCCCATAGAACAAGTGTGCTAGCGTTTCCTTTCCTTACCCCGCCTCCAAGTCAGAGCTAATTCACATGAATCGACAAAGGGGAAAAAAGGGATTTGGCTATTAGCGCATTTTACAATTTTTAGGACAGAATTATGTAAATAAGTTGATTTACAAATGTCTCTTTCAATGTAAGTCAATGGGAAAAAAATATTTTTGGCATCACGTGAGGAGGCCGGACGTTGTAATTCCACGGTTTGACCACTATTTAAAATTTGCCCAGCTTGGTACACCCTCCAGAAAAAAAATGTTTAGTGCCCATCACTACCTAGTTGGTTACAAATAACCAACTCAGTACCGTCTGACAAATAAATGGAATACAGGTTAGTTCCAGAAGAGGAGTTAACGTTTGGGTTCCCCGAGCCATGCACACTTATCAGATTCAGTGGCTGGAGAGTCTATAAAATGAACTTTGTTTGTCCCTATCCAAGCCAAATCAAATGATTTCTTAACAGCTAATTCACACTCCCCCCCCCCCCCCCCCCCCCCCCCCCCCCCCCCCCCAAGTTCCCCCATCGCTCACGGGATGTGAAAAAGAGATGAACGACATTATAAAGTCAAATGAGCTGCATGAATTTCATTACGAACGGAAGTTTGCTAATCCTGTAATAAAAAGTTTCACAGGGATGGTAACTTCTAGCCTACATATCATGGAGCAAGTGTAAACATAGCCTTTGAAAAGAAACGCATCTAAATATCAATACATCAATAAAAAATAGCAGAGGTTAGGTCACTGCTTACTCACTATTTATTAAGACAAATAAATTATTGTAGGAATGATGAAGTGATATTAGTCGATAGGAATGATGCTAAATTGCTTTAACGGTGCCAACACTGATACTTCCCAACAATGACGACAATCACGACTGTTATGATGTCATCTATTTTGTTTTTATTGTAACTACTTCTATTGTTTCTGTTTTTGCCATAAAGCTATACAAATAAAATGTACTTTTATTATTATTATTAATGAATGAGTAAAAAAAATAAAATAAATGTTATATCGATGTTAGATAACACACAAATATAACAGCAACACAATGTCATCTTAAGGGGGGGGGTTCCTTCAAATACACTGTCTCTATAAAGTCCGCATTTAGTAGCGGATACTGACACACTTCCAACACGTTTTTCCCGTGAATGTAACGTGTTACGTCTGTGTGATGCTGTGAAGTTACTTAGAGCAGCCTTACCGGCGTACTGCAGCAGAAACATTGTCCTCTGTCGCGGATGTGGAAGCTGTCCCTCCGAAGACCACGTCTCTCAGATATTAAGTCCTGGAGTCGAGGAGTTTCTTTACGGTGCGGTAGAAAACACGCAGATCTCGTTACGGCTCTCACCTGCTCAGCCGCAGCACGCTCACTGCTGCTGTCAGGATGGTGAAGCGCGTTAAAATAACTTCCGGTGGAGATTTTTCAAAATAAATCCCACGGTGACGCTCAGGTACTAATTTTTTCCCGGATTGGACCACAATTGATATGATTTTTAAGCTTCAAATTACACAAGGGGTGTTTTGATAACGACAGTTAACGTTCTCTCTTCAGAGAGGACCTTTATGTACATCTGACCGGGATGCTTACTTACTTTTCTTCATCTTTTAATATATATATTGGGCTTTTATTTTGAAGGCAGTTGCACTTTATTGTCCCGTGTAACAAATTGTAGTGGGTGTTAATATTCCCATGGGTGCAATGGACCATGGAGTGAAATGACTTGCAGAGAGCAGTTCTTCACACCTGATAGGCTTTTATGAATACAACAAAGTTAGAGAGAGAGAGAGAGAGAGAGAGAGAGAGAGAGAGAGAGAGAGGAAACAGACGTCCCCTGTCTGTTAAAACCAGACCGAAACCATTAACAACAGCAGTAAATAATCAGATTATTCACAAAATAAGACACTTTCACTCAAAAGCCAAAACTTGATATGATCCTCAGAAATGGAGCATCGCTTCAAACAAACCATTTATTTAAAATGTGGTTGATGTTAAGCAAACCCAGATGTTTTCATAGACCACATCAATGTTCACACAGCAACTTCAGCACTATGTGTTTGAGCGTAAAGGGGTTCATCCGTGACCACGGAAAAAGAACATTTTATGTCTGAACTCGTGGCCCACTCACGAGCTATTTTCAGAAGATTTCCAGAGCTTTCAGACGCACCGCACAGTCTTCCTCAAAGAGATGGAGCGTGCTGAGTTGTCGCACAGAATGTGTCTGAAAGCTTCTGAAAAAAAATCTTAGCCTATTTCCTTCTTAAGCCCTCACAAATAGAATAAAATAAAATGAATATGGAAAGAAATATAGTTCAGTTTTATGAAAAATGCAATATTTTTTTTGTGTTTCCTAAGAGTGGGATGTTGTCCAAGTGTCTGAAGACACTATGGAATGTGCCACAGCAGGGGATAACTGGGTTGTTTGTCTCTGTCCTCATTAGCAATCCTTAACCCAGTTCAGACCAAAATTGGAGGAGATGCAAGCATCTATTTTTATGACTATGCACAGAGAATGGGGGCCATGAAAAATTCATTTTCTTTAGATGAACACATGTTCATTCATATATGTTCCTTTATTTTTCGAACATGGTGTCTTATCTTAACCGTTCCCACGTTGAGGAGAAATGCATGCGGGAAACAGAGCAGAACGAGAGCAAAACCGACTCCATTTTTTAAACGATTAGCATGTGCACTGCGAAGTCGGCCTCATCCTCTGCAGAAGTCAGATTGTGTCTGGTGGAAGTGCTCCTCCTGCACCCAAACTGTCCCTGTGCTTCACCACCAACGCTTGGCTGGCTCGTTGCCTAATATCACTGAGCCGTTTTTTTTGTTTTTTTTCCCACACCGGGAAGCAGCTCTCCGAGCACCTGAGCAACACATGTTAACCGAACGAGTTATCTCCCTCCAAGGTAGTTTAACATCATCTGCCCTCGGCGGCATCATTCCACCGACCGTACGTTGGCTTGTGGCCATTCTGCGCCGTCGGTTTTGTCATGGGAGACGCTTTTGTGGATTCTTCCATCAACGAAAGAGCAACAAGAAAAAGGAACGGCAATTTGGTTTGACAAGTATTCTCCCATCAAAGATGCTTCGGCGGGGGTGATTGTTCCGAAGGCGGCAAAGCGGTTGCATCGGTTGATATTTTTTGCCCTGGCAATTTACACACCATCAAACACTGCAGGGTGGGTGAAATAGTTCAAGAGCGAAAGTGAAAAGTTAGTTTTCTCTTCTGAAATGGTGTTTTTGTGCCAAGGTGATATTCCGCATTCATCCGTTGACACCAATGACTCCTTGAAAAATGATTTTGAATTACTGTCCCTTCACCCTGGAACTAAGAAAAAGGTCAGAGATAAACAGAACGTCAGACACATCCTAAAGTGGAAAAGAATTAGGCCCGCTGTGCATCCATCATGCCCAGCAAAGTGTTCTCGGCATTGATTGCGGAAATAAATGAGGCATACGCTGCTCACGGAGCACTGATGTTGATTTCTCAATCTGCACAGCCACTTTCTGGATGTAGAAATTACATGTTTAGGGTCGGTCTGATTAATGTCAAAGCAGCACCGCATATGAAATGCACGAAAGTAAAAACACCTGATGTATGAATACATTAAAAGTCAACGAGAGCTCGAACTTTATTATGGTTTATTAAGTTTATTATGGAAACAGCAAGTCGTTTATCACCTGGCTTTGGACGGTGTAGCTTGAAACAGAGTTGGCCTTTTAGTGTCAAAATACAATAAGAGCAGGGCTCCTTAGTTAAACTCGTATTTTCTATGCGGTATTATAACTTATGTGACCTTTTCATATTTTGAAATGTAATGTTTAGATCAACTATGGCTCAGAATCACTTTAAGGAGCTACTCAAGAGCACGTTTGGAGGAGAATACAGTACTCATAAAAGAAGAATGGGCCTTTATTATGAAATCTATAAAGGTATTTGATTTCATGTTGCTTTCTTCCTCCCACACAGTCCCGATTAAGCGGAATAAAAGAGTTATAGAGTGTCAAACTCATCTTTAAAGTACCAAAAGGGAAGTAATGCAGAGAAACTGGTGCCAGCCAGTGTTACATTACACATTATAGTACTGGATTATCATTATCATTCATAATGCATTCATGTGTACGTGTCATTTTACTGTTGCTCTTGGCCGAAGTGGAGCTACTTTTAAGTATTTGATACACTATTGGATAGTAAAATCTATGAAGGTGCGTCACATATTCTACACTAAGTTTTGTACGTGAAATTCATTTCAATTTTAGAATTTTTTTGAATAAATGTAGCAGAGGATATTTCTGAAATAAAGTACAAATACTGCACATCACATGTGTACTTAAGTAGCCGACAGTACTAAGTGTCAGCATGTAAACGCGTTGAATGTGCCCATTTTAAACAGCGGTACTGACGGCGTGATGCTGATGTCACTGAGCAGAGCCAGGTGGGATTTGGCTGGCTTGACTCACAGTCGAATGCAAACGCTAAGCAGATCAGAGCGTCGTCTTTTCTGTACGGCGCTTTGAAGACTCTCTATTTTTACACTAAACAAGAAAGAAAAGGAGATTTAAAATCCCTCTCTGGGAGAGCGAGATGTGCTTCACATGCCGGCTGCATTGGCCTTTAGTGGTCGTGTGGAAATGTACAGCCAAGCGGGGCTCTCGTTTCATCGTACATGTTTCCTCTGAAGAAAGCCAGTCATAAATAATCTTAATGGTTCCCAGACTGAATTCAATTACCTCTGTCACCCAATAGAAATGAATAAAAGCCGGAATGTGCTTTCTCTTTTTTATTTGCATGTCCCCGGGGGGGGTTGATGTTTGCATTTCCTCAATTTTAAGACTATGGTTTGCTCTTCATGGTTTGCCTAGTCAGAATTAATTCAATCAAATGCCAAATTGACATCATTCCGAACAGATGCGGGAGACCTTCCTGTGGCTTTCATAGATAGCGCTGTGCATTAACAACACCGCGGTCCTCCGTGGCAAAGTGAACTGTGGTGGCTCGAAAGTGTGTGTGTGTGTGTGTGTGGGGGGGGTGTAATAAATCAAAGTAATTCCTGCCAGAACGTTCCCACTTCCTTCAGAAATGAGGAAAAATCTTTGCCATCACACAGGAGCCATTTCCTCAGTCAAAGAGGCATGAATTTGACCCGGATAGATTCAACCTAACGGCAAAATGTACGGATTAGCAGATAATTCTTGAGAGCCCCATTTATATCTTTAATGAGTTTGGGACGTTGGTTATTGAAGCTAACTTACTATGTTAAGCAGAGGGAACCCGCAGATATATGAGCCATATCTATACTCATAAACGTCTCTCTTTATCGAACCCTCCTGCTGTGCTCTCTCAAAACCTGAATCTAAAATAAGGAAATATATGATTACACAGTTAAAGATCTCGGATTCCGCGACATTCTCTTTGAACGTCGGGGAGATCGAACAAAGCCACTTATTGTACTTTCACAGAGCTTCATATCACAGTTGGGTTCCTCTCTCTCTCTCTCTCTCTCTCTCTCTCTCTCTCTCTCTCTCTCTCTCTCTCTCTCTCTCCCCCCGCCGGGTCTTCACCTCCTCGTCACATCCTCTGCTGAGCAGAAAACATACTCAGGGCTGTCTTCTGTTGTACGTCCTTTGCTTCTGTATTTAGCATGAGAATGTGTGACGCCCCGTACAGCGCTTTGCAAAGTAAACAGTGTAGCACGATGAACGCTATTTCCAATCACATGAAAGGTTTCGAGACTCTACCCCACAGAAGGCATGCGGTTTGCCGGTTCTATGGGGGTTCTGTGTGGTCTTCTTCCCTATTTTCTCTCCCGACTCTCTTGTCTATCCTGTCTCTCCGTGCCGTCTGCCCTTCATGCCGTATCATCATTAATTCTCATCAATTCCCGTCATCTGTTCTCTGACTCCTCTCCATACCTAACTGTTCATTAGTGATTAGCAAGTGATCACTTGGACGGGGGGGGGGGGGGGGGGGGCGGCGGAGGCGATCCTCCAGCCGCACCTCATTAACCGAGCACCACATTGTTCCCAGTGAACGGGTTGGCATTTGCCATTTTGAGTGATGCAATGAACTGGGAGGGGGGGGGGGGGGGGGGGGGGAGTGATAACAAGGAGGCGGACGTGTGTGAGGTGTTCTATGTTCCAGGAACCTTGTGTTGAGGTCACTTACTTTCTGAGAAGGGGGAGGAGAGAGATTGGCGTTTTGTCAGTGGCAGCATTTCGGTAAATTGGATTAAATCCACACGGAGGCCAGCCGGTCTCTAGAGGGTTTCCCCACAGCATGAATATTGATACAAGGGTTTCACGCGGGGCACATAATAACAGCTCTTAACCTCTCTCTATCGCTGAATTCCTGTCAACGGCAAGGCAAAGCATCATTCAGAGTCTGGAGGTCACTTGAACGTAAAACATCATCAATATACAGACCGGGGCGAGGCGAAATGATCTGTTTTCATCACAAGGGGGTCCAAATTCCCATCGAAATGCCACAAGGATCCTGTGCCACAACACAACAGGGCCATGACAGTGAGTGGGCACTCTAATGCATTTTGGCAGCGTTGTTGTGCAGCTTGCCGGTCATGATATCTGGCACCGAATGTGCCATCTGTGCGGATAAGCATCTGATCCAGACAGATCCAGTGTTTACCATGCTGAGGATGAGGCTGAGGAAAAACAAAAGGCCATGTTCACAAGAGACATCAGGTGTTTAAAGGGTAAAGGCATCTACAAATCTGGGGTGCGGGGGGGGGGGGCAAACATTACACGGCAAAAAAGCCACAAACTTAATTTTCTGAGCGTTTCACACCAACTGATGAAGGCTTTAACCAGTTACATTGTGTGGAACGGACATTTTTTAAACGTACACCATAGTATAGAACTAATGGAGCCTCTGTAGTCGGCAGACTTCATCACGCCTGCATTGACAGTGACAATACACAGGCCAGATCCACTCCCTCCGTTATTACCTTTCACAATAAAAGCCCTAGATATATAGCTACAATGTAACTGTTTACCAGAGGGAACTCAGACTCACTCACAGATTTTGCTTTAGGAAACCCAATAAAATATCTCACAGCAGCTTTAACAGACAGACTGCCAGACGCTGCTCTGGGTCAATATGATCCCGGTAGTGTGAAACTATCCAAACCTTTCATTGAAAAAGTGTTGCAACTGTTGCAATTTCACTTCGCGAATGCACAGGCCGTGTTTCCCATTTTTGTGTGTTGTTTATTCGTTACGCCCCCAGTGTGTGTAAAAGGCCTTAATTCTGGTTCAATACAACTCCGGGTCCTTGACGTTGTGTCATTGTGCTCTCCAAGTCAAATGCTGAGATCTGCACTTACACTAATAAGATGTCAGACGGGGAAAAAACATGAACAAGAAAGAAGATCCCTCATTTTAAATGATACCCAGAGGTTAGCAAACTTATTTTGACAACAGTGAAATTATTACCTGAACTGACCACTGTAAACATCCATCACACTTCACCGACCGATTGCCCGGTTCAACATCAAACTCCGATTATCTTGTTGCGTAAATGTCGAGCGTTGATAATTGCCATCTAGACTTCATCACACCCCAGAAGGAAACACAGAGCAGCTGCTTCAGCAGCAGCGAAGTGACAGCATGTCTTTCAGGTGAGCGGTGTGGCAGCAGAAGAGCGGCCAGAGAGAGAGAGCACTGACAGCTGAAGCACACCGCCGTAATGAAAAGCCATCACATGGGGTCGTCCAGGTGGCCCACGGGTTGAGGCGCAGACAGTGAGCCGCACTTCCTGTTTCATGTCTGCCCGGCAACCCTTTGGGTGCCTGTCAATCCCCATCGTTCTCCCTCTTTTTCTGTCATCTCTTCACTGTCACTATCAGCATCAATACCAAAAAAAAAAAAGCGACCCAATACCACTGACTCTTCTTCTTGTCGAGTTTTTCCCTTATCCAAATCTAGGCTCTAAAGATTGTAAATTTATGATTTGAGGAATTTGTGATTATTAGGGACATTTCCAATGCGCTTGCTGTCGGTTTTACCTCCTAATAAAGTGGCTTTGATCATCGAATCTGTTGGCTTTACAAGCCATGTGATAGTGGGGCCGTCTAATAAATAGGTAATCCGCTTCATCAGGACGGAGCGACTTGGATCAGATTTAATTGACAGTGGTCTGGCAATGTGAGCAAACAGCTCCACCGCTGTCGTCCGAAGTTTTAATTAACCGGAATTATCCTTTTCGGTGTGCACAAATACAACTCTCCTGAACGACGAGAGTATTTAAACCCACATCATCTCTCCGCTTTGTGGCTGAGCATGCTCATTCTCTCAGGTGATTATGCATCAGACACACTCCAGGATCATTACCGTCGCTTTCCTCCACACGCAAAACACTCGAGTGCCAGTCACAACCGACGGAGGGAAACCGCCGAAGGCATCCGAAATCCGACCAATCCTGCAGCCCTCTGCCCTGCCCTCTGCCTCTCACTCTCCCCAATTAAGAGGGTGTGGTTAGCGGGCCCCCGAACTTGACACTTCCCGTCTCTCTCTGCTCTAATTACGTCTCAGTCCCTGAAGGCTGCAGAGAGGACGGGGTCCAATTAGTCGACAGAGGCAGAGGGCGGCGGATGACGTCACGCACGTGCACACACACACATGCCCGAATCCATCAGAGAGAGCCGAGAGGACGGTTGCCGGCTGAATGAAAAAGACCCTCTGTGGTGAGGATAAAGGGGGAGTGGGGTGAAGGATGGGAGGGATTAGAGCCGATGAAGAAGAGACGACAGATATCAGGATGAAGCTGAAATAAATCATCAGTTGGTTATGTGCTCTAATCACTCTAAAGGAACTCCTCATTTGATTCTCTCTTTATCTGTCTCTGTTTTTTTTATCGCCACTTCACGTTTGATCTTTACTGCCGCCCCCACCTCTCTCACAAGCCAACGTCTCCTCCCTCTCTCTCTCTCTCTCTCTCTCTCTCTCTCTCTCTCTCTCCCTTTAGTCTCTCACCATCTTCCCCTCTTTTACAATCTCTGCTGTGCCCCCCACATGCGGCCATGTTATTGTCCCGGAGCTCGTCATATGTTTTTCAGCCTAAGTGAAACGTTAACGCTCTCACCAACCCTGTAATTTTCCACTCGCTTCTTTCTGTAACACTGCAGTGAGAGCTGTTCGGTGAAGAGAGTCCCAGCTTGTGCACTCAGTTTTGTTTTTGTTTTTAACTCTGGACTGCTGGCCTTCAAACAAAAAAACAAAAACAGGATGCATGTATTACCAAAAAATAAAAAAAAAAGGTCCGTCACAGGAGCGGAGGAGTGCTTCATTTTGATGAACCCACATCATTCTTTTAGATGGACACAGCAGGTCTCGATATCTGCATAGAAACCCTGATTAAAGCCCTCCAAGATACAAGATCCTGTTGAGGCAGTGCAGAGGAATCAGATGGAGAGAGAGAGAGAGAGAGAGAGAGAGAGAGGGGGGGGGGTTAACACGGATCACAGGGCGCTCTTTTCAGATCTAAGGAAAGACCTCCTCTCAGGGGATAATGACACTGTTATCAGGTGTGAAGCAGAAATGTTGCCAGCAAAATCCTCTTTGTGCTGTGAAATCTGGACAATCCACCTGTCGATGGAGAACCTGCCTCCGGTGATGTGGAACCTACATAACCCCCTAAGCAGTGGATACAAACACAGACGCACACATCTATACATTTTCTTTCCGACTGCAAAACATTGCAAATATCACACCATGATTATTAATTGCTTTTTAATTGGAACGTATGATTCACGCCTTCATTGTTCCCCCCCCCCCCCTTCTCGACGTCTGCAATGTGCTTTTCCCACTTGCCTTAGTCAAACTGCCTGAGCTTCAGCTTGTGGGAAATGCAGCAGCTATATGCTCTATGTATCTAGGACAGTCAGTACATCTCACATAACTCCTAATTTAACCTCAACGCATCGGCTGTCAGCGAAGTTCAGGATTGATTTTGAGATTCTTTTAACCACTTATGAGGCACTCGACGGCCTATGGCCCCTGCCTACATCTCCGAGCTTCTAATTCCTCAGCCCACCAGCCATCCACTTAGGTCTTCCAACCCTGACCCGTTGGCTAGTCCGTGTGCCAAACTTGAAACCGAAGGAGACAGCTCATTTGCTGTCCTCGCACCGTGACTTTGGAACCCCCCCCCCACATTAGATCTGCCGAGTCTGTCGACTGTCTCAAAAAACACAACTCTGTAAGTTGGCTTTTAAATCTTACATCAGTTGTTTCTTCTATAAAATATGTACATCTTTGAGTTCAGGGGTTGTGGTTGCTGTATGCTTGATGTGTTTTTAAGTGTGTTGCATTTCTTTTTTTTCTTCTTTGCGCTTGGAATTTCTCTTTTCTGTGCTTGATGTTGCTGCAGAGAACCGTGTCACCTGTGCTTCACACATTTTTGTGTCCTTCTTGTGTTTGTCTATCTTCAAATATAATTTTGTCTACAGTGCCACAAGTTCACGGACGCTGAGACGAGTGGTTAGTAAATGTTTTTTTTTGGAGATTTCAAATGCGCCAAATTCCACCTTTTTTGTCTAGTTTTGCAGAAACTCGCTTGAGCCAGAGACTGCTCCAAGGCCTGGGAGAGCCACTGTGACATAATTAGCACTCAAATCGGGAAAAAAAAAAAAAAAAACGACTTGGAGACATGCAAAAAGCGACCAGAGGCAGATTAAAAGCAGAGTACGACGAGCGAGAAGGATCCCTGAGGGTCTTGCAATGACCAGAATGATTGGATTTCCACAGTAGTTGTAATTTGCGTCATTAATCCGCTGCTAACATATTCCAGCACACAAGGAAAGGTCACAAGTACCACAAAGCAAGGCCCCACTACTCTCACATGAGAGATCACATCCTCCTTTGAAAATGACATAATCAAAAGATTTTTTTTCCAGCACGGTTTTAAGCTGTCTCTGCAGGTTCAACGAGTCACAAAGACAGACGGATGAGAAGTGCTTTTTATGCTTTCAGGCAAACTGCTGAGTCGCCCATCAATCAATCTCACAGTGAGAAAACAATGCAATGGGATTGATTAATGGCATTCAACTTTTTGTTTTTCATGTAATGTACTGACTTGATCTCGGTCATCATCAGGTCAGACGCTGAATTGGTCCAACGCTTTTTGTTTCTTACCAAAACATCTGCAAAACGAACGGCATTCCCATCAGCCTCGGCTGTACCGCGTTCAGGACTAATTTATAAATGCTATACGGTGAACGTGGCAAACAATCCTGCTAATCATCGGCGCGTTAGCCTCGCTGTGAGCACATCAGCTTTCCCAAGTTAGAATTTAACTCAAATCGACGGAGCCTCACAGAGCCGTTAGCGTGGAATTAGCCTAGTTTGTGCCGTTTTATGCATGACTGTTGCGTTCGGTTTTTCTAACATTGGCAGGTAATTATCGCTGAGAGAACCAAACGCTTACCTCTGCGACTCAAATGCATAACGCTCGAGGCACTGGCTGAGACTATTAATTGTGTTTCTGTTTACCTCCCCTTGATGCTTTTGTGTTGCTTTGTAAAGAAACAGCAATCTTGAATGTGTGAAAATAATTCCAATTTATCCGCCCCGTCCTCGTTCTGCCTCAGCATCCTTTCCCAGCGCATACATACCACAAAATCCAGGCAGAGAGCTAATGGTGTAGGACCATTGATCAATAACCTATCGTTATCTTAAATTAGGACGGGCCCAGCCTCAGCTCCGACACGGGGCCAAAGTTGTTCATTACATGTAGCTTAGTTGTCGCGGTGAATAATGGCCAACAGGACGGGGAACACAAGCGGCGCTGTCGAAGTCCTGAATCCAAACAAGTTACCTTTGTGCGAGTAGCAGCTCAGAGGTACGAGCTGCCGGATTGACAGCGTCCTCCCAGAGCTTTTTTTTTCATGGATAAATACATCACGAGGGAACGTCGGAGCGCCTCTCTGCTGCTGCTGCTATTAACGTTGACGGCGGTTCTGATAAACACTATTGTTCTGAGGAGCTTATTTCATTTAATGAGAGGAAACTGCAAAAAAAAAAAAATAACATCATCATGGGAGGAGAGAGGACTTTAAAGCTTTTGTCTCAGTTAAGAGGAGGACCCAGGAGCTTTTAATTATAATAGAAACAACAGCAAAAAAAAAAAAAAAGTAAACCACTTCTCCTAATAGCAGGAAACATTTCTTTTGGGGGTGAATTGTTAGGCAGCTGCACAACTGCTTTGTGTATCACAGACGTGAAAGTCTGACATCCTGTGTGATGCCTGCCGTTCAGTTTCACTTCTTCTTCTGTAATTTATGCACTAACAACCGTCTGTTTGGACCTCTGACATGCGCTCGCTTTGAACGAGACAACAGATCCAGATATGTAACTTGATAAATTCTAATAAAATAATACTCATGTCTCTCACACAACACATACCTTCACCGTTTATTGTTTTCACATGCAGCTATATAATATGTACACTACAGATACGTTTATTTGGGTTGAAAAGACAGCAGTCGCCGTGTCCTCGTTACTTTGAAATCTACAGCAGAAGTTGTGAAGCGAAGGATGCTGGAGGAGCCGTAGCATCTTCTTCATTGTTCTATTAAAAGCCAGACACACAAGGTGCTGTTTGAAAGAGTGGAGGTTTCTGTTAAAGGCGTATTATCCTCGGACACACCTGCTCACAGCATCCGCTACGTGGAGGAGAGAACAATACGATGCTATGTGGCGAGAGAACACCTGGAAATCACAGTTGTCTGCGCTGCATTGAAGAAAAAAAAATCCAAAGGCAACTTTTCTAAAGGCAGTGCAGGATGATAGAAGTCCACAAAAAACAACATCAGCAGCCTCCATTCATCACAGCCAAAATACTCATTTTGTCCGTATATATATATATATATATATATATATATATATATACCACTGAGACTTTTTTTATTCCCTCTTATGTACGAGCATTCCTTTAAAGGGACTTACAACAAGCCTGAAGAAACAACTGTGTAATGATTATTAATGGTATGGGCTAAAGGAAAAGAAAATTCCAGCTTGGTTATGTGTGTAATCTGTCTGTGCATGTTCAGATTTAAGCTTAAACATGAAAGTGGGGCAGATAGGCAGTATAGCTCCAGTGAGAATCCTTTAACAGCTTTTTTCCAAGAGCATATATATTCCATTGAACATGGAAATTAAACATGAGAAGAGGATATAACTTTCTTCTTGAAATGTAAAGTTATTACATTTACTGTGAAAATGAACCGCATGATATGCAAATGAGCAGCACGCACGTCCTTAGGTATTACTTTAGTCGTTTAAAGCACGTGGTTTTTGAGTTTTACGGCGATTTTAAAAGGATGGGAGGTGAGTCATACTGAAACGTGTGCTTAGGATTAAACGTATCATTACGATGTGTTTACGTACCAGACCCAACATGCACACAGTCAAAGAATATCAGGAAGTTTTCTTAGTATCAGAGTAGCTTTAATCTTTTCATGCAAATCAAACGGATGAATCACAGACGAGTCCTGAATTTAAAAAAAAAAAAAAGTGCCGAGGCCCCAGGAACCCGTTTCATGCGCTGATCAGAGGACCCCCCACCCCTCCATGAACACACAATTAACCAGACAAAGTCAACATGCGCACACAGTAACGGAGGAGGGAGAGACAACACCACGACACATCTGAGTCCATTCATCTTTGCCTGGCCGCCCAGCGAGGCGCGCAGAAACAGACTCCACATCGGCTCCCCGGCACTGGATGAATCATACGAACTTTACCAGAACTGATCCATACTTCACAAGGCAAACTCTTTCCATTCCTGTAGCGGCGCCTCAGTCTGCATTCTTATCTGCGTGATGAAGTACCTCTTTCACCGGGAAGCGAGAGGAGACTTCTTATTTACTCCCTACTGGGAGCAGAGGACTGTTATAGTAGTGGAAGTGGAAAAGCCTATTTGGACAATATGTTCCTCTGCGATTGTCTTCGCTCTTCACCAAATTGTTTTTTTTGGTATTAAAGAGAAACACGAGTTTTACACTGACTATTTAATGTAATACTGCTGTAATGGAGTATTTGTGTGTTTCATACATTTTCTATTTACATAACAAAACGTAGCTGACAAAAGCCTTTGTTCGTGCGATTACCACCTGCACAGAAAACAATGGCGGCAAGACAGCGACATGCCTCCTCACAGACTCGTAGGTTAATGATCATCCACCACTCCCAGCTCATCAACTGCTCTACCAGCACCAGTACCTGTGAAACCCCATTAGCCACAGCTGAGACTCACTTTTCTGTTGTTTATTTCAGATGTGGTGAGTGGAATTGTTTGTACTCTGTTGTTCAGTCCAGCACTGACCAGACAACACTGTTTTTAAATTGTTTGAGTCAAAAAGGTTCAATCTTTCACAATGTATTCAAGGTATTTAAATAAAGTGATTTGTTTCTACAATGTATATCTGAAAAGTTACAACACAGCAAACAATATCTCCCTCTGAATATCTCAGGTGAAGTACAAGTATCTCAAAATTGTACTCAAGTACTTTCCACCACTGATTAGAATGGGGGTAATCTAACACAAGGAGAGTATTTAAAATGTCTGAATTGAGCAGTTTTGTAATAAATCAACTGATTGTACAGCGTGTGAAGTGAACAAAGAGACTGATCAGGATCACTTTGGGGGTTTTTCACACCTGTAAGTTCAGTCGGTCCAAACCAAGTAAAAGAAAAAGATACATTGTTGCAGTTTAGTTCTGGTTTGCATACTTCTTTATTCTAAACAAGGTAGAATAAATATAATTCATATGGCCGCTGGTATTTAATTAACTGGTCCGTTTTGGTCACCCTGCATCTTTAATTAATGTTCCCAGTCTGGTGACTGACAGCTTCATATATTTGTCTTCTCTGGCGTCACAAAAAGCTCACAAAGAGATATTTACGCTTATTATTAGTTCAGGATGCAGCTCAAGCCCATGGCAATGAATAATGACGAACAGCAGAAGTCTGGTAATCGTGCTTCACTCAGTTTTTGATGAAAAACTGACAAAATATGCACAAATTTAAGCTCTGACTGATCAGGGTAAATCCCCGTACTCGCATGTTGACATGCATACATATTACCATGTTTCCCAAATGATTTTGCATGAATAAATTTACTAATCATAGATCACTTACAGGATTGCTTCCTTATTCAGAGATCCACCTTTTCAGATCGTTGAACCAAACTGCTTATCGTTGCAAAAAGCGCCCGAAGCTGCTGTTGTCCTCCGCGGACTCCGGCGTCGTATCTAGGATCTGGATGGTGACCACCTGAGATAAGACGGGGGAGGAAGACGGTTTTTAATCTATCTTTAGAGAGGCGCTGTTCGCGAGACCAGTTGGTCCTTTGTTTACAATTCGTCTTGTTTCACCGAGGCTGGAACTCGTGTTGGACTGCAGGGCGATGGCACAGATTTGTTTAGTTAATGAGTCCCCGCTGACACATTTAAGACATGACAGGCCCTGTCATGCTTTCATTCGCTGAAGGAACCAACAGCCCAGTGCCAGAAGCAGACGTCTAGTTGAAAGCTGGCAGAGGCTCCACGCTGCAAAGCAGATGCCCAGGCATAACAAATGGATCCTATCAAAAACAGAATAACAAAAGCCTGAGATGGTTTGAGGAATATCAGGGTTTGACAGCAATTCAAGCGACTCCAGTATTTAATGGGTGGAAGACTCATTGTTTATGAGCAGATAATCAGTCCAAAGTGAAAACGGACTCCTCATTTCCATGCTAAATGACACAAAAGGGCAGAACAGAGCAGAATTATAAAAAAAAAAAATGACCTGTGCAAGCGCCACGGCTACACCCTTTAGAGGACAGTTCACTGAACATGTCACGTCCAGCTGTAACTCATTATTGTAACTCAACATTTTTTTTATATGAGACAGGTGAAACGATATGTAAACCGTTATTGTGAGGGATTTAAGTTGACGTTCATGAAACATTAATTATCGGCAGCTCAGGTTTCACGTTCTAAATCACGTCTTTTACAGATCCAGTAAAAAAAAAAGATTTCATGAGGAATATATAAAAAATGATGATAGAATATGTGATTAAAAGAAACAAGTTCCTTGTGATCATTTCTCAAGTTAGTTTTTTTGTAAAACAGAGACAGTTGGCAGTCTTCGCCTTGGCTACAGGACTCTGTGTCCTCGACCAAAAAGCTCCCCTGAAGTCAGGCTCGGAGGAGAAGCTTCTCTCCTGTTATTTATGAGAGCGCTGGGAGCCAGTGCACCTTGTTTAACAGCCCACAGCCACATGTTCTCTCTGCATCCATTTCCAGTAGGTAAGACGGGCAAATCATTCCAAGCCTTTTCCTCATTCTCCCATCAACATACATCACAGGGCGGCGTCGCAGAAAAAGGGACGCAATTTGGCAGAACCCGTCACTAAACGAGGAGGAAATAAATGAATGTCGCACAACTTAAGAAGAACAGGAAACTGTTGAAAAAGTTTTAAATCATTCCTGGCAAACAGACACAAGAAGGATGGAGAGAGGTGCGAAAGAAGGGAAATCGAAAATGAAGCAGTGCTTGACAGCTTTGGTTCCAGACGTAAGCGCGGTGCAGAGCTGCAGTTTGATTGCTGGGAAACAATGAAACGTTAACTTTTAATCTTTTGTGTCCGGCTCAGGGGGCTCCTACGAAACACAATTTGTACAGAGGTGAAGGACCTTTCTGTCTTAACATCAAAGTCAAGAGAAAATTGGCCTCACATCCATTGTGGGGTGTTCCTTTCACCGGCGCTGTGTTCTTTCATTCGGGGCTCCTACCTGAAAACTGGCATTAGCTTGACAAGTAATTAGCCTTCTCCGTTAATGGCTAATTTTAACAAAGACTAATGACCTCTTTTCATGAAGGGAACAGTGTGTAACATTTGGGGGGGGGGGGGGGGTTTGAATATATTATAACTATGTTTTAATCAGTGTATAATCACCAAGAAACAAAGAACAAAGCAAATTCAGTCTGACGATCACGTCAACCAAACCTAAGAATCGTAGCGTTTTCGTCGTTAGCTTAGCAAAAACCATTTATATCTACGTAGTGAGCGAGTCGTCTTCCAGGGAGTCCGCCATCTTGCATCTTGCCATGTTTCTACAGCAGCCCAAAAGGGACACTGGCTCTGGCGAGAGACTTTCGTGTTTTTACGTAATCTGAAGGTAGGGATGCGTTCCGTGACCCGGTATTAAACGGGGCCCCGGTGCAAAATGATTAATGATCGTTGTATTGATCAGCCCCGACGTTACTGGTGTTTTAATTCAACTTTGTAATGTTCTGCAGATGCACGCTGCAACTGCTCCTGACTGAGCTCCTCCAACTACACACACACACATAGACACACACACACACACACACACACACACAAGAAGCACGAGCAGATGTGGTGATGTGAACCAGGTGAAGTGAAGAATACTCAAGTTGATAATACTGTATCAATACATGTGTGAACAGGTAAACAAAAACAGAAACCTACTTTAGTTGCTGCTCTATAAACAATATTTAGATGTGTTTGAAATATAAACTCTTGTTCTGAATTTAGCCATCGATATTGCTGATGGGAGGCGCATCAAACTATGCGACTACTCGGACGAATCGGCGTCACGTTTGCACGGGTTAGTAGACGTGGCTTCGGGCCGCTGGATGGCAGGGAGCTGCGAGCAGACGGCTGCTGATACTGAATCACGTTAACCGCTCGCACCTGGTCCTGCCAATTACGACCACAGACTCTGGCAACCCGCAGAACACAGCCCTGAAACCAAAAGAGTGACACGAAAAAACGAGTAGGAATGATGAGGACAGAAGGCAAAGTAAAACTACAACGCAGCCATGGACATTTTGTTGCGATTTATCTTCCTCATATCTGCAAATGAAGATATCGCATTATTTCCAGCACAGGAGCAATTGAAGTTTTTAGCTTTTCGAAAGATAAATGAATGTTAAAGAAAAAGTGGGTGTCGCTCGGAATCAAAGAGCAACTTACAAGCGTACAGCGGCGGAGATTTCTTGACCAACTGTGCTGATTCTTTTACATTTATGAACTATAAAAATCCTCCTCTCTTGTTCTTCAACTCTTCACCTACTTGTTGAACTTGTTTGTTTTCAACACATTCATACCTGTTTACTCAGAGCTTCTGGGAAATGCAGAAAATCACTAAAGGCAGGTGTGCACTCAACTTATGAAATATAAAACAGGAAGAAGCTGTCCGTGAGAGAAAAAACAGACCCTGTTTTTCATATTTAATTCACACTGCGCTGTTTCTTACAGTGCAGCGACATGGTAAGAAAAAACAGCGAGGTGAGAGGAAAGAGAAGATTGGTTTTCAGCAAACAGTGCTTCTTTCAGCTCTCTGGAGATTTTCCAGACAAAGCTCTAGTTATTCTACAGTCAAGGCTCAAAAGTAAGTCTCGGGGCACACTGGAGGATTATCTCAAAGACATATCGCAGTTCGGTCTATCCCTACAATTGAAGCAGAAAACCCAAAAGGAGGCTTTTTAGGAACATATGTTCAGTTCGAGAGGTTTAATGGTCTCAGTTTCGAAAGAAGTAAAATCAAGTCTGTTTCATGCTGTTTCTTGGGGGACCTTTAACACAATGTCAATTGACTCAATATTTATGAGCTAAGTCGAATGCATCCCTTTCTTTAAATAGCCAAGCTTTGAGAGTACATTTCTCAGATCTTTCGCGTCACAAATAAAGGCATCAACCAATCACGTTGTGTGGAATGGACATATTCAAAATTCCACTGAGGCTTTATAATCAAGTCTCGAACTTTATTACTCCTTTCAACCTCGACAAAGGCAGCGCGTGCCAGATCCACTCCTCCCGTTCTTACATTTCACAATAAAAGCCCTAGACATAGAATCAAATTCACTATTTTTTTGCAAAAAGGATATTAAATAAATTAAGCTAACAGTAGCTCAGGCTATACAACAATGTTACTCTGACAGACTGCCAGACGCTGCTCTGGGTCAATAGGATCCTGGTAGTTGGTCCGCTGCATGGAAGTCACCAGTTAACACGGTCACTCCTTAAACCGAAACACCCGTTGCTCTGAAACGATTGGGATCACTATCCGAATTTTGCAGAACTTCATCGACATTTTGGAATTTGCTTTTCGGTACAGCGTGGTGGGTAAGCTCAGTGTCAGTAACACCAAGCATGGACATCCACATCACACTGGACACATATAGACGTGATTCACACATGAACCACGAGATGAAATTCACAGGTGGTACTTACAGATCATGTTACACCATAACAGGGTTTATCATAACAATCTCAGAGGAATCACTGTGTAAAAACCCATCCCCGCTGCGAGCATACTCAGCACCGCTCTGCACCGCTCTGCAATGTTGTTTTAAAATGAGCAACTGTACAATTAAATAAAACAGCAGCCTGAGGACAATCACACCATCTATGAGGCCGTCTAACCTATGGAGCCCAGAGACCCTTTTAGCCTTGCTTTTTCGCACCTTTAATGTGTCAGGTAATGTAATGTGATGACATTAGGTTTGGAGCTTTAAGGCTTGAATGCATATTAATTCAATTGCAGAGCTGTATGTTATAGCAAGAAACTGCGTGCAGCTCAGTAAAATCCATGCCCGTCAGAAAACAATCTGTAAATGAGAAACTTAAAAAAAATCTAAAGATTACATTGAGTAAAATGCATATAGTATAATACATCCAGGTTTTTTTTCGGATTATCTTACAGCTGAAGACATTTAGACGCCGTCACACCAAGATATCCGATACAGGTTAATGTCTAAACTTACATCTGGCCGACATCATATAGTCAGAACGGTAATGGAGATGACCCACAGCCATTAATGACGGCTGAGTTGTCCCATTATGTGCTCCGCGCTGCTGCCATGAGAATAAGTGATCCGGCTCTCTTTTGCCGTTAACGTTATTGTTTTGCTCCTCGCGCCACGTTACCGTGCTGCAGTCGCTCCTCTCCGCACCGGCCCGGCAGTAGCTTCAAGCAAGCTATAAATAATTCATTCTTTTGAAACAGACACAATGAATACCAATTCTTTCATATTGCCCAGCGCCGTCATCAATGATGATTGCTCAACCTCCTGAGGTCATTAACGTTATTGGTGGCAATATGTCCGCAATGTCAAGCATTCAGTTTGGTCTGTTGGCACGGAGGTTAGCCAGAGAGCTACACTGGAAACACATTGGTCTCAGGCTGTCATTGGGAGTGACATGATGAATCTATCACAGTAGAGACGGTTTATCTGTCTGCCTGCCTGCTTTCTGGCGAGCGAGACAAATTTGGATAGCAAGAAATTATTTGCTGATGGTTTCATTATTTTAAACTGCGGTCTCTCTGCCAGAAGTGAATTTGAGATCAGTGACTAGATTGGCATGAACCACTGGAACATGCATAAAAATAGACTTGGCAATGTTGAAGGACAGCTATGCGGTGTGGTACTGTCCTGAGGAGACTTTGTGGTGTGAACTCCAGCAAGTTGCAATGAGGGGACTTCAGGGCAACTGGGCATGTGTGTGGACAACGGTTTACATTCGCTGCTGGATTTTGCAAATAGGGAACAGGCTCTCTAAACCAACTCAGCCTGGAACAGTCACAAGCACCTGTTGTCAACATCTGATAGTTCACCAGCCAATGCTGGCAATTATCAGCTCAGTCTTTGGAGAGTAATTCCTTTTAAACAAAAAAGACACAGACAAAACGTGAATAGAAGCTTTTAACAATCAAGCCCTGTGGTCACAGGTGCTTCTGCTCACCTGCTCCCACTTCCATATTATTCAGTACCTATTCATAGCTCCTCAGTTCGTTGGCTGGTTCATCTACAATCCTTTGATTTTGCAAGGAAGTTTAGTTCACCTGTCACCTGCCTGCTTTGTGGCGTCTCCGTTTGTAAGACAATTCTTTCATTCTGCCTGCTTGGTATGCGTTTGGGTCCTTTCCTTTCCTATTGTGACACATATTAAATGATCATTGTTGGTGGGAACCAACTTAGGCTTAAGATTTTCATTTCCAATGACTGCATCTATGTAGTTGTTTTTATATGATAAATAACAAACTTGAGGTGGGTCAGAAAAGCTGTTTAAAAAGTAGTTACTCTAATAAAGACAGTGACACTTAAAGTTGCTTTAGGGGAATTTTTTTTAGCCATCTGGGTGGGTGCAACAGACTGTAAACCCAACAGTGACATCGCCTTATCAGGTTGATATGCAGCATGTTTTTGTAATTAATTGCTATTTACACATCCATTTGACACAACGCAAGACTACCCTTCATTCTGGAGACATGCTTCTGGTCACACGAAGAACCTTAGTCTGATTTTTCTGCTCTGTTTTGGTCTCCACCAAGTCCTGAGGGAAATATTATAATATCTTCACAAGCTGAGTCAACCAGTGGACATTCTAGTCAGTAGTCCCAGTTAAGAAAATAATCCAGCGGCATGCATCCCCCCTGTAAAACAGTTTTAAAGGGATAAAGCAAACACAATATACTGGCTACTTGTTCCCCTCTGTTTCCAGGCGTTATGCTAAGCTTAGCTAGCCGGCTGCAAGCTCCAGCTACACATTCACTGAACAGACATGAGAGAGGAATCTATCTCCTCATCTAGCTCTCTGCAAAGAAGTGAAAAGGTATATTTCCCAAAATGCCACAGTCTTTTTCTTTGTTTACACATAGTGCAGGATAAACAGGATGTGTTTCTCTTCTAAAATGCTTTGATATTATATTGGACCTTTAGCTATCAAATGCTAATCTTTGTTTTATCATTCTGTCCAGAGGCATACCTACATGCGAGGTTAATGCAACTGACCTGTAATCTTCTGCATTGGTCGGATCTTTTTCCAGTCCTGCAGAAATCACAGTCAGGTAGTTTGCTCTTCTTGCCCACAATCATTTATAGTGCAAAGTATCATTTGTTAACACTTGCAGAGGGGCTCTACGCTTCCTCTGACGCGTCCCACTCTGCTTACCATCAGCAGGACATATCATCTTCACTTGGTCAGCGTCTCTGTGACCTCCCGTGATATTTGACGCTCAAACACACAGAACACCTGAAACCTGCACGCAATCTGTGGCATTGTGTTGCTAAAAACCAAAACGGCATCATTTGACTGAAATGCATCTACAGATGGGCGCCTCCATCCACAGAAATTCCAACCACAGAAATTCTGACAGCATGTTGACTCTTAAAGCAAAAGGGAACACTTTCTTACACATTCTTTTGAAATCGATTAATTGAGGGCAAAGAAGAAAAGATTCATGACTTGGAATGCGCAGGATGACATAGACAGTCTTTCATTCACAAAGACTTTGAAGTTCCCCTCCAGTAACTTCACAACAAATTTGAAAAACATCGAAACGCCAGCAAGTAAATTGTCAGTTAACAAGACAAAGCATGAGTAATAACAGATTCCTGCCAACTGAAAGAGGAAAAGCTTGAATGTGAACCGCTGCACATCTGAAACTCATCTTGACTGCATGGGTTTGTGACTGGTTTGTGGTTACTTCATGAATTGAGTGGTTTCAAAATGTTATTGTGCTGATGATGGCACTGAAATATGCCTCAAAGCATAATTGTGTTTTCTCTTTAATCAAATGTGCGTGTGATTTACTGTTTGTGCTGATGATACACATGTTCTCCTATATGGGACTAAGTACAGAAAATACATATATTTCTACTTTACCCAACAATATTATTAAAATTCATTCAGTCAATGTGTTCGGTCATGCCTGACTGAGTGTGCACCTCTGTGTCTGTCCACAGCTAATCTCGCATTCTGCTGCAGCAAACTGCACAGTACTTTGGGTGGCCGGTTATGGCTGCACGCTCAAGGGGCTCTCGTACTTGTGGTGACTCACACTTTCTCAAAACACCTTTTAATACGGGTGTTATACAGCCATGTACTGCCTGCATACTCCATCACTCACCACTCTGATGTGATGTGCGGCGGAGTGCATCGCCACACCTCAGCCGCTGCTCTACGGCCAGAACCACAGAGTGGGAAAACAGCTTCGCAGCATTATTGTACTAACGGAACTACCAGGAAACACACTGCTGAGTACCTCTCAGACGCTTTTTTGTTGTTGTTTTTTGGACAATATGTTGGGCTAGCCGCTGCTAAGCGAGCAGACAGCTTGGTGAGATGAATGAAGTGTATTATTCTACGACTTGGAGCCCATTGCTTGGATGACGTAACATCGTCGCTTGTCTTTGAGTGTAAATGAGGTCTGTTTTACAGCACTGGTTGTGTTCATTCAATCACACAATACATTGGAGATTTGGAGATTTGCACTCTAATGAGCGCAGCTTTCTAGTTTCACAAAGCAACAGCAATTTCACAGTTATGGCCATCTTTCATTTTGCAACAAAAACTGCTCAACATGGAAGAAGGAAGTCATTTGTCATTTGGATACACTGTAAGTTATATTCCCAATGCATTTTGTTATATTTCTTTATGTCTGTGTTATCTAATGTATATCCTGACAAGATAATAACCGATATTTGCAACATGTTGACATGACAGACTACTCAGACATTACTGGATACCAGCGGGATACAATTACACAGTTACTGCTCTCCCTCGTGGAATATGAATTTCTTCCCGTGTCAGCACAAAAAGCTCACACAGACAACAGACACTCACATACTCAAAACAACACCCTTAGGCAGTAGCTCTGTCAGCAAAAGAGACAGGTGCCCACGTCCCAGCTCTGCAAAGGTCCTGGAGCAGCTGGGGTTCATGCAGCAGGTCAGGAGGTCATGTGACTTTTAGGAATTTTCGAAAAAAGAAATTACCAAGGGCATCTTTAAGCCTTTTGAAACCCCACTAACACTTAAACTTACATTTAATTAAAGTGTGTAGATCCGTAATTAAGATTGTAAATGTTAAATGTTCCCTCTTGATCGAATAGGGCGGCCATAAAATATAGATTTTTGGGGTGAAACGTGTGGGCGTAAGACCGTAATTGACCCTTCGCTAAGCTAGCTCAAAATCCACAAAACCAGCCTGAAAATCTGAAACGACCGCATGATAGTCAAGGGAGCAGAGGCGGATGGTTGCCAGAACTACGCTACGATTGGCCAGTCTGCGTTCAGGGGGCGGGACTTCTCGAAGGGTCAAAGAACCACCGAAATGTCAACAAAGCCACCATCGCCTGAAATCACATTTAAATAAAATCCTATATTAATGATGCTTCAAATTCATAAACGTAAATGTACTCAATTTAGGCTGTTTGACTGATGTTTAGAGGGAATAACAGCTTCTTCTAACCATCCCGACAACAATGTGTGAATGCAGTGTAACGATTAAATCGATTGATAATGAGAAGTAGGAATATGGAACTCTACCAAAACTGGCCATTTTTTATTCTGTTATCTGTTTCTTGTTATAGCCCCCAAACATAATTGTACTAATTTACTGTAGTACTACTGTAAAAAGCTTGTGTTTTCAGTCTAAAGTACAAATTGCGCCAATGTCAACTCACAGAAAGTATGAGCCTCTCCTCCAACAATGTCACAACATGTTCATTATGTCACCATGTGAATGCGGTCCACACATTACAATGTGATAACGGCACTAACTCAAATACATTTCAGAGTCGGCGCTAATCTATGTGTAATGTGTAAAGACGCTGCTGGCTGCAGTCTGTTTGCATTCTGCAATCTCGGCAATCTAATTTCCAGAGAGAGCTGCTGACATTGAACGACCTGGACTCATGATGAGGGCCGGTCTATTGTTTCCTCACCCACTGCTTGTGTAGCTGAGCGGGCTGCTCATCTCAGTCTGGCCCGGGTTGACTGATGGATTTCCAAACTCCGCATCAGCCAAAGCTATTAAGTGGTCTGCTGGAGCGAAATAGCTTCACCGTTGCCGAGGCGCTGCTATTGGCTCAGCGATTCCTGCCGGCTATTGTCTCAGACCTCTGTGACTAAGTTAATTTCTTGCCAGACAAGCACAAACACATATATGCTGACGCACACGACAAATAACAAGCAAGAAATACAGTGAATCCCATTTCTTACAACCTCCTTTGTTCCCCTTCGTTATCAGAACGGCATTAAGACGGAAGAGGTGACCCAAACCCAATGAATTTCCTCCAGAAAAGCCTTTTTTGTCTTCAGCTGAAACAGCTTCTTACGTGTTAAAAATCTGCTACAGGCTTCATGCATCATGTCTTTTAAATCTCCAATCTCATGATGTCTTTTTTTTTTTTTTTTTGTGCATGTTGATTTTTGATGACTGTATTCCACTTTGCGATTTTAGCAGAAAATCCAATTAGATGATTCCGTGACAATTGTACCACGGACTTCATATCAAAGAGATGTGGACAATGTAATGCTCCTGTGATCCCTCTTCAATACTTGCTCTACCTGCTTCTACATTATTCATGGTCGTATTTAAGTCTTCGGAGATAAAAGCCTGTCTTTACATTCTTGGTGACAGGCTGGATTGGCCCTGAGGAATTCAGGCCCTCTGTGATTTAAGTGCCTGACATGGTTGGTCAAACACAGAACTGGATTTCCCAGTACAGAACAAACTGAATGCAGTTATTTCCCATAAGACCTTGTGCACACACTAGGGACTCGCGGCAACAATTGTGAGACGAAAGAGGAGCCAGAAAAAGAAAAAGTCAACTTCCTTCTCTTCTTTGAAATGCTGTACATTCAATAATGAGCCTTTAGAATAAGTTCCAAGGATCGGATCCTATTTATACAGAAATGATGTTCAAAAGATACATGTTCTGTATATACTGTGTACATATGAATATGTAGTAAATGAAAACATTCAAAGGATGATAGTGAGGTTTCTGTCAACGCTGCAACACGACAAAGAAGCGTTTATAGTGAATGTTGCTACATGCTATCATACAGAAAACATCAACATCTGCTCCAGAAAACCAAAGCATGATTCATGTGTTTATGCTATATGTTTCTCGTTTAAAGCACTTGCATATTTTATTTTTTTGCATACAGGCAAGGCAAGTTTATTTGTAGAGCACATTTCAACAACAAGGTAATTCAAAGCGCGTCACATAAAACCATTAAAAGCATCAAAACATAAGGCAAAAGAAAAGGAGATTTAAGAACATTAATTGAAACATTAAAAACAGTCATTAAGACATAAAATATAGTAGTAAAATGCAGGAAATGTATTAATATTCTTGAATGTGGTTCAATCAAAGGCAGCAGCAAACAGAAAAGTCTTCAGTCTGGATCTAAAGGAGCTGAGGGTCTCTGCAGACCTGCAGCTTTCTGGGACTTTGTTCCAGATATGTGGAGCAGAAAACAACTGAACGCTGCTTCCCCGTGTTTAGTTGTGACTCTGGGAACAGAAAGCAGACCGGTCCCAGGCGACCTAAAGGGGTTGGGATGGTTCATGGGGTAGCAGCAGATCAGAGATGTGTTTTGGCCCCTAAACCATTCAGTGCTTTATAAACCAACAGCAGGATTTTAACATCAATCCTTTGTTAATGCTGACTGGAAGCATGTGACAGGACAAGCTTTCCCCAAATTCCCCTAAACTGTACAAATTAAATTGTTTATAGCACAACTGCGTAATAAAAAGACTGTAACGTGAAAGAGACTGTAGTGAGAACCACAGAGAATGATCACGTTTGTTTCTCACAGGATTCTTGCATCTTAACACCTTTACCTTTGTTTCACTCGCACTCTCTCTTTCAGCCGCAGCAGGCTGCTCTTTATTAAAGAGCAAAATATTTCTTAAACAGAGCTAGGAATAGAGTGACTACTGTAGTCGCATCCCCCATGTCTGCTGGATGTGTTAATAAGCCACTATTTTGCTAACACGTCAACCTTATTTGCTTTACGAGGTGATAATTTGTGTTGTGTTCAGCACTTGTTCTTCTGGCTCTAAGTTTGTCTCGGTGTGTTTACAGTAACACTACCTTGGTATGCAGGACTCACACCGTCGTCTCTGTTTGTGCTGCGCTTTTTTCCTCCAACCGTTCGCCGCTCCCTCCTCCTCCTCCTCCTCCTCCTCCCTACAAACGTCTGTGCGGTGTAACGACACACACGCTTCCTGGACTGTAAAAATACGAATACACAAACGTTGCCAGTGACACTGATTTGTGTTTGTCAAAGCAAATAATGAATTAATATTCATAAATAAATGCATTTTTGTCGGACACGCTACACTACAGGATTTAGTTGTGGGCCGTAAAACCAAAACAACGAGCTGAAGGACGCTGAAATGCTCAAACCAACCGACCAATGTCTCCCACTGAGGACCCATTGGTTAAAACTCAAAATCGAATCCTCCTGTCGTTGAATGCTCAGTCTCTCTGGTTTGTTATTTGCTAATCAGCACATTAGAACAGTTTAAACAGTCACATTAACTTAATCAGTAAAGATCTGACTCCCTCAGACGTCTTCTGAACTGGATGCGATGCTAATGAGCGAGCAGATGCCAGGAAGAGGTTAAAAAAAAAAAAACTCTATTTTTTGCAAAACGTCATAACATAGTCAAAGTCAAAGTTGACTCTAACAGTTACTGACAGTCAATCGATATCACTCTGTTACAGTGGGAGCAACATCGTCATTGTGTATCAGGACAGTGTTTTCACGCTCCATCTACTAGAGTTCGTTCCCTCGCTGTATTTTAGGAAGAGGGAACTAAAGTTACCGAACACGTTCCTTCAAACACACACACAAAAAAAAATCCATACACTCAAATCTGATTGGTATTTTCCTACCTCAGCATAATCCAATATTAATGAGCATCTCAACGCTTTGTCAAATAACTCTTTGGGGGAATTAATTAAGGCAGGTTTAGCAGCAGGAGGGGCGTGAAGTGGGAGGGACCGTCACGGTGTCCCTCCGGTCCCTCTGGTCCGCTGTAGAGAGTGGGGTCTAGCTGCAGCGCTCCTCTGTCTGGGGACCTTATCTGGCTGTGGAGCGCCGGCCCGGGCTCTGTGCTGCTGTCTCCACTGGCACGGCGATAGAGGGAAGGCCTGCCTTCCGAGATAAACACTCCCTCTGTTCTCCCCCGCAGCCTGTCGGGCTTCCTGTTTGCTGCAGGTGTAGCAGAAGAATGTCCCACAACCATTAGACATCAACACGTCTGCTGGTGACAAGTTGGCCTCCACGACAGGAGGAGATAGGAGGAATGGAAGGAAGCAGGTAAACAGGTATACAGACGGCAGAGGATTGAGGTTAGATGAGGACAAGGAAGCGAGGAAATGATGGAGGCACAAAGTAAAAACAAGTCATTTAGTTAAGTTTTGAGTCTAAACATCCTATTATTTTTTTTTCACCAGCAGCTGCCATGAGTCAATTTGTGGGTCAGACCCAAAACTGTCTTGAAACTTTTCTGCACATTAGGATTTGTCGGAGTCGTGATGGTTACAATGTATTCCAGAAATATATCAATTTATTAAAGATCATCCTCATTGAAGAAACTATTTCACTCAAGAGTCGGTGGAGACCAAAATAAAGCTAAAAGGAAAGTGACTATTGGACGTCAGAGACACGTCTTCAAGGGACTAACAACGTTGCTGTTTGTGTAAATAAGCAAGTTTTCTTTTTCTAACTCGCTTCATACTACTTGCCTTATTTGACGATAATGTGTTAGTGTTGTGTGCAGCTTCAAGTGGTCAAATAAAATAAATAAAAGCTGGAATCAAGGACATGCAGACATACAGATTAAAGAACCATATAATTAATGAGCAGATAGAGAAACGTGAAGAATTCAGATTCCTCCACACAGGGCAGGACGGGTCACACTTACGATAGTATTTACCAGCATGGTCTTGAAGTGATGATACTAACAGACTACTTCATTTGATATCATGTTAATGGATTGGAAGCATCCAGTTACATAAAGTCCTCCGCTTTATCAGAGGCCACAGACGTGTAGTACAGCCATTCTTTAAAACGTCTGGCGGCACATCGGCGCGCCAAACTGCCAATTCAGTCACAAAAACACAGCGTTCAACTTCCCCACACCGCAGACTGGATGCTTTACAGCTACTGTGGTTGTGATAGAAGGCAAAAGCACACGCAGCATTTAATTAAAGAACGTTTAACCGCGAGCAAAACCATACAAATAGCTGTTGTTTGGGGTACAAGAAGGGTTGAATGCAGGTGTTGTTCCACTGGAGAGGTTTCAATACTACTTGGTGTTAAGTTACGGGGTGCCGAAACCCGACACTAGACTGTGTGCCATGGCCTGAACGTTGTTCATCCCTCCAGCAGAGGTCCAGAGACTTGAAGACTTAATCTTGAATCAAATCATTCCTGAGTATCTGGCAAACCAGATCCCCCCAAAAAAAACATTTGGTGAAGTAGACCAAAGATTCTAAGTTGCACTGAAAAAGTATGAAAACATCCCATCCCACTGATGACTTTTCCACTCGTTTAAAGAAAAAAGAAAAGGGGAAACCGCAGCTAAACTGACTGCTGTTTTCAATTGTATTAGCTCAGCTCTCAAGCATGCCTTTATGTGGAAATGATATTTACGGTGTAATTGTATTTAAGACTGGAAACAATATCGGAAGAGTCAATACCGGTTTACAGCCTGATATAACAGATAACCTTCTGTAATGTAATGAAGAAAGACGGACGGAGGTGAGACAGAGAATGAAGAGAGACGGCAGAGGGAACCCCTAGAGCCGAGGACGGAGGAAGGGACAGTAAGGGAATCCTAATCGACTCCTTTCACGAGACTCATTTCAAATGTATCGTCCCTGCAACAACTCACTCAGCTATCAGGTCACACAAATTAGACCTACATTCTGTGGGTTGTGTAAATCCAACCAATGAGCTTTTCAGTTCAAGCAACAGCTTAATGATCATGTAGGGAAAAGTAGCAACGGCTGTGCTTAATGTGCGGTTTTTGCCCCATTTAATAAGGGTTGTTGATTCAATACCCGGCTTCCTCAGTCCCAGTGTTATTGAGCAAGACGTTTAGCCACACACTCAAATGTGGGTGGAAATGTAGGTCACTGCCGAGACAAACAAACAGATGGACACACAAACAAGCAAATCAACAGCTAATCTTACAGGTTATTATAGATGTAAACTGTCATCTTTTTGTGCGTCGGCCCCACATAGGCTGTTGCTTTTTGCACGAGGCGAAGACATCGAGGGTACTAACAATCTAAAAAAAAGGTGAGCTCACAGTCAGCAGGGTAGGAAGGGAGCTGCATCGTTATAGTTTGCCAGGGAACTGTGCCATCTGTGGACAATCTGAGGTCACGGCGAATGTGAAGAAAACATTCACTTCAGTGCCACAGCGCTGCGCCAGGCAGCGAGGAGGACACCGAACTGGCACATCAGAGCCCCTGACCCTGCCAGACTGTCAGCTTATTTATACGCAGGGCAATAATTTGCACCAGAACTGCTCAGTGCAACTAACAAGGAGAAGGGAGATGGACTGTGTGGAGAGAAGAAAAAGATCTAATATAGATTCACATGACCTTCTGCCATCTTTTTTTTTCTTTCTTCCCAGTGGAGTAAACCAGTGACAGGGTTTCTCCTCTGCCTGCTGTCACCTTCCTACCAGAGCCACCAGGGAGACATTAATGATGTTGGAACACGATCTCTGAGAGATGTCCGATTTAAAACTAACATGCGCTAAAATCTTGGCTTGACACGTGTTTTGCCAGAAAGAAAAAGGTACAATGCTATTTCTTTACAGTGTGTGCTTAGACCAGCAGGGTGCTTCATAAGAAGGTAAATTATGACTCTAAAAATAACGATTTGGTTAATAAATCCACCCGCCGGACATTAGAAAAATAATGATTTGATAAATAACCATCACTGCAAAATAAATAGAGACAAAATATATGAAGACGTATCAATTTAATGTTGTGATAAGCTATCATTTTTGCATTCGCAGGTTGAAAGCCACAAGAAGAAACAGATGAAAGCGTTTACCCATCACCCAATGCATTACGAATCAAATGCTTAAATCGGGGTTCGGTAGCACATTGTACATGAACATCTATCTGCATATTGGTGCTTCAGTTTATTAAAACCAGAGACGGTTACTTAATGTGTCACAGAGAGAGAGAGAGAGAGAGAGAGAGGGAGAGAGAGAGAGGGGGGGAGTATTTTCTGGAGTTTCTATTAGTCCGCCAATTTAATTAATAGACATCCTGTCCTTTGGCTCTCCTTTGAAAAGAGGAAAGGCTTGATGCAGAGGCGGCTAAAGACATTGTAATTAGTTATCGAGTGGGGCAGGTGCCCGCTGCAGTGGACAATGTCAGCCAGTGTAACATGAGAGATTCACTGGTTGGGTGACATTAGTCTATTTGCTTTCTGTCACCTCTCAAGACACCCATGGCAGTTTTAGATAGTGTCAAGCTGTCTGGCTTTGACTGTCTATTGGCAACATTCTCCAAATGGGGAAAACAGAGCTTAACCTTAAGATCAATGAAACCGTATATCTTTGTGATGATAAATCAATAGTTTTCTGCAGGTGTATAGCGACCTTTCCATTTCGCAGCCATCGCAAACAAGAAGCGATACATGTCAGAAATTCATGACGTCTGCCAAGTGCGGAGTTCAGAAAGTGAAGATTAATGAGCATGATTTCAGTAAAAGAGCAACATATGTTCCGCTAAATTAATGGAAATACCAGCAATATTGAGTCAAGAGGCAGCATGGTGACGGGAACATTTTGGCAGCCACGTTTGTCACACGGAGAGCAGAGAGGGAGCTCGGTGTTGTTGAGCGTTGAGAACAGGTGGGAGGCTCGAATCCATGTGTGAATGCGTGCATGTGCACAGGTGCAGTGTGAAAATATGCATTCAGGTTGTGTGTGTGTGTGTGTGTGTGTGTGTGTGTGTGTGTTGGAGCCTGCGGATGCATTTGTCTTCTAGGTCCCAGAGGTGCACAAGTGCAAAGGAGAGAAATATGCGGTGTTGGCAGAGTGGATGCGTCTCATGCCTGATGCTTGTAAAGTTTCTGTTTCCCCTTTGGCTCAGTGCCGGACAGTGATCACAGGGAAGAACAGGAGAGGCTCCCGGAGCGGAGAAAAGTACCATTTTGTGATATTACTGCAGTAGGTTCTTGTGACAACTGGTATTTATAGGCTAATTCTCATTCTGGATCCACTTAAAACTGGATTTACATAACACACAGGTGATTGTAACTAATGCTTTTCTTAAATGGCTAACAATAAATCAATTATTAATGCAATGTAGATAAATTAGAAGCATTATATTAATATGAAGATCTGTTGGAGTGGTGGTTCATGCCTGCAGTTACAAATGCTATCAAAAAGGTCAAGGATCTAACTTTCTAATATGCCATCAAGTCTGCAGTTATAAACGATAATAAGTTGTTAATAAATGGATTGTTTGTCCAGATGCTCTTCAGCTATTTTCAAGACATTAAGGAGGCAAAATGACAAAGAATACGTTATACCTGCAACCCAAAAGGCTGTTCTCATTAATGGCTTATAACTGATCTATAAAGCATTAGCAGGTGATATTAATATAGCAGCAAACAGCAAGCAAATCCTTGCTTTGTTGACACAGCCGGCCGGCCGTGCCTACTTTTAGTGCATGCTCACGCGCGTGAGTGTGCAGCTCAAGGCCGCTGCTCTGCACTGCTTCCATACCATCCCGACCGAGAGCGTCGACGTGGAAGCGTAGCACCCGCCCTCAGGTAAACACCGTTAGCCCCGTCAGCACTTTCGACATAGTTTGCACCGTTAGCATCGTTAGCTGTAAGCTAACCAGCTCTGCGTCGACATGTTGAGAGTTGTCGCGAGGCAATCGTAATGCTCCCAATCTCAGATCCTGCACATTTAAGCATCGTCAAGCTACAACTTGTACAACTTTACAAACCCTGGAGTGACATATTAGAAAGTGGTGCCTTCACGATATAACAATCACCTGAGCTTTATTAATCCACATGCAGGGCTTCCAGATGTGAATCAGACAGAATACCGATATATAACATACCTGTGACTGCAGTCATTGTGTCTCAGCAGATGCTCCATTACTCACTGTCTGCTGATAACTTTAGCTGCAAATGGCATCATTACCACTGTCTGTCTCACAGCAGCTGAGCTTAAGGAAAGACTGGTTCAAATCCTACATTAAACCTGAGCTGTTGGATGTATTATAGTGGATTTTTTTTTTATGAGCTTGCAGCAACAATACCGATACCGCTAAAAAAGAATAAACCTCAAACATTTTGCTGACAATAGCTTGTGAGATTATTTGCACAGACCTGAGATTTGTCTGTTTATTTTTAGGATTTGAAGAAAAGGATATGAGCACAGGCACAAATCCCTGATGAAGTGAAGGGATCATTCTCTTCATAGAGACGCTCGAGCTTTGTTCTGACGACAAGCGCTCTGTTTTTGACGAAGAAAAGAAATCGCTGAAATTCTACCAACCTCGTGACTTTGCCGCTTTCTTTTCAGCCCGTGACAGAGCGGAGGTTACGGCTAATCTCGGTCGACACAACTTCACCCGCTGTGAGAGACACGTTGGCTCGGACTTGGCCGCGAGAGAGGGTCCTTTTCAAATCCCCAGGTCAATAAGAGGAACTCTAATTGAAACAGACCAAAAAGATCTGGCCGAGGGAGAAGTGCCGTGTTATTAACTGATCTGTAGATAGACTTGTTGGCTTTTAAATTGAGAGGGGAAAGTGATGCTAGATAATCCATTGTTCCCTCTGGACTCAAGACTGCCAGCCTGGCCTCAACCGCAGCTAAAATATAGCCAGCAGGCCTGGTATCACCCATCATGACCCAGACAGCAGGTGGAAATAGGAGAGGTGAGATGCTCCCAGTACTCCACACTAATAACTTGACAGTTTTGATGAATTAAAAATTGACAGAGACTCACGCGGGGTGAGCAATAAATGCCCAGTGGTAACTTGACAGTAAATATTACCTACTCAGTTACAGGAGTGTTTGTCTCTCTGCCCGGTGTCAAATGAGATAAATACAGTGCTGTGTATGAGCATCTATATGAGACGTGTGTGTGTGTGTGTGTGTGTGTGTGCGTGTGTGTAAGTGGTCAAAGCACTGCTGGAGAGACCAGCATCGACTCGTGAGGGTGATATGTGAGAAAGAGAGGCAGTAAGGGAGGGAGAGTGGAGCTGAGCTTCGGCACAGATGGGACTCCAGGTCAGTTGACAGTAGACCTTTTTGAGCTTAGAAAGTCTCCCAAACAAAAGAAAAGCTGAGTAAACCGCTGCAAAAACGACACCCAGACAGGGATCCAATGCGCTTAATTTGGCAGAACTTTAATTTCCCTCTTTGTAAAGCAATGAGTACGGGACATCACGGCGATGTCAATATAATATTGAAATGTATCCAGGGTGAAATTAGAGTGTGGGGATTAATCAGCAACAAGCCAATATGCGGGTCCCTGATTCTATTTTCTGTACATAAGGCAACATAAATCATCGTGAGCCTCATTAAATGCCCCAGCAAGCTCAAGGTAAAATCCCAGGGAGGCCGCTTGGCTCGGAGCCCCAAAGTCCACATGACTGTCTCCGGGCCCGGAGGGTCCTGGCAATGCAGAGACGAAGAGAGAGAGAGAGAGAGAGAGAGAGAGAGAGAGAGAGAGAGAGAGAGAGGATCAGAAAGAGGCAGATATAGACGGAATCACAAAGAGATAGAGAGAGGGACAGATGGATGACTGGGTCTTGAATGATGAGCAGCTCCTCTGTCTCTCTTCAGCCACTGATAGAGACAGAGGGAACAGTGGACCTGTAGTGATCGCACTCTGCTCCAGACTCATCTTATATAATAAGCACTCCAAGCTTGCACTCACACCGTCAGCATATTTCACACAGTACCATGCTTTATTATAGTGTTTTTCTTCTTCTTTTTTTCTTTTTTTTTAGCATATGTTGCTATCACACTGTTGGGTTTTCTGTCTATGTGGATGTTATTGCTGCTTTAAAATAATTCTTCAAATTATGAAGAACGGGAAAACCTCCTGTCAATCAGACCGCGTTCGTGCATTGTTCAAGACAATTGCACCTATTTCCATCCTTATAGTCTAACACCAGTAATACGCTACATTAGAGAGACACTCGAGTCAAAGAATTGACTGTTTGATTTTAAGTTTATACAGTAGAGATTTGGCAGAAAAAAGGGGCTCTGCTCTTTGAAGGAGCTCTCGAGAGATGAAGACTAATAATCTCCTTTTGATAAACATGCATGAACATCAGTAACGTCGAGAAATGGATGAAGTTGGGGTAGCAGGAGGGAGCAGCATGCGAGCGAGAGGTGGATGTCTTTTGTGAAATGAAGGCAGAACTTTGGGGAGTTAGCGGGAAAAGCTCCCCGAGATAAAAGACAAAAACATTGTTCTCAACCAAAAAACAAAGAGGGCTTCAGACATGCACTTATTGAAATAACATCAACTGATAGCGTGCATTAGGTATTTGCACCGGATACAAAGTGTACTGCTGCTTACTTGTGCGACATGCAAAAAGCTTTCTGAACAAATCCATAATCCTGTTTTTCATTACTGTGTAAATCTTGATTTGTGCTCTACTGTTTTTAATCTAAAATATTTGTTCCTGTCTAAATCCTACTTCTCTGCTCTGCAGCTTTAATGTGACATTTGTGTCTTGGATGTGCTTGAATGACATTCATTGAGTTATGAATAACTTTTTCTGGTTTTAAATCAAACCGTTTTTTATTGATTTGCTGTACAGTTTACACGCTGTGGTTAAGATACCATCCGAGGGCACAGAAGCAGTCATACAAATTACAATAATAAACTCTCAGCAATTTGATCCTCTCCGTTAATCACAAAAAGCTGGTGCCAAAACGAATTTAAAAAAAAACAACCTAAATGCTTATTTACAGTTTACCAAAGAACAAACCACAAAAAATAAAAAAATAAAACGCCTTTGGGAATCATTTGCATTTGACTTTCCAATCAGCCAAGCAAAGACCCCCCCCCCCACTCTCAGCCTGTTTAACTGCCGTTTCTGTGATTCATCAAGAAGCTCCAGCCAGCCCACTCAGGTCAGTGTTTGCCCACAGAGAAACGCAGAGATGGCAGCTTTCACTCACGAGCGGATTATCTAACTAAAACGGAAGGAGTGTCAGCCACGTTCCCCCTTCCTCAGAGACTACGAACAAAAGCCCCTCTGTTGCCATTTTCCATCCGTCCATCAGATGCACTCGGACTTTCCCTCCTTTCCTAATCCCCGGTCTGCCACACCCATCTCCACGCCTCATCTGCTCTGTCTGGCCTCCCCCGCCCACCTCCTCACTTCCACCCCCACCCCCCCTCCATCACACACCTGCTTCCCATTCCCTCTGATTAGCTCCACACACCGGTCTGCTGTCAGGTCGTTATCACAGCAACGTTTCCCGCCTGTCTGACCTGCTGCCCAACTTGGACTCTTTATGCCTGTGAAACTTCCAACAACAGCTCATCCCAAAATCTAAAATAAATATAAAAAATGTTATTACCTGTATTTATCAATCTTGTTTTGGTGGGAGAAGCCTAGTTTGAAACACTCAACAGCAATGTCTCATTCCAGAAATCATGATGTTGATGTTAGTCAAGATGATCCACAGACCTTGTTGTGAGGAGGAACATTGTGTGGATCATCTTGAGTCTTGGTCTCCTCCTTAGAACTGGTCAAGTTGTTCCCGGCTGCTGATCAGTTGCCAAGAAAGTTGCCTGATTCTACCAACATGATGCATGAAAAACAAATATATATAGACCCCTCCGCCTCTTCCATAACGTACCTGTGATTCATTGACTTTGGCCTCGGTCTTGACCTGGTCAGAACTAGACCTGGTCTTGGACTTGACTTGATTAACTTGGTCTTGACTACAGCCCTGAATGCAAGTCATGAACTCTCACCCTATCCATTTTTAATTCACATTAATTTATTAATGCTTTATTTTTCAATCCTTTTCTTGTCCATCAGGGCGGTATGTACTCGAGAGAATATAACTGATGAAACCCTACACATCCCATGTATGACAATGAGTAGTCATATATATATATATATATATATATATATATATATATATATACTGCTGTATAGAGGAGTGAAACCACGCTATTAGGTGGCAATAACTCACCATTGAATTTCAAGGCCATTTCAATTTCGTTAAGCCCTCATCAAAAAACATAGTTTCGCAGCCGTGCTCAGTTAATATCTCATTTCTTAACTGATACCCCACAAGGTTATTACAAGGAGCATGCTACTGTAGGTGTACGTGACGTAAATCATGTGAGCGAAGTGATATGTTGTGGAGTGTTGCGCTCCAGATTGGGCTCTAGAGATCTGATAGAGGACTCGTGTTCCCAAATGGCATTCAAAAAGAATTCCCCACGTCGCGTGTCTTATTTATTATCATGTTTTTTTACATCAACGGATGATTGGCTGCTCAAAGTCTCACTAAGCCACTCAAGGGGAAGCCATCCTAGACAGTCACCCTGCAAGAACGTCCATCTTAAAGTATTTGGCTTTTGGCTTGACATTCAGTCAATTTTACCGTCAAAGGAATGGTTCAACATTTTGGGGAATACACTTCTGTGCTTTCTTGCTGAGAGCTAGATGAGCGGATGAACTCCACACTCGTCGTAGGTTAGCTTGAACTGGAAACAAGGGAAAACATTTTTGCTCTGTCCAAAAGCTCACTTGTTTCAACAACGCGTTTAAAGAAAAAACATTTAGCGGTTTTACAGTCGCAATGCTATTTTAGGCGTCGTTGCTGTGGCTGGCGGGCTATCTGGAAATAATCATAGCTCCACCGCGATCAAGCCGATGTCACTTTGTTGCCGGGTTCACACTGGACTCAGAAGCAACGCAATGCCCCACGCCTTTGTCAATTGTTGCCCGAGCAGTATCCTGGCTGTTCACACCAAAAGCAGATCTCTCACAACCGGTCAACATTAGATTCTGCTCCTCTGCTGTTTTCTTTTAGAGCAAATCTCTATCTCTGTGTGCGTGTGTGTGTGTGTGTGTGTGTGTGTGTGTGTCTCCTTGTCACGCTCACTCTCTGTTTAGACACAACTGACAACTGCGTGAGTTAAGTACGTAATTCAAAAACCACAATCACAAACAAACTGCGAGAAGAGCCCAGTTGGTTTACACGGGCGCCATAAGGACGAGGACAGCGCTTATCGGAAAAAGAAAAAAAAACGTTGCGCTTCACAGCGTTTCCCGCATCAAGTGTGAATCTGGCATGACAAATGACAATCTAGAGAGCGGTTGATTTCCACTGGAAACATGTGCTGTGTGTTGAGGGTGAGCACTTTTTGTCACTTTCAAATTAATATGCCTAAAATTCATGCTCTGCGTGAGCACAAAGCACTTAAAATGACACTTAAAATGAAGTGTTTCCTGGATTGATTTTTTTTTTCGCAATCAGTCCTTTCGTTGGGGCTGAGTGTCACTTTCAATTTCCATGGTTGTGGATGTCTGACAGCGGAGCACACTCGGCAACCCTAAATTGGTTTGTTTTGACTGACAAGCCATATTGACCAACCAGGAACGACTCGGCCCTGCTGGCTGCTCGGGGACTGACTGCTAAATAATCACGGCATGTCCACAGGAGCTGTTGCAGCAGTAATGACAACGCTTCACGCACTCGCGCACCCTGCTGAGGTTGCAACCGGCCTCTCTGCGCCACTCTCATCACAGAGAGGCCTCCTCGTCTCTGTCACCTCGGTAGCAGCATCAGTGAGCAGAGACGACGGATGAGTGGATGAAGAGGCGGCAGGGGGGCAGTGGGGTCCCACAATAACAACATCAAAAAAAAAAAAAAACCTGATCGCACTAATTGTTGACTGCAGTGTGGAGACGGAGAGAGGAGAGGAGAGTGCTAGTAACAACCCGCCATTTCACCTCTTGAGAAAAGGATGGCGGAGATTGTTTTCCACATATATATATATATATATATAGACGTGATTACGCACACACAGATTCTGATTACACATTTTCAAATTGATGTACGCATTCACAAATCTCAGCTCACATTTACAATTTTTTATACACATTTACAAATCTGATTTTGAGATGCAGTTACACATTTGCAAATCGTTTTGCTTATAATAATAATAATAATAATATAATAATTTGCAATAATGGCCCGATTGTTGACCGATCCGCTCCAAACCGAAACAAGATCTTATTCTTCTGTTGCTATTTGGCCGGCTGGACGCTACTCTGGCTCGTTACTGCCTCTCAGGGTTAAGACTGCGTTGCACCTATAAACAAAAGGTTCGGCTCACGATCATAATTGGGCGGCACCTGTAACCTTTACATTGTATTGCACTCTTATGTGTAAATCTCTCCAAAAGTCCTGGTAGTTTGTACTGGTTAGCTCCCTTTGCATCGGTCTCAGTTTGAATGTGTTTTTGTTAAACGTGCGTTCCCTAAAGCCAGTTGCGCTAGATAGCCAGGGAACCAGATGACACGCTTTTGTACGAAACCACTGAAGGGTTCAAACTTGTAGAGGACGATCGGACGACACAGAGGAAGATAGATGTGTGAATGGGCACAGGTTGAACTCACAGCTGAAACCTCAGTGCTCTAAAATGTGTCCATTTCTTTATTTATCTTACCATGCTACTCCCCCAAAAAAACTGTAGAAACAGAGAGAATTGTTCAAAATTCATCACACAGTAAAACAGATGTTTCCATGTTTCAGTATTAACCTTAGCCAAGGACAAAGCAATCAAAGTAGTCATCCTTTTTGGACTGAAATCTCTCAGAGTATTAAGTACGAGGTCAAGTGACTCCATAAACATGCGTCAATAAGATATCTAACATGACAGTCAAGCCGCAGATATTCACCTCATGCAACCGATATCAGTTATTCAATACATTTAAACATAGAAAGGAATTAGATTTGAGTGATAATTGATCATGTTCAAGGTTGTACACCTTGAACTCTGAGTGCAATTAAGTTAATGAATACATTACTGGTTTTCAATAGGTTCTCCATCAGGACAAAAAGGTGATTAGTACATACATCAGCACCCATCAGGACAGAGGTTGAATTATTAGCTTATTGATGTGGGTTTCGGTGTAACGAGCACAGGTCATTGTGGAAGACTGAGTGCCCAACATCTGCAGCTAATAACGGCTCGCAAGGACAGGGAGGTGATATGAAAGGGAAGTAAGAAAAGAAAAAAAAAAGACCCAATCTGTGAGGTGATGAAATGCAAATTGCGACAGGAATGCAGGTTTGCATAAAATCTATTAAGACGGGAAAAATAAATATAAAAGAAGGTTTTTATGGAAGGTAATGCAGAGTTTAAGGACACTGTTTGGCTTGGCTGGCACCATTCGCAGTGTGGTTCTCAGGCACAGGGGAAATTAGTGGAGATAGTCCTGCCAGAGTTTCAGCTGGATCGCGATGGAAATACAATCCAGTTACAGCGGCCTGAGAGGCAATCACACCGACTCATGCACTTGATGATGATATCCTGCGAGGATGGCGGCGGCTGCATCCTAAATGTTGTCAGCGGAGGAAACCTTTCCCTCCAAATGTTCATGCGGTGAAACACACAGCGATACCTGCATGTAATTGCAGTAATCATCCGTGACATTTTTTATCTCTACTGTACATAACTGTCACACAGGGTAGTTTCTCATAACGGCTTTGTTTTTCCTCTGTTGCAGTTTGGATAAGGGTCTTTTGGGGACAAATCTAGTACAGATGAAGTGATTGCAGTCCAAGCATTATCAGCAGAGGTTTTAATTTAATGTGAAGGAAAATATAAAAATGGAAATATTAAGAAAATAGCATACAACTTAAAAGTAGGAAACTATGGTAGACTTTTTTTGGTCAAGTCATGGATTTTCAAGAATTTTCCAATACTTTAAAAGGATCTTCAGGAAAAATATGCAAAATAAATGAACCATAATCATTCGTTTGTTTAGTCCTTAGTATAGATCAAGCTCCAGAATCAGTGGATCCTACATTTCCCACAACTCAACAGCATCTTTTGTCAGACGTACCCTGCCTGGCACATGCATAATCATTCAAACTCCAAGCTCCAGGATGTAACATGTTCTGCAAAATACTACTCAGATAACCCTCATCAGGATCATATTCTGATGATTTTAGACAGCTCCCCGCAGAGCCACAAACAATGACAAGTAATCCAAACTTCATGTGTAAAATCAGCATAGTGCCCCTCTAAATATCGCAGGATTGACACCTTGTCTAGTGTCTCCGTTGACTAAGACAATCAATTCAAGGATATTAATCAATTTTCTGCATTTTACTACTGTATTTTATTTCTTACACTGCTTTTTAGTGTCTTAATGACTGTTTTTTAATGTGTTTTAATGTGTCAATGTTCTTAATTGTTTTTAAATCTCCTTTTCTTTTGCCTTATGTTTTGATGCTTTTAATGCTTTTATGTGAAGCACTTTGAATTACCTTGCTGTTGAAATGTGCTCTACAAATAAACTTGCCTTGCCCGAGTTGCCTAAACATTACAGTAAAATGTGAATCATGTCATATACATTTTTGATTGGGTAATATTTTGGAGACAAGACTAAAAGACAGACAGAAGGGACGGACGGACAGGCTGGACGTCGGGCAGCACGTAGACAGAAGAGAGACAGAGAGATGTGCTGCTTTGAAAAGCTATTTCCTCCCCAGCACACGTCACGATCCCGTTACGAAACACAAAGGAACGGCACGCCAACCATCAATCAACCGGGTCCTTTCAGCAAACACGTCACTCATCAGTACGGTGCAGCTGCGTCCGCAGCGCCGCAGCCTTGACCGCGAATTAGAGAAGCTGCTGTGATCCCAGGAGAATGACACAAAGGGGTGAGACACAGGCGACTATTGTCCTCCCTGAAAACAACAGCAGAAGAACAGCGTGCCCTCAAAGTAACTGTGTACCACACTCTCAACCACTCACTGATTACAGCCAAAGGGGGGGGGGGGGGGGGGGGGGGGGAGTCACACTCAGTACCACAGGCGGGTGAAATATGCACAGCTACTTATTACAGTAAGAGAGAGGGAGAACAGAATATTACAAATCACTATAGGGGGGAGGAGGTAGTTTCAGTGGATTAAAAAGAGAGCGAACCTTCATTTTCCTTACAGCGTATCATATTGGGTGGTGAGGGATTTGTTTGAATAATCCTCCAAATATGCAAACCCAGGCTGCTCCTTCATTACTCTGAGCGTGGCACATATACTTGGCTTCTTGTGTGGAGGCCCCCCGTTATGTAGATAGCCTGTTGCATTATTAAGTGTTACATTATTGCATTAAGCCAAGCGACGCCCTGCCTTTAAACAATGCATCCGTCTAGCTGAAGACCCTCTCCAAAACCTCTGCTGCACCAAAGCAGCAGGTTAAACTGAACGCTTGAAATCGCTATCAGTAAGACGAATTGATGCGGGTGTAAAAAAAAAAAAAAAAAAAAGGCATTGATAGTCCGGCCCAGAAGCACCTCCTTGTGTTACACTCAGAGCCACAGGTCTTCACTCTGTCAGCTCCGGATGGCAGTGCATTGATCAGAAGGTCAGGCGAGATTGGATTCAACCGTCTACTTCACTGTGCCACGCCATGTTTTCAATGCAACAGTTGTCAATAACGCTACCGGCGACCGAGGTGAGGAGCAACCATGAAATCTCAGCTCCTATTGAGGATTCAGTTGATATAGACAACGCGTTCTCATTCCAACTGGTCTCATACGGAGGCTTCGTCAGACCCCTTGTTGTTACCTTCCAACGCATCGGATGGCGCAGCGCAATTTTCGAATCAGACACGCGGTTAGCGATGGATGAAGATACGTGCAGAATCGCAATAAAACTCCAAAACACTCTCTTTTAAACAATGAAATGCCTTCATTGTAATGGCTTAGTCATGCTAGTCTGCCTGGATCATCAGTGATAGGCTGGACAGCATGTGTCCCACTGATCCTCTAGTCTCACTCCAGTGTTTCTGTCTCTCGTGCCTCCTTCCTCTGCCGGGGGGGGGAGGGTGTTAGCATGCTGTGCCACCGGCCTGAGGGACATCCTGGGCCTTAAGTCCTTCCAGCTTGCATCAGGTGACGCAGTGTTTACACAGGCAGAGGTGAGCAATATCAGTGTCCTGTTGGTCATTGTTGGCCACACGTGTTTTTACACACCTTTTCGCGGCAGACGAACGGCAGGAAACAGTCGGTGACGCGTCAATCTCCCCCGCTACAGTCTCACCGTGCCTCGAGGAGGCGAGGAGGGGAGGAAAACAGGTCGAATCCTTCTGCACATTAATCCAGATGGCTGGCTGCAATTTCAAAAGCCTCATTGTCATTCTCTGACATTTCACAAGCCCCCCCCCCCCTCTGAGTCTACGCTTATCTGAGTCATACTGACTGAAATGAGGATCGGAGCAATATGGAATTCTGATGCCTCGCTGGATGATCAGCGAACTCTGTCTCTTGATACGAGGAGGATAATTTCTCTGTCCTGATTGTCTTTGAAACCTCAGACAGAGTATAAACCAACACATTAGCCGACATGAGTTCTGCATAATTCAACGCTGGTATTTTGAAGTCATTTCTAATAGATGCCAGTCGGGGTACGCTAGACGTACCTGTTTCGAAATGTACTGACTGGAGATGTTTAGTACCGGAACAAACTGTATCAGAGCTTTTGATTCCGTTTGCTTGAGGTCATGGCTAAAGCTAGCTGGGCCTGACTTCTTGTCTGCTGTTTTTTTTTTCCCCCACTGTTTAGCTGGTAAACAAACCTTCAGGGCTGTGCGTTGAACATACCGCCTCTGCATCGAGTCACCTGAAAGAACACATCACCTAAACAAATATGTAATGGATCAATTACTAATCTCCTGTACCGCTGAATGCCTGATGGAAATATTTGAACGTGGATGCCAGAACAATCTTGTAAATTACCCGAAGTTATAACTTCAGTCTGCAGCAGAGATTATCATTTAGACAAAAAGATCCTAACATCACGGTACGCACAGTATATCAGCTAACAATAAGCCTTCTGCACAGCGTTCATTTTGACTTGTCATCGTAGGAAAAGCTCAGGTGCTACTAATGACCTTAACGATCGGTAAATGGAATTCAGTCATCGTTCATTTCTTAATTTACACCTGTGCTTTTCCTTCTGTGGCGTGTCAGAATGTCTTCAATGAAAAGGCTCTATCAATATAATACCAGCTGTGTAATTAGCACTTTTTTTAGAGGGTTCAGTAGTGCACACATTATGCTCATTATTTAGACAATCTAATCAAATTTTAAATAAGTGCAAGACATATTAAATGTGGAAGGATTTCAGACAGCCTGGAAGTGGCCAATGAAATTGTTTTATTATTGCACTGGGGCTTTTCTTGTCATGTAAAAAGCCTGCTGTAAAAACAAGTTTTATAAAAGGCAGACAAAATCCTCTAAGAAACAAGTAAAGGAACAAATTAAAACTATAACAACAAATGAATAGCTAACAAGAAAGTCTTGAATGAACCAAGGAATATTTCACGTGTGTTGCCTGTAGACCTCTTCTCGGAGCTGCGTGGGTTTCTACACGCCGGGCTTGACTGGCATCTCCATTACACTGCTGCTAATTTTGTTGCACCATGTTAGGGCGGGACAACTCGCCACCTTGTCACTCTCATTGGTCCATAGAGTTTTGAAACATCACGTCAGTGTAGCACCTCCCAGCTTTAACCTGACAAGAGGTCTAATCAGCCAGAGTAATTGAAAACACCTGTGTGAGTGTGAAGGCCCTTTGCGAGTAGAGCGGGTCTGCTGATAATGCTGTTGCACCTGTTGTAATATGTTCACACCACGAGCGACACAAGTCAGTTGTAATGGAAGCCAGTGAAAGTTGCTACGTGACGGGTGTGAGTGACGTGCTACAAATCAAAGTAGAGCAACCAATCATATAACAAAAAATGGGTATTGTCTTTTAATATTCTTTGAGCTCTTCGCAGGCTAGGTGGGTACCAATGATGTTCTGGGCGGGGTCAGCAGGGGGCGACTCCTCTGGTTGCAAAAGGAAGTCTGATCATATAGAAGTATATTAGAAAATGATTCTATTTCTCACTTGATTTATTACTTCAGTAAACTTTATGAACATGACTTTATGGTCTCAATCGCTAGTTTCAAGTCTTCTTCAATTCAGCATGATGTTCATTTAGTAAATGATGGTCCCATATAGAGTCAAATAGACCTTAAAGCAGGGTTTGATTTAGTGCGTGATTGACAGGTTGCTAGCTTAACGTTGTCTGGTGTTTTTATCCTACAACGTTAACCATTTCACAGTGTGTTTTCTGTTTCGGTGGCCTAAAAATGTCTTATTCAGCGTTCAGCTCCACTCTCTCGTGTCACTTCTGGTTGTAAAAAAAAAACAAGATGGCGACGGCCAAAAACCAGGATGAGGACGGTGACTATAGGTCAAGTCGGTCAGAGTAATTTAAAACATCTGAGTGAATGAGCAGGGCCTCTATGTGTGGAGCGGTATGTTTGTTTGGTTATGTGACATTTAGCACTTTATTACGAGTTGAACAGAAGTGATTCACCTTCAGGTTCATGTTTGAGGCCAGAATGTAGATGAACAGATATCTAGAAAATAATAATTAAAGTATCAGTTTGTTCTTAAAAAACATATTGTTTAGTATCAGTTAATCAGGGATTTCTTGTGAGCTATTCAATATTCACATTTTAGTTCCCTACTTCTCCCTTGGTAACTCTCATCAGTATTGTGGATCAGACCATAAGGGGGTGAAGGGTCAAAACATATATTTGCCTGATGATTTTTGCTTAATTTAGTAATTAAAAACCAGTAGAGAGAACCAGATGTTGAACCAGTGGGGGTGGATGGGCGCCATCTGCACCAGCCGCCTGAAGGGGGATTGATAAAAGCCCTACAGGTCTGATCATGAGCTGCTACAAATAAAACAACACCGGTATAAGACAGCGTCAGCTCTAAAACAATCATTCCAATGCACCAGGAGTGACACTGTAATCACATCTAACGGTTGTTGCGGATCCCTCCCGATGTGGCAGACGTCTAAGTCCCATTAGCTTGAGCTGAAAGGATGCCCTTCAGGTTATTTATGAGCGGCGAGATTGACCAAGGTAAGAACCAGCAATGATCTCCTTGTCACTTTCACTAGTTTATATCAAACAGCTCATGCTTCATCACCACTGCCGCTGATGGCTCAATTCCAGCAGCAAAAATACAATCAGCTCCAACATTGACCAGCTGTCTGTGTGAAAAATAGGTGTTTGTGAGAGTGAGGCCGGTAAGATCCAGGGTTATGGCGGGGACCGACTGAGTAAAATACATTTAACAGCAGCCTTTTAGGTCAACCATCGACGATCGGTGAGAGGCTACAAAGTCTTGAACATCCGTGTTCAGTGAATTCAAACATGTATGAGTGTGCGTTACACAGCGACGCGCCTTTTTTTTTTTTTTTTTTTTTCCGCTGTGCAGGATTAGCCACATGTCAACCTCAATCAGAGTGACTGCTCAGTCAGAACTGAGTTTTCAGGCTTACCGGTGTATGAAATGCATTAACTTCACACCTCCCCGCAGACTTCATCTTAAATCAGTGGCCATTCAGCTCTGATGGGAAGGACTTCTGGCGTGTGGCTGAAGGAAGTATTGTAGGAAACTAGAGGCAAGGTGAGTAGAAGCAGATGTGTCTACTGTGTAATCGAGATGCATAATGCTACTTACTAGTGTGTTTGTGTAGGTGTGTGTGTGTGTGTGTGTGTGTGTGTGTGTGTGTGTGTGTGTGTGTGTGTGTGTCTGTGTGTGTGTGCTGTGCTGACGCCAGCAGCAGCAGCAGCAGCAGCAGCAGGGAGCCGAGGATCAAAACAAACTCTGGCTCTAGCCTTGTCAGGGACATGATGCTGCCTGCTAATGTTTTTGCATAGAAAAACTTTCAATTATATATTCATGTATTTGTTCTTCCTGGTTTAGCGCTAGTGATTGTAAACAGCGAATGATGTCTGGGAACATCCAGCAGATATACCAGGGCGATTTATCCAGTTTTTACAGTATACCTCATCCATCAGCGCATCGGTGACTGGGAGGAGGACATTATGAAAATGGTCCGAAATCACATATGAGAACATTTTTGTATTATTTTTGAAGTGTCTCTTGGTGTAGATGGCTTCACTATGAGGTACTATACAGAAGTATTGAAACATATCAGTACGGTCAGACTCGGTGTACAAAAAAACATGTCGACAGTGTTTTGGTAATTACTCTCAATGGAAAGACAAAGGTCCACACAGAGGGTTAAATAAATATGAATATTAGTTCATCTAGAGAGCAAATTACACCAACCTGTCTTGTTGTCTTCATCTAGCATTTTGTTCTAACAGGAAATGATACAAATCTGACAGACACTTACGCGACCTTGTGGACAACTAAACTGAAGAAAGAGCCAAATGTTTTTTCCAATGATTTAATATGATTTTGGTTTCCTTTTGGATCGGTTTCAACACCAATTTTCCTCGGCAGTGAGCAGCTCCTCCATTTCGTTTTGTGCAGAGCATCGGGGAACCGTGTCAACCAACAGCAAAACATAAAAAGAAAACAAATTTGGAAACGCATACTGACATATTTTAAAAAAAACCTCAACTTTTTCACCGTGAAAAGGTACTTTTTGAACACAGCCATCTATTCGATCATCTAAAGGCAGGCAAAAATATGCGAGACGAGGATGTAAAAGTCTATGATGTGTAAAAATTGTTATATCATCTTCGTATACTACTTAGTCTATATCTTGAGTTGCTGATGATATAACCCTGGCCTCAATTTTTACTACTTCTTGTGAATGATTTCACTTTTTAGCAATACAAAATGTAGGAGCCTGCCTATGAAAAACAGACTCGATACGGACATAATTTACTTGTTATGGGTCATAATCTGAAAATATTGAATAGCTCTCATCCTAACTCATAAAGCATTCGTAATGGTTTCTCTAATTCACCACACAAGTCTTCTTTAATTGAATTTTTTAAAGAGTTCCTTCCGCCTTAACCAGAGGTGTAATTTACCGGCTTTTGCTGCAGTTCCGGTTTCTTCTGTGGTTTATATGATGTTGTTTTTAATCTCTCGGGTTTTTGGATTGATGATATCACCTTCTATAGAACTTTAAGGGTGTCTGCAGACTCCTAATTAATGTTCAGAGCTGAGCCTAGTAGGATTCACAACTTTGCCAACGACCTGCCGTGAGAATGAGCTGAGGTACGGTTCTTCAATTCCTTCCTCTGCAGCCAGGTGATTATCCAATCACACTTCTTCGCAACGTGTTGTCGATGTTGGATTGACGTATTCCACCTAGTGCACCGTGACACAACACTGATCTACTGCGCCTTTTTAGCTTTAACTAAAAAAATTTTTTTTTTAAAAAAAACAGCACTGTATGAACAACGGGAAGTTAGTTATATTAGTTTAACCCGCTCACCAACACGGAGCAGCACCAGTATCGTCGGCTGTGAAAACTCATCGAGTTAATGTCCTAAAACCCTTAACGCCCAACTGCTGCACTCTTTCTTCAGAGTCATTACTGAGTGAAATGTGAACACAGGAGTTACACACATTTTTAGAATCTCGGTGAGAAGAGACGCTCGAGAATAATCACGTTGTTTAAGATCTCCTCAGCATCAAAGTAATTGAGTGCTGGTTTGTACATCATTGGTTTCATTGCAAACAGGAACTACTAATAGCTAATTCGGCAAAACTTTTAATGTTGCCAATTTGCCAAAATGTTAACGAATATACTTGAGCTTAAAAAGAGGTTCATGTTGCCTACAGACAACTAGTTAACTCACTGTCTTCATGGCAACAGTAGACTTCCTGTATCGGTCTAACAATATCCATTGATATCTCTAATTCTTTTATATTGCACTAATATTAAACACAGACAGAAAGTGATATTACTATGGGGGTAGTGTGAGGGGGACTTTGAAAGCCTTTTATAATTACTGTATACATTAGGTAGCAATATGTTTATAATGAGGCTTATTTCGGTGGAATGATGCAGAAAATACCTACTAATAATTCTATTAAACTTTGATATTTCTGCTGCCACAACATCTTCTTCTGTCATCGTAGAGCATAATTATTTACCCGGATTCACTGGTCTGGCTCACCAGGTTCAGAGCTCTGCCTTCCAGGCAATTAGTCGTCGCTCCATCACCCAATCAAAAGGCATCCATAATAACCAGTGGAAGACCAATTACAGGGAGGTGTTCGTATCTCCTATATGCCAGGCTTCGCACTCCTATACTGAGGAACATTAATGGGGCTGAGTGGCTGTCACAGACCAGCATATTACACCTTCAAACTGAAACCGGTCGGAGGTGAGAAAATCAAACAGGATTTTGAAGTTACAGAAATGGAAACCTGTGCCGCGAATATATATCTCAGCAATGAGACAAGTGCCTGTGCTCTGATCCGCAGATACCGCGTCAGTGATGTTTTGCAGACAGGGTAAAGACACTGATGTTTTCCTCTGACAGACAAGAACAGCCTATAAAAAGCGTATTGATTGAATAGAATGGAACCTCCTCACATCTACATCTTTCCTCATCTTGCCGATGCCCTTGAGGGTCAACACGATGTCTTTTGTAATTGGAAATGCTGCCGAAACCCTCACCGTGAAGGACAAAAACTATTTCGGGCCAGGATGGGTAATAAATGAGACTAATGTCTTTGCCGTTCAGAATGCTGTCTGCAGGGCTGAGTTTTGTGTATACAGCCCACGGCGGTGGAAATGTTGCTCTTCTGAGGTCAGCTTTGACAAATCTCTGAACCCAGCCTGGTATAAAACTGGAGGGGAAATAAAACAGCGGGCAGCAAATATAGAAATAGGCACTATGAAAATAACCTCTATCAATAAGATTGACTAAGACTTGGACGCACACATAACATACAATAAAAGTAACACACTGCACCATTACAGTGTGGGCTTTTCGGTCCAAAACAGTGTATCTCTGTGTCACTGCCAGGCCAGATAGATTATATACATAATGGTGTATTTTATTAGCGGCAACCCTTGAGACACAGTAAACAAAATGAAGCTGATAAATGGCTTTATTCCCGCCGTGACTGTATCTCAATCTTTACAGGAGGTGGACTTATCCCACCCACCCGTGCGTGAACAGCCACGAACTGAAAATACCTCTGTTGAGAAATCAGCCTGGTGATATTCTTTATTTTCTGCAACACATCCAATGAAAAAGACCAAAAGCCAACAGCTAAGTGTTGTCTTGAGTAAATAACGCCTGATATAGCGTATTCCTCTGCAGACACACCGGTGAGTCACACCATTGCACGGGGTGACATGTCCCTTCATTACCATGAACACACACACACGAGAAGTTTACTTTGAATTCATCCTGTCTCGCTGCTGCAAACACACACACACAGCATGTGGTTAAATTACCGTCTTTTAAATAGTCCCCCTAGAAATGCACTATTTACTTCACTTTGAGTAATGTCAGACTTTAAAAATAAAACTACCTATTCATGACTTGTTTTTAAAGATTTATATGTTCAGTGAGAATGAATGGGCTTGGGGCTGAGTGCCACAGAGTAGAGGCTGACTAATACTCGGCTGGTTTTGCTCTTTTCATAGAATTTGTTGACAAAAAATATATATATATATATTATCAGTCTTCTCTTTTAAGCTTATAATGTTTTCTTTTAGTTGAGACGGTGTCCGGGAAAAGTTGACTCAACTCTTGTGCTTATTTTTGACGATATAGTTGTTCTATTGTGAGATGTACAGGACTGAACAGTGAACCTGTTATTCTCTTTATAATATGAACCCCTTTCACCTTCACATTACTCGTAATTGGAACAGAAAGCCCATACACAGCAACAACGGCCCAACCACACCCCATCTATCAATCCAGCTTCTAGGTACTTATTATCCCTGTCAGGGTTGCAGTTGCAGCAGGGCGAGCGCAGCAGTTCTGGCCTCCTCCTCTGGCCCACCGAGCTCCCTCCACCTCTCCCTGGGGAGCCTCAGACGGAGATGTAACCCCTCCAGCATGTCCTGGTCTGCCCCTGGTCTCCTGCTAGGCTGGTGTCTTCCCATTAATTTGCGCTTGAAACGCGTCCAAGGGAGAGGTGCTCGGGGGCATCCTAACCAGGTATCTGAACTACCTCAGAGCCTCCTGCTTGTTCTGTTCAGTGTGAATGCAGCTCCAAAATGCCTGTGACGGTGCTGTGCAAAGCCTACATTATTACCTCATGTTACCTCATGTCCAGGCGTACAGATACAGCACACCGTTCAACGGTTAAAAGTCCAACTGTTAGTTTAACAAGAAATAGTTTGACATGTTTGGGAGCTAGCTGGCTGAGTTAGATGAGAAGCTTGATACCAATTTCCATGTCTGTTCATTAAATATGAAGTAACAGCCAGAAGCCGGTTAGCTTAGCTTACCATAAAGACCAGTGTAAAAAAACGCTAGTTGTTGTTTTATTCATGCAGACTCAAAAAATATGTTTTTACACTTCCATGTCTCTACTGATTGAAATAATGTGTTGATTCGTGAGCTTTAGAGGTGCTGGTTGCATGTTGTTACCTTTGGACAGAGCCAAGCTAATTGTTTCCCCCTGTTTCCAGTTATTATGCTAAGCTAAGCTAACTTGCTGCTGGCTTTAGCATCATATCATACCATCCAAACATGAGAATGGTACCAATCTTCTCATCTAACTCTCGGCAAGAAAACATAATCGATTTCCCAAAACGTTGAACTACGCCGCAGATGTTTTTAATGGGATGTGAGGTTTGCAGAGATTACAACACCACATGTGAGTTACTGTGTCCTTTCTGCGTCCAGACAATCCGTATCTACTATATTCAGGATTAAGATGTAGAATCTAATGCATCACTTCTGCTAATACAGTTCTTCAGTACTGCACAAGTACTGTGGCTGCTTAAAAGCCTCTCCATCACACATAAGTAACCGGCATTGATTTCTTACTTCGACGTTGCTGATCCTCTGCTCACAGTCTCGATCTACTGCATGTGCTGAGCTGCAACAACATAAAAATGCAAAGCACAGCAGCTAACTTTGTATGTTAAAGAAGTTATGCAAACAGCACAACGTGTTTGGTGACAGTAAAGACTTCTACTGCATCCGATTTTGTCTCTTAACTCAAATATCTACACAGAGAACTTGCTAGGCAAGACAGAATAACAAAGTTATCATGTTGCTGAATTCACTTGTTTTATTGGTATAGCATCAGTATATCACCGGGCTTAACAAATGAGAGAGGGGTTTATCTGCAATCCAGAGGCAATGATTGTGAGATTAGATTGTTTATTCAGTTTTACAGTGTTGGCTTATATTCCGGTTTTTGCAGAGGAAGTGACTTTTGTAATTGCTTTGAAAAGGAATTTGGGAGGAAAATATATGTGTTATCAGCGGTATTGCAGTTTTTCTCTTCTTTTTTTTTTACATCAGTTTAATGAAAAGCCAAGCATCTGCACTTTATTTCTGCCAGTAAGACCAATTTTAATGAGTGCCAAGCTGTCCAGAGAAGGGATGAAACACAGAATGAATAAAACTGATATTAAAATATGACTGTATTTACTAAACTGTAAACCCACTTACCTGTGGGGATTACATCTTGTTAACCAAGTCAAATTATATCTTACATCTGGGGAATCATATCGGGAAAAAAATAAACAGGCCCATATTATTAACGATTATTATTATTTAACAGTTTGAGGCAACGTTTCAAGGACTTCACCTTTAAAATCCACACAAACAAACGAATAAATCTGCAGTTTCTAAAACCCACATACTGTAGATCCATTTTGTTTGTTGTCAATAAAGAGAAGGCAGCTCAGGTGACAATAACATGGGTCTCATGGTGCAATGCAAGGTCATGCAACTACACATGCAGGATCAAACAGATTCAGATTAATACATCACAGCCTGCTGACGTGACAGTTTCCAGCAACGTCAGGAGGTCACCAACCTCACACGAAGAAGTCCAATCGTTTATAGTAAAGATAAATGTTTCAGCAACTAAACAACCCACGCTGGCCTGCAACTTTAAAGGCCTGTTGGCAAGATTGCATTTCTAGCCGAGAGTTGCAAAGAGTTCCACAAAAGCCTTCGGTACGTCTCATCTTTTATCAAATAATACCTGCTTAGACATGTCTGCTCTGCTGTGATACAAGGTTCAAACACAGTAACCCAAATTCCAGTTAGGTTTTGTGGAAAACATAATTGCTGCCTTGCTTACGATCGAGCGGAAAGTATTTTTCAGGTAACTTAGTGCTACATTCTTGGACCAGCTGGAGGTCGTAGCGAGGTGTTTGGGGTGGATGGTGGGCGGACAACGAGCAGGTTAAATGGCATTGTGGGAAAAATGTTCATCAAAGTAAAAGTATCATGCTTTAAAGTTACTGTGAGGAACTTTGAACTAGTTATGATCAGTCCCAATGTAATATTAATATCACCTACATCGGGACACACATAAACGAGACCATCAGCGAGAAGATTGGCTATTTTCTACATAATTATTCTTAATGTTCGTCGTCCGTGCGGCCAGGTTAGAGTCCGCACAAAATCACATGAAACCATGCGGGTTCACCAGAATCTCCTTCAGCTCAGACTCCAGTGGGGCCTCCAGCGGAGAACAGCCTGCTACAGACCGACCCAGATCCGGCTTTGCGTCTTCTCAAGGAGCAGAGCTTCACCTTGCTCCTCCGCCGGTCCCAACACCGACGCCACGCTGCTGGGGACCCAGGCCGTATATATCTGGGCCAAGCTGGAGAGAAGGTTGGGAGAACCAGAGAACCAGGGTTGAGCAAGAAGACTGTCACACCCTACTGTAGTAAAATGAGAGGTTTTCTAAAAGGACCCTGGTGCTTTGAAACACTACCACTTTTGTCCACAAATGAAAGTTCCTTGTAGTAGCTTTAAGCCTTCATTTTTTCCACAATAAAACCTAAAAAAAAAAAGTGTCCTGTGCAGTTTTCATGAACACAGACAGCATTTTATGATTACATTCAGTGTTTCCCATCAAAATGCATCGTGTGTATCCTTGTTGACTGCATATTCACACATTTGCAAAGCTAATTTTCGGATCGTTGTAAAACCCGCCTTTTCCCTTCATTGTTCTTCCTCCCTGCATTTCATTCCACATTTCTGCATCGCTTTGAACTATTGGCAGGACGATGTGTTGTGTCTCCCGCACGCTCGTGTGCATCCTCATTCGCGTACGTGAACAAACAAAACAGGGTCCCACTCATGAAAACAAGTGCACAACAGGGAACCTTGAACCTTCAAGTGCGTTGAGTTCCCAAACATAAAAAGGAAACGCTCTCGTGCTTCATTTCCTCATGCAGTATGCGAAGGCAGAAATTGTAGGAAAACAAATGAAATTCCCCGTCGGTGAATATGCAGATGAATTCAGTAAGAACATCTTGTGACTTGGCAGATACCTTCATTAAAAATGTTCCCTCATAGTGTTGATACAATCTTAATTGGGGTCGTATTATATTTTTCTCTCAATTGTGTTTGCGGTGGCAAATTAGTAATAAACACAATTTCCAGGAGACGGGGATGAACTCAGAGCGCAGTGCTGTGAAAGAGGAAAAATGTTCTCTGTACTATGAAACAAGTAAAGCCCCAGAAACTGAGATTCTCCACGGATGTCCAATAGAGCAAGCCTGGCCAACCCGCGGCTCCCGAGCCGCATGCGGCTCTTTGCCCGGTTTCATGCGGCTCTTACGTTTATATCGAAGTTTGTATTTGTGTTTTTTTAATGTGCGTGTTTGCTTCGCTTGAGTTCAATACGGTATTTTCGTCAAACGCGCATGTGCGTGTTCGCTTCGTTTGAGTTCAATACGGTATTGTCGTCAAACGCGGATGTGCGTGTTCGCTTCGTTTGAGTTCAATACGGTATTTTCGTCAAACGCGCATGTGTGTGTTCGCTTCGTTTGAGTTCAATACGGTATTGTCGTCAAACGCGCATGTGCGTGTTCGCTTCGTTGGAGTTCAATACGGTATTTTCGTCAAACGCGCATGTGCGTGGGATGAAAATACCTCTGTGTCAAGTTTGCTCTCAAAATGTCAGGAAAAAAATGCACAGAAAAACGAAAATATGAAGATGAACACAGGACGTTTTTAACAGAGTGGGAGAGTTTATATTTTTTTGTTGAACGTAATGGAAAGCCATTCTGCCTTATATGTCAGGCGTCATTAGCGCATTTCAAAGCTTCAAATCTTCAGCGCCACTTCTCCTGAAAACGACAAACTAAAACGAATGGTATCAGACGTCCAACTGTCCCGCCACACTGTTGAACACAGAATATCGGACATTAACACGGCTATTGAATCACAGTTGCACTCTGACCTTCAAGCATGTGAGTATTTTAGTGTCGCATTGGATGAGAGTTGTGACATACAAGACAAGCCTCAGTTGGCAATATTTGCACGGTCTGTGTCAAACGATTGTTTGATCAAAGAAGAACTCCTTGATATTGTGCCATTAAAAGACAGAACCCGTGGCATAGATGTGAAAGAAACAATGATGGCTGCATTTGCGAAAGCAAATCTGCCCATACCAAAACTAACTGCAATAGCTACGGATGGAGCGCCAGCCATGATCGGATCTGTGAACGGGCTTGTGGGGCTGTGCAAAGCTGACCAAACTTTTCCCGAGTTTTGGAATTTCCACTGCATCATCCACAGGGAACAACTCGTGTCTAAATCATTGAATTTAAACAACGTCACGAAGCCTGTGATGGAAATCGTCAACTACATCCGCACACATGCGCTTAACCACCGGCAATTCAAAAATCTCATCGCTGAGCTGGACCAGGTGACCTGCCGCTGCACTGCACTGTGAGGTGGCTGTCAAAAGGCCAGGTACTCTCTCGCTTCTTTCAGCTTTTGGATGCCGTGAAACTGTTCATGGAAGAGAAGGACAAGGACTATCCCGAGCTCTCGGACCTTGAGTGGATTATGGATCTGGCCTTTTTCACTTGGACAGACTGAACCTGACCTTGCAGGGTAAGTTAAAAATGCTGCCTGACCTGGTGCAAAGTGTGTTTGCATTTGTCAACAAACTGACGCTGTTCAAGGCGCATATTCAAAAGGGAGATTTAACACATTTTCCCACTCTGCTAGAAGCCAGCGGGCAAGTCACCAGCGCCGCCCTGAATAAGCAAAGAGTCAGATATGCAACACTGGTTGAAAACCTGCACGAAAGCTTTGTGGCCCGGTTCCGTGATCTACAACTGAAAAGGCCACAGATTACATTCCTCGTCGACCCATTTAACGCTGAGACGGACTGTTTGAAAGCCCCGCTAGTCACAGATGAGGCTGCGGCTGAGTTGGAGATGATCGATCTTCGTGAGGAGGACCAACTGAAACCTGCTTTAAGGGAAGATACCATTGAGTTCTGGAAAAGTGTGCCAATGGAAAAATACCCCAATGTCAAACGGGCTGCGCTTAAGATACTGTCAATGTTTGGGTCAACATACGTCTGCGAGTCTGTGTTTTCTACCCTGAAACACGTGAAATCAAAGCATCGATCTGTTCTGACTGACACCCATGTGAAAGAATTGCTTCGAGTGGCAACAACGGAATACAAGCCAGATTTGAAGAGGATTGTTCAAGGCAAGGAATGCCAGAAGTCCCACTAAGTAACATGCATAGTAAAAGAAAAACGCTATTGTAAATTATTATATTTTAGTTTGTGGACTTGGTTGAACTGAGAGTTTGTCTGTGTGAGACAGTGCACACAATGTTCATTGTTGAAAATGACTGGCCTGTGGTCTTAGTACTGTAGGAGTCAATTTCTGTCATTATGTTGGTGTGTGACATTTACAATCAATCTGGCTGAGCAAAGGTATGTGTGTGTGTGTGTGTGTGTGTGTGTGAGGAAGGGATGGGGTGATGTTCATGTGTGCCCATGTGTATGATGTGGCTCTTTGCGGTAACACAGTAAAAAATGTGGCTCTTGGTCTCTGACTGGTTGGCCACCCCTGCAATAGAGAGTATGATATAGCAAGTTATAATCTCATTTGTCCTGTCTGTCAGGGATGAACATGTTTCTCTCAGCGATCTGTGAGAGGAGCCGCTCAATTGCGTAGGAAATCTCTCCCAGTGGTTGATTTTTTCAGTGACAATTATTTGTTTTTTTTTTGGAGTGTCGCTTCTTCGCTCACGGAGCAGATGTGGCCCTCGAGCGGTGGTTAGTGTTATCTGACGGTGTTAAAAATGAAAGTGTGATTGGTGTGGAATTATGGAAACTCTAGCACAGTGGAGAATTTTACACCCTCTGAGATAAATTAACACCTTTGTCGTAAGTGTCATGTCGAGTTATCAGGTGCGGCGGCAGAACTTTACTTGGACAGAATGAAGATAAGCAAGTGCTATAATAAACAAAAGGCTCTGCTTTTGGTGACCAGTGAAACATTATATAAATCACTGAACATTGTTGATTGCCTCATTTACATGGCCTGCTGAGTGGAAAGTAAATTAAGTAGATTAGAGTATTCCCCTTTTATGGTGCTTCATACTTTTACTCCTGTACATTTCAACGGTTCATATTATACTTTTTTATACTTTTCAGGAGAGGATTTTACATAAAAAGTGTAAAAAGCTTATAAAGTTGTTTTAGATTAAACCAGTGGTTCCCAAACTTTTTGACCCCTTGACCTCTTGACCTACTTATCATGCTTTAAAATCTGTGTTGCAGAAGTAAAGGACAATACTCCGGAGAATTCATACAAATATGTGAAGAGAAATATCGTTTTTTTCCTTTGTTACTCCACATCTCCAACCCACTGATCTCACGACCCCCCAGATGTCTGTTGTTTTTACTTTTGATGCTTTAAATACATTTCGCTGATAATAATGTCCTTCACTTAAATATGACTCTTTTTTTTTACATTGTTGTATTCGTACTTTTACCTTAGCAAAAGATCTGCCTACTTCTGAATACTTCCAGCTTTCAGTGACTAATGTTTCATCTTTTCTGAGTATCAATATTTCAGTCGCTTAAGCCCTCCGTCCTCTGCAGTTACAAAACAGATCCTCCACATGTAGAATCAAACCTGACGAAGCATGTTGCAACAGTACAGGAGTCAGTGTTACATGTATACCTGTGACATCCGATGCATTTCAACAAGTTAAGCCGTAATAAACCAGTGTGTTACAGAAATCTTTTCAAAGTCAGCCGGCTGTAGGTGGAATTCACCTCATCATGAGCCCACTTGCAGAGAAATGCGGAGGCTGCATAGGTAATGATCTGCCATGTTTTTTGTCTAGGTGCAAGCTCTCGGCTTTGGTGTCCTCATCAAAGACTTATCTTCCAGGCATTTGGGAAAGTTCCATCTTGAAAAGCTCTCTGCTCTCAGATTCTTATATTCCCATGTTCGGCACCAGCACATTATCCACAGTTTGTCACACTGCTTAAGGACCCGGTTGGATTTATAATTCGGTGCTTGGAGACTTTTTATGCAACAGAGTTTTTTCTTATTGCTAATTTTACAATATCGCTGTGGCTCTCTGTATCATTTGCATCTTGAATGATACATACATATGCATATATACAGTACTGCTATAGCGCGCTTTTTATTACCACTAGACTGTATATCAAATGGCATTTACTGTATAGTTATGGCACAGGTGCTAGGTGTATCCAATGGAAAATAACAACAAAAGTCTACATTGTTTTGTGATTTAAAAGAATCGTTTCAGCTGTTATCTGGATTCATTACCATCTGAGGGAACATGGAGGCTACAAAGCACACAAGGAGCAGCCCACAATGTGAGCAGCTGATTATCATATCCGATGAGTCTCTGTAATAAACGAGCAAAGAGCTACCTCTCTGCTGCTTTGCACTAATATACATTTTTGTAACTTTTAAAATGATAAACCCTTGTGTTACATAAATCTCTCTCTTTCCCTACATATATATATATATATATATATATATATATATATATATATATATACTTATTTAAATATATATATATAATTATCTGTACAAACGAACTAAACAAATTAGCCACTAATAGCGTTCAACCTTTTTGATCTCCAATTATATTGATTACTTGGCTAAAATGAAGTGCACTTCATGCATAATAAATGCAAAGAGAGATGTCCATCTGTCTTGATGTACTGTGTAATTACTCAATTATATAATAAGCCCAATTACAAGTGGTGATGTGTTTGGTCACTTGAAAATGATTGGTGGTTTCAAATAGCCCACCAGAGCAGGCGTTTCTTCTTCTTCCACTGCGTTCCAAATCTGTAGCGCAAAGTCCATTTAATATCTGAAAATGTAAAAAAAAAAAAAAAAGAAAAAAAACTTTCATGTTATAGTCTTCAATAATTCTCTTTGATAGAGACGGCGCATAGCAAACTGGCTTTGTTCTTCAAAGTACTGGTTGAAATTCAAACTGAAAGTAAGCTAGTTACACTGTAATACAATGCAGTTAGAGGCGCCGTGTGTTCTGAAGACTCCATTTCTTACTGTGAACTTCTGGTGTTTCTATCTTTGAAGTGCCCTGACCTTCAAACATATGAAATGGGAAATGATGTTCTGATAAATGTTCAGAATATTCATCTGTTTAGCTTCAGTGGCGGTGTGTATAAATAACTTCTGACATTTAGGGCACGAGTAAAGCTTCTAAGAGAACAGAGGCCAAACTGTCCACAAGAGAAGGGAGAAGCTGTTAATTAGATGGTGTATATATGGATTTTATATAAAACTCTTCAACAAGTAAAAACACATGTCAGGTCCTCAAAAAGTACACAATACAAGACAGTGTTTATAACAAATTCAGCAATTTAATATCCAATACTTTGTATAAAATATAAGTTTAAATACACAAAAGTCTTGTGTTTTTAATGAGTTAAAGAGTCTAAACACTCTTTGAGCGGTTACCTCTTGTCCATGTCTAACACAGCAGAACAGTTATAGCACTTAATGAGTTAGGTCGAGAAAAAAAAGTTTAATTTTATATATAAAAAAAAAAGAAGCTGTTTTAGTGCAGTTTCAAGGTCGAAAACTGCAGACAATTCAGAGCCGACTTAACCTGTGTAACCAAATGATGCTCGCTTTCTCTCGCTGTGGCACGCTGCCGCTTCTTTAATGGCTTTTCATCGTAAAACTTTTATTGTCTCACCGTAAATGAATAAGTGTCACAACACAAATGGAAAGTAAAATATGAATCCATCTCCCTCGGAACGAGTCTTTCTCTATAGTTAAGCCTCGCAGCGCAGAAGCCTAGAGAGTGTGATGATGTATCCAACAAAGGACTTACATTTTTGCCAAGAAACCCTCCTACCCCCCCCCCCCCCCCCCCCCCCCCCCCCCCCCCCACCCTCTCTCTGAACACTGCTAATCAAGACACAATCAGATGCAGTGACACACGATGGACCCGTGAATGCGACCCTCAAGTGTGAAAAACAGTCAGATGGTTTAATTCAGCAATCACCACCCATGCTCAAACACCTGATTGGGTCCATTTCCTCGGCGCTCGTGTACATTTTAACCGCCTGGTGAAGCGGGATCACACGCACCCCCCCGCTCTGATTCAGGACAAGGAACACCATTTTGCTTCTCTGGTCACCACTCGCCGGTGAGAGTGATTGATTGCCTGTAAAGAATCCCCTCATCAGCTCATAGAGAGGCAGCCCATGTTGACTCTTTAGTCACGATGACCACGGGCAACAGCCAATCAAATCCGGCTTTTATTGGCTGTTGCTAGGATACCAAAACTTTCCATACGTGAATCACCCATGGACGTGATGAGATTTGCGCGGGCTTGACACTAGAATGCATTGCATCATTCCACACACTATGCACTTCAAAAAAAAATAAAAAAATACTTGGGATGCACAAGAGTGGGAAATCTAATGAGAAAAGTTGAACAGGCTGGCGGAGGGACGACGGACAGCAGCTTGGAAGGAGATTGGATGCCTGCAGGAGGGCTGATATAGAATGCTCTCACAGACACTGTTGATGAGAAGCGACATGCTTTCTCTGGTCAATAGTGGCTTATATTGACGAGGTAATCTCCTTTTTTTTTTTTTTTTTTTTCATATTTCCTCTTGGATGTTCTACCATCAAAGCCCTGCAGCTGACAGAAACATGTATTCATCAGACGTTTGAAAGCGTGCTGTCCATCATTAGCCTGAATCAGTGTCCTTAAAATATTCCTACAGCTTAACAGTAAACAGATGCTTTTCAGGGGCGCTACCTGTATTTTAACATTCATGAAGAGGTTTATTGCGCATCGTTACAAGTTTGGGCAAAAGCGTTACTAAAAGAGAACACAACTTAGCCAGCTAGTCCTTAATTCCTTCAAAGTTCAAATATTTACCTCACAAGTCAGTGAAGGAAGAATCCAGCATAACCCCCCGTAAAACAAAAAAACTGAAGCGTTAACACTTCTGTTATTTGCTATCTGTTTCCCCCTGTTTCCTGTCTTTATGCTAAGCTAAGCTAATTGGCTGTTCACTATAGCTTCATATTTACTGTACAGACAAGATAGAAGTATCGATCTTCTCGTCTAACTCTCGGCAAAACAAGTAACTGAGTATATTTCCCATAATGTCAAACTGTTTTCTTTAACACATAAAGAGGTAGGATGGAGTCCCGCCCTCTGGTAAACCCAGGCTGAGCCCTATAGTCTCCTTCACCGTAAAGCAGTGGGTCCAGAAATCTGCACTCAACCCTAGAAAGCCATACATGATCCCAAAAACACACAGCTACCACTCTCACTGCCAGTTATAGAGTTTAAACGGCAACAAATTCACGCCTGTCCGCTAACAAAAGCAAATTTCAGCCATAAGAAGAAACTCACGGATAGTTGACAAATTTGTAGTCAACTATGGAGACAAAGTCTCAAATTTACACAACTCCCCCAACACCGAATGGTAAAAAAACTGCCAAACCCTCAGTTGTCACAGGAGAAAGAGACAGATTGAAAATCTGTTTGGTGGGCAGCCGTCTGCATTTAGCTTTTTCTTTATAAGAAAGCCTTGGGTTGTGTATCTGACTCTTTCAAACTGAATGTGCTCGACACAATATATCCACGTTGAAGAACTCCGGGTTTGTGTTTTGCTGCCGAGGCTGTGCGGTAGGCGTCTAATTGAAGCAACCTGCTGTGAACCAGGTTACGATACGTCTTCCAGCTGGGAGAGACATGTTAACTGGGATTAGCGTTCATTCGGGAATATTAATGGCTCATTAATATATCTCTCAGATCAGTATTTACACTGTACCAGTTCCTCCCGTCTAGTTTGAGCGTGCGTGAGCTGTAATAGGTACTGATGTTTAGTCAAACAGAAGAAGCAGACGTCTGCTAGAGGGCAAATAGTGATTACCAGGTAGTCCAATCAAACGCAAACAAACCGAGGAAGATAAAATTGTGGTGAGTTGTCAAAACATGTAAAATATCATCATGGGCCTTGGGGGAAGGGTGGGCGCAACAAAAAAAAAAAAAAAAAGCATTAGCAATGGTGTAATTGGCTGTAAATGGTCCAAAACACTTAATGATGTGGGAGTGGAATGCATGCTGGCACATATGATAATCCCCTTGTAATGAGAATTCACTAGATATCACTGGCTTTGTTCATGCCCCGGCATCTCTGAGAGAGCTTAGCCACCAGAACAGTAACAATAAGCCAAAGAGTAGGAGATGGCATGGCATACAAGTGAGAGAAAAGTGAAATTAAACACAAAATGAACTAATTTGCATAATAAGGGCGGAAATGTGATATTAGAGGCTTTTAAAATGACATGTCCGTTACTTCTCTGCTTCTGGATGATTAAATCAAGTCGCTGTGGTGGTTAACACTGTCATCGCTGAACGAGGGTGTGCTTTAGGTGGTGAGGGAGCGAGAAGAATCGGCTTTGAGCCATTTCAGTTGCCAAAGATTAGGACGCAACTTAGACAAACTTGCAAATCCTGAGCCCAAGGTGCCACAGGAAGGAAATGAAGAACGAGGAGCGCAAATAAACACGTTTAGAGTCCGGCTTTTAATTTCAAATCTAATTCATGGCGGCTTAGAGGGAAATGTTGTCATCACAACTCCTTTACCTAAGAAAAAAAACTAATAAATATACGTTAAAGATTATATATGATACTGATATATAATATATGACCCAGAGTAGACTGAATTTTCTTTTAGAGTTTCAGTAAATAACTTTCTCCTGTAAGGATGACTCATGCAACTTTACATTTCATCAAACACATCTACATAACAGTCTTGCATTCATTTGAATTTGAAGAGAATCCATTTGATAACAGCCCAAGAATAATGGCAGCTATAAAAGAGGATAACGACTTCTGATGAATTCAGCAGATGGACAGAAATTTGTCTTCTGGGGATTTAAAACATTTCTACAGTTAAATCTATGATGAGCTGCCGAGTCCATGAGGTTAAAATTGTATATTTTGTGTAATTAATGAAATATATCCTTCATTTCATGTGAAATAAGATGAGAAATGAAAACTGAATGTATCCATCAAAATCCTCTCTGGAGTTCCTGAAACGCTTTATTACCCATAGATTTAGAGCCCAGAGCTCAACATTCATAACCATTGGATTTTATAGTAGGCTAAGTATTGCACTTGATATGTAATATCTGTACATTTTAACCTCCTTTATCATGGTCTAAATTATTTTTTTAAAGCTTTCTCTGCACCGGTGTAATTCTGGACATTTAATAACAATCTGCCTTAAAAATGTGTGATATTTGTGCAATTTTACTTGCAAACCTCTCTTCATTTCATTAAATCCGCAAAACAACTGGGCTATTACCGAGGACCAGGAAAGTCCCTGAAGTAAAGCATCCGAATACTTCTTCCATCACCGTTATTGATCTGAGGCTGCAGAAGAAATACTTGTTTTGCCAAAGGGAACTCGCTCTATCTCTGTTTAGTTGGCGCACACTCGGTAGAGTCGCCCATAGGGGGTTTGCACAAAAAACGTCAACAAAAAGCACGTGTCGACTTCCCGCTTGCCGTACTTGGCTCCGCCATTGTTTGACAGCTTTCGTTGCTAACCAGAAGCTTTTCCTGGTTACCCACCCAACAAGAACAGCAGAAAAGAAACTTCCAAGTGTGTGGAATTTTTTTGATGGCGCCTCACAGCAAACACAGAGAAGAATGAATGAGGACGGACGGTACAGCCAGGTACTTTCATACTTCCTCTTAGTTTCGTTTCACTTCTGAGACGCTAACTTCCGAGTTAGCGTTAGCTTCTCTCGAGTTTACAATGAGGCACAATGAGGTAAAAGTTGACCGCATGTTTAGCGTTTTTACCACCTACAAAGTGGTTTGTTAGGTGTCATCTGAAGCGTTATGTAACCATGAATAGCATCTAACGAGCTGGCGTTTATCCGAGTACGTAACGTAAGTATTTGAGCGGCGTGCCAGAATAACGTGAGTATTTTATAGCGTGTAATGTCGTTTTAAGCATCTAACGTTAATACATCTCTTTCACATTTATACATGAATCAATCATACACCTGGTTTGTCTCTATATGGAGGTTTGTGCAGTCGAAATGTTTCTCTTACACGTCAAGAGGAGGCTAGAAGAAGATCAGGTGATAGTACTGTGATGGTCAAAAGTGTTTTATGTGAGCACCGAGCTGTATTTTACCGATGCAAAAAACAGACATTGTAGCTGAATTTGTGAGATTCAAATGTCTGAGATGCCTCCAGGAAAGGAGACCCAGCATTGTTATCTCTATTCTAGCCTGTGAGCAAACCTTTTGTTTGTAAAACCAACGCTGTACTGGTCGAACAGTTTAAAGCTGTATATGCGTGGCTGTAGTAATAAATACACAAACACACGTTTGTAAAAGGGCAACTTTGACCTGAGCAAAAGTATGGAGAGTGTAGTTGACATGTTGCTTGGTTGAGGTTTACTTAAGAAACCTCAAGTCATCTGGTCTGCAGGAATGAGTCCTGAAACCCGGAAGTGAGTTTGCATTGCTGCACTTCCGGTTCCGTTGTTTCAGAGTCAATGGGCTTTTTTGAATGGGTGTTGGTTAGATGAGCTGAAATAAGGTCTGTGGTTAAACACGCGCTTGTTTGGTTCTGCAACATAAAGTACGTCAGTATATAGCTTGTGAATTTTTTAAGCTTTGACTCTTAATGAAGTTGCTAACAAGTGGCTAAATGTGAAAATATGTGGCATTATTTCTGGGGAAATGACCCATGTTGTCTCTGCATGTAGGCAACATTTATTTCAGTTTTTATTTCAGTTTTCCTGGTCTTCTGCTTTCTTGGTTTGTTCTGTGCAGTAGGACCGTTCCCTGAGCACTGTTGTGCGAGTCATATGGAAATAGGAATCATCATTGTGGTACTTAATCTAAATGTTCCGACATGAGCCTTTGATAAGGGCATGAAAGTGGAGACCTCGCCTCTAAAAATATGGAGGATCATTACCGAAGACACCTCTGCAAATACATTAATTTCCAGAAAAGCTCTTGATGAGGTGCATTTCTTTGGAGAGATTTGAGGGATTACTGAGTCATTAATGGCAACCTAATGCCAGTGATATGTGGGGTGTCATACAGGTCTGAAGATCTAAGTCCAATAATGAGCTGAAGCATGTCTTCGCAGGTTTAATCCTAAATCTTGACTCCACATTTTGTGTAGAGAGAAGCGCTGCTGAGCAAAGGTTAATCCTCCTATTGATTAAAAAACGGAAGATGCCATTTGTTCATGCCCACTCCCGTCCCCGTTGTCAGAAATCAACCCAAATCTGGGCAGGAAAAAAAATGACGTTTTCTTTAAGCGTTTAAGAAAACCAGCTTATTCAAGGAGAAGGTAGTGCGTAGGCTTTGCTCTCTGCTGCAGAGCTGTGGACCAATATAAACTATTTCATTCGTAGTTTAATGTATTTCCTTTGATGCCGTTGACACTTACTGAGAGCAAGGAGGCGATGGATTCAATGACTGGGCAGCATAACAACTGCTTAACTATCTTATTTCTTAACCAGAATTCAATATGCAACCAAAACCATGTATGCATTCTTCATATACAGTTTAATCAAAGGACCATGTATGCATTCTTCATATACAGTTTAATCAAAGGACCATGTATGCATTCTTCATATACAGTTTAATCAAAGGACCATGTATGCATTCTTCATAGTTTAATCAAAGGACCATGCCTTTTGCTCCAATGTACTGAAATGATTAGTTGATGTTGATGAACCTACTTATCAATCAAGAGAAAATGAATCGCCAACAATTTTGACAATCAATTAAGTCCTTTTCCAAGCAAAATGTTTACTGTAGAGCTGCCTCCAACAGTTATTTTCCTTATTGATTGATCTGCCAGTTAATTTTTGCAATTAATTCAAATCTATGAAATTTTAAAGAATAGTAAATCTACGATTTCTCAGAAACCATAGTGATGTCTTCTATTTGATTTTGTCCAACTCAAAGTCCTAAACCTTAATCTATACAATTTGTTGTCATATATTACAAAGAAAAACAGTAAATCGTCACGTTTGAGATACTTGAAAAAAACATTTTACCTTGAAGAATGACTTTAAACTTAATGTTCTGTCGATCGACTCATCACTGCAGCTTTAATTAGCTGCCTGCATTTTTCTCAAATGTGAGGATTTGCTGGTTTCTCAGTTTTATACGTTATTACTGTCCGTAATCTGAACACGTTCGGTCTTGTAAAGAGCAAACCATAAAATGAGATTCTGTTACGTAGATTATCTTAGCTTGTTAGCTATCGTGTGTTAAATACAAAGCAAAGTAGCCACGGCGACCAAAACGATATTTAAGTCTGTGACATTTCGCCGTTGATTGTTGTCATTTCCACTACAGTTCAGATCTTCTTCTATTCTGTTTATCTGCTACATGTGAAGGATTAGGTTCAGTAGTTTCCGTGCCTCCTTCTACTTGGGCCTGATTTATTTAAGCAGCGTTGAGGACTGCAGCACCGAGATGTAATAGGGGTGTCAATATTCCTCATGTCAGCAGGTTGTGCTTCATTAATCTGTCTGATTGATCCAGCATCCATGTGGTTCCATGACCTTGCTTTGCACAAATAAGACTGCACCCATGCCAGTGTTACCTGATCTACTGCTCTGTTGATGGATTTGTGCTGGACTTGTTGGAAGGCTCAGGACAGAGACATATGGACACCACAGCTGTGAGTGCTCAGGGGATTCTAGCAGGAGGCCTATTGTTACGTGGGTGATGTCATTGGGCTTTGTTGCATTGTTTAAGTCTGATCAAGCTGGTGACGATGGAGACATCGGGGAAGAATTAGGAATATGATGAAGTACACTGTATGGACAACAATGGTAGCTAAAGCAGCTGATGTCCTTCAAACTGCTTCCACCGAGGCCACGCCCACACTACTACGCTTTCTTTTTTAAAGCGCATGACGTCAGCTACGTTTACGCTGAGCGTCCACACTACGCCGGAGTTTTAGAGCACCGAAAAACGGATACGTTTGAAAACTCCGGGGTTACCTCCTAGTGTGGACAGACATAGACGGAGAAGTTTGAAAACGATGACGTAGACACACACGTTCTCTACTTGATTGGTTCTTAGCAGTCACGACGTGTCCTTCCCTGATTTGTCCACGCCCCTTTTTTCCCAGAAGAACACAAACAACAACAGTCTTGATTACCGATCGACTGCCATTGGTTCATTTAACATGATTTAACATGGATAACTGATTACGGGCGTTTCTACTATCGGCTGTTGTGAAGTCATGGTTTGTGGCTTTGAGGAGGACGACGGACAAGAAACGGAGGACTTTCTTTTCCTTATTAATGCTTATTTTCTTCTGCTCAGCTATTGTGTCCACACCTAATATCCTGTAAAGGATCAAAAGCAGTAATTGCTCTCCAGACGTCAGGCACCGGCAGAGCTACGAGTGAGAGAACAGACATCAATGAAACGAGTGAGAGACGCGTGTTGACCAAATGTATTGACCCATAATCCACATTATGATTACTGTCATGACTATTTGATTACTTATTTAGGCTATAAGATATCATAAAATACTGAAATGTCCGTCACAGTTTCCTGAAGCCTTTTGGATTTCTGGTTTTATCTGCCAAACACTCCAAAACCTAAAAGATATTCAGTTTATTCTCACAGAAGACAAAGAAGAGTCTAAAATCCTCACGACTCAGTCATTCAGTCACTATCTCAATTTTGAAGTGCCGCTGCATCACTGATGCATTATATTGTTTTATTTATGGCTATACTCCAGGCTGAGGAGGGCTACTCTGAGTTTAGCTATCACAGAGGTACAGACGGATCAGTTTAGCCCTAAAAACTCACCCTAAACATCACATTCCCAACCTATTTTTAAACAACACATTTCTAATCTTACACTTACACCAAGCCGTATCCACATGAAACAATCTGTAATACACACAGCAGCACAGGTATTTTTACACTTACCATGTTTCTAAACTTTACCACATAATACAACCTACTCATGTAACCCACAGTGGCTTCCATAGTCACCCTTGTCAGATTCATATTTAATGATATTCAGACATGGTAAGTAGCATACACTTTAACAATAATTAACTTTAATGTCATCATAATTCATTATTAGTAAAGAAGCCTATTTATTCAATTTAAATTAGGAATATATTTGAATCTTTTTTTTTTTTTGTTAGAAAAGCTTTTCAACTTCCATTTCAGAGCTAATTCATTTGCCATAACATGCTATTGTGGTGAACTGCGGTAGCAATCATCGGCCCATTAAAAGTGCATTTGTGTGCGCTGCACTTCAGGTCTGTCCGTTCACTTGAATGTGGATGTTGGGTAAGGTGACCCCGGCTGCTTGAAACGGAACTAAGCTTCAATATAAAATGGCGCTAACCTCACATTTGAAGGGAAAAGCCTGCCCTGCATACCGATTCAGTTTAGCTTTTCACATTTCGAATGAAGCTAGCTCGCTCATGTCGTGATTCTGCTCCGTCAGAAGAGATCACCGGTGGTGACCGGTGCTTTGTGCCTCAGCAGGAGCTCAGAAATCAATCGTCTTATGTTCGTTTATTGATTCAAGAGCTGCTGCTTTTCACGATTAATTGACAATTCTGTGTTTTTGAATTGGAAAACACTTTATTTAATAGAATAATTGAGACGCTAAGATAAGAATCGGGCTGGATTAGGTTGACGTTGACCCGTGGATATTCATAAACATCACCAGTCGCTATCTTATTAATACCGTGATGGACACATTTATGTTTATGCATTTAAAATAACCCTTCCTCTGCACACAAGGAGAAATATGTTGTCTCCTTCTGCGATCTTAATTCAGTTTATTAACATGCATTACAATAACCGCAGGCCCACTCTGCACCACATCGTCAATATTTCTTATTGCTTGAAGTTGCTGTGAGTGGTGGGCAGTCCCTCTGCTGACAGAGCCCACATAGAACGTGTGTGTGTGTGTGTGTGTGTGTGTGTGTGTGTGTGTGTGTGGTGTTCTTCATCATCAGTGTGCAATGTTATGTTAATGAGTAGCTGGAAGCTTGTTATGGAATATTAATGAGGTAATGGGTTACATGTACACAGACAAGGGTTATGATTTCAAAAAAACTTCTGCTGTAAAGCCTGAAATGTGTTTTTACAGCACATGTCAGTCATGAACTAGACGTCTCAAGAGTGCTGCTATTGTTAAAAAAAAAAAAAAAAAAACTACAGTTGAACTTCAATATTTTGCTCATGCTGTCAAAACGTCCTGCTGCAGCAGCGCACAGACACGACACCGACGACGGGAGGAAACCGTTAACGGAGCGCTGTGATACAGGTGATATGTATTTAATATAGAGCTATTACAAGGTATACGACAAAGTATCAAGGCATTTTTGAACTGCACGGAAAATTATGTTGTTTTGATAAGAATAAAAGCTTGTAATAAAGCTTTTATTCTTTTATGTCACATTAAGGGGACGTATGGTAAAAATATAAGTTTACTAAAAAATGGCAACCACATTTTCAGTTAGTGCAACCAAAACATGATGCTTTGCATTTAAAAAAGTAAATGATGGCCCCTCGCATCATCATTTTAATAAGATGTGATTTACAATTCATTCTTTAGTTGATTGGCAAAAAAGCTGTTTGAATAACCGATTAATGCTTTGAGTCATTTTTCAAGCAAAAAAAAAAGGACAAATATCCTCAATTTCCAACGTCTCGCTTGTGAGAATTTGCTGCATTTCTTTGTTTCATGATAAACTAAATCATGATCTCCTTATTTAAGCACAGCGACTCCATCAGGACGGAGGCATTGCTGCGCTGTGTTTTTACTCATCGCATGAAACCAGCAGCAGTGAACACAGTCCCCGCGTTGAGTCAATGAGGCTGAAGTGTTCGCAGGATGAAACGACAACACGTCAGCAGAGCCAGCGCGCTCTCTCGCCGTCACGTCCACGACGTTAGCTTGTTCATGTTAGAGTGATGCTTTCCTGCTTCAGTGTGTCTTTGCTCTGATTTTAAGACCTTATTGTGTCATTACCGTCTGTTGTGTAAGTGCACCCGGCGCTATTCTGACTTCATCCACTAAATGCGCCCGACCAGACTCTACCGCCCGAGGCCGTCGCGCTAAACTTAGCTCGGCTGGACGGCGCCATGTTGAGAATGCTCCCCGTGTTCTCCGCCAAATTGTTTTTGTCCCACTTTCGGGTGAGGAAAGGTGACATTTCTCCTGATGAGATGTTCTATTGACCCTCGGGGGGAATTGAGGAGCTGGATAAGTAGAGGCAGGCGGTGGGAGGGTGCCGTCTGAGCCAATCAATAAGCCTGTGTGTGTGTGTGTGTGTGTGTGTGTGTGTGTGTGTGTGTGTGTGTGTGTGTGTATTCTGAGTCTGCATACAGTACCCGTCCAACACAAAACAACAAAGTGAACTGAATAGAATAGTGCAAAGAGTTGAGAGAGATGAAAATATGTTTCTCTTGCAAATCTATAAGAGTGATTTGCTTTGAACAGAGAGCTCTAAACTGACCTGAGATATAGACAATAGTGTTTATTGTATTTAATGATATTCAAGAGGCGCTTAATGTTCAGTATCGGGTTAACGGCGAGTTCAGCCGGATGTTTATATTTCCCGTCGTTTGAAAGGCTCAGGTGACAGAAGAAGTCTGTTGTTTACCTACAATGTGTTGCTAATATGCAAACAATTTGAAACCCGCCTGGGTTCTCAGGATCGGGTTGACTTCTCAGGGGAAACTATTTTCCTTTTTTAAATAACACAATATACCGGTAAAGGACTGATAAAAAGGTAGAATATGATTTTCCCTTTGTACCGTAATGAAAGGAAATGTCAGCCAGGGAGAGTTAATTGAATGTTTGTTTGTTTTTTTGGCACATCACTCTTAAGTGTTCTCGCTGTCAGGGTATTTCTTACTCGCGCCGCAGGGGTCGGGGACGAGGGCGAAGTCAATGCGCAGATGAAGACGTTTAGTTGGCATAGTGACTTAATTACAGTCACCTCCCTGGTAGAGGTCTCGTCTACCTTCTGTTATATACTTCACTCAAATGGCTGTTAAAAATAAAAATCCATTTCTTAAGTTTAAACATCCCCTACCTCTCCGGGTTTAAAAATACTCCGGCTTTAAATGACAGTATGGGAGCAGACGCTGTGCGCTTCCCAGGAGGCCTGAAAAAAAAAAAATAGAGCAGTGGACTCAAAGTACAGCATGGGAATATCTGTAGGTGTGTAACGTAGAAGATGAATGGACAGTGTACTGTGTGACCTTGCAGTATAAACATAAGTGCATTGGTTCAGAGCCCAGCGCTTGATAACCGGTTCTGTTTATTCCGTAACACTTGCTTTACAGCCTGTTTGGTCCTCAGGCTGGACTGCATTGCTGTTTTGTTTTTTTTAAATTGGTCCAACCTCCTCCCTGCAGCATCCTCTCTCGCTCCCCCGTGGTCAGTCACCTAGGCGACGTGGCTTTCAGCTTTCGCGGGGTTAATCTCCTCGTCAGATCTCGGTGGACGTCGGTGGCGGAGTCTCCAAAAAAACCAAAAACGGTGTGAAGACGATTCATTTCATACCCCGGTAAATGTGGAAGTTGCGGTGACATGTGACGAGTAGAGGAGGGGGGAGAGAAGACACTCGCACAAATTCTCAAATCCTTTGTTTTGCTCTTTATCATCTGATCGGTCTGAGGACGACCCCGGCCAGGTTACTTCCCCCCCCCCCAAAAAAATGCCACGTTTCTCACAAAGATGAAAGCCGCACTTTTAATCAGGCCGGTGCTGCTGATGGAGGGTATAATTTCCAGGGTGATTGAACCAAAATCTCCAGTTCTAGTGATGAGCTGCGAGGACTTTGATTATAGCAGAAAGTGGTCACAACATCCTTCGCCTACTTTACCCTCCATGTCCCGTGAATGACATCTACATATTTCAAGCGATTTGGGGGACCGGAATCGGAAGCGCCGGTGAGCCCTCGCGTCCCGAGTTCGTTCGGATTTGATTAGTCGCCGTCTGTCTGTCTCGCTCCTCTGGTTTCATCCGGATGGGGCTTTTATTTGTCGGATTATCGAAGGGGCTACATACGAAGCAAACCTTTTTTTATTTACCCGTGTTACATCCAGAAAAAACACATAAATAAAAATCCTTTTGCAGGCTTGCATCCAGAAATATGTCACACACTGAATTGGTTTATGTGATTCCTCTCAAGCCTCAGAAACACTAAAGCTTTGAATGACTGTACAACTGAAACACCATCTCACCCCGGTACATCTTGTAGAGATAGGCTTAGTACTGACACTTTGACTTTTTGATGAAAGATGGCGGCTGATTAGCTGCCAAGACGTTTGAAATGACTCCGACCCTAAAGCCGGGACACGACTCTGAAGCAGCCAGACGTCTGTCTAATGTGTGGAAGGATTTCAGGAGCGCTGCAGTCAGAGATGAGTCGATCTTTAGAAGGGAATTGTTCTCCAGCAGGTAGCTCAGTGGAAGCTTTACTTATGAATATGTTTATTTTCCTAGGGACTGAAATTGAAAGATAACTAGATTTCTATGAATATATTTTAATGCTTTATTGCAATGTTTCTTTCATCATCTTCCAGACAATGCATTTCCTTGAATAGTACGAGTTATTAACTCGTATAATGTTGAAACCTCATAATACACACAGAAGGATCCGCTGAGATAATGTAAGTTATATCATTCTGACACAAAAGCAAGAACTGCTACCTAAAAAAAAAACATGATTTTATAGAGGAGGGGATTCATTTTCCATTTCACATACAACAAAATCATATTTAAGGTAAGCAGAGCAGCGCAATACGCCCCGCACTGACATCAGGGCAGGGCAAGCGCATACCGTTCCTCCTTCTGTTCCCTTTCACAATAAAAGCCCTAGAAATATACGCTGCATAACAGCTGAACAGGGGGGAACTAAATTCACTTTACCTATGAGGTAACTACTCACATATCTCCTTTAATTGTAGGACAGCGATGACGTGTCCAAAAGTGTTTTTTCATTTTGCTGATTAGCTCACTCTTTTTTAGTTTTTTCTTTTTTTTGGTGGGGGGGTGGTATTTTATTTTGGTAAATTCTTGCCTGCCTCAACTATATTCTCAGTCCTCTCTCATTCACCAGGGAGTCACACGCAGACGCTTTGTTGCGCTCGTTTGGCATTTGATACCGACGCGCAAGTCAGCCTTTAGCATCTGTATACAAGTAGAGACAGAGTAAATCCATCACTGTCATTATTACATGATCAGAGAACGTTCTCCGGGAGTGTGAGGACATAGTGTGAAGACCAAAAAAAAGTCAACATTGTGTGTGTGTGTGTGTGTGTGTGTGTGTGTGTGTGTGTGTGTGTGTGTGTGTGTGTGTGTGTGTGTGTGTGTGTGTGTGTGTGTGTGGAGTGGAGGCGAGGCAGATGGGTCAAACAAACAGGACTTTCGACCAGAGACCGGAGTTGGAGGCCGGTGTTCTAGTCCTGTAGTGTTGTTGAGTTATTTGAAATAACTGCGTCAGTGTGTGATGAGTAGGGATGAGAACATGTTGAGACGCCATCAGACCTTGTCTCTGTCCCACAGTAGCAGTCTGCTGCTGATGTACCGGTCCTCTCTGTACTCTGAAGAGTTACGTCCCTGAATGATGTCGGGGAGATGCTGTTAAAGATGTATTAAATTGCATTGAATCGCTGCGTCGATATGCAGTATGTATGTTTTATATAATCTATGTTCATGCACGTGTCAGTCGCTCGTGTCAATCGTCAAAGTGGTTGGATGTCACTGTGTCTGTCATGGAATACAGACAGTTGCTCAGCAATGTTGTCTGTGAGGACTGTGAGGAGTCTTCGCTCCGTTAAAGAAGGAACATCCTTTGCCAAATTTGAGAAATTCAGAGGGAATTATATAATAATGAGGCGTATTAATATCTGTGCCTGAATTGCTGAGGGAACCCATGTGTGTGTGTGTGTGTGTGTGTGTGTGTGTGTGTGTGTGTGTGTGTGTGTGTGTGTGTGTGTGTGTGTGTGTGTGTGTGTGTGTGTGTGTGTGTGTGTGTGTGTGTGTGTGTGCGCGCGCGCGCTTCTTTCTGGCTCATCGACTGATGAAGATGAATATGATGCAAAATCCACCATGACTTTAAGACTGTGACGGTGGCCTCGGTTTACCCGGGAGGCGACTGACAGCCGTCGCAGTGAGAACGAGGAGCGACACAAGCAATTAAAGGGCCGGACTCAGCCCGGCCTCACCTCCTGATCAATGCCCTCCTATTTAGAGCCGGCAGGCTAGAGACCAGACTAATAAAGACGGCACCGACCGCAGCTCCCGGGCCGGACTGCCAATTCTTTTAACACTGCCATCGATTCTCATTACTGTGAATGGTTTCTTTGCAAGCGTGAGCCGGACGTTGAGGAGGGTGTGGATAGGCACGGGGGGGGGGCGGGCTAGTCAGAGATTCGGCTCGGGACTAGAGTCATCATACTGTGACCCCCCCCCGGACGGTGGAATGACTCGGCACCTCTTAAAACATCACGGGAAGCAGGGAAATGTAAAATCACAGAGTGAATCTCGCAATAATCTTCGTTAGACTCCTGAACTCTGAATTTCTGCCAACACATCGATTTTTTGTTTTGTTCCGCGGCTGAAATGGGTCGCTAGAGTCGCCGCTGATTGGTTCAGCAGCTCACCTGAGTGAGTCGGGCTAAATGGAACGAAGTGAAACCGAACGGCGATCCGGTCTGATTATCGGGGAGACGTCTTTATCAGCCGAGAGCGAGACAATAAACGCCACACCGGCACACCTATTCATGCCCTCATTGTGCCGTTTGTACATTCTGAGCACGCCCCTATAATCCACATCTGAAGAAGCAGCTTTTACACAACATCACATCAACTCCAGCCTTCACTCTTTGGGGATCTAACCTAATCTAATGGGGCAACAAGGAGGGAAATGCATTGTTTTTAATCCGCTGAAAACCCCCCAAAACCCCCCTAACCCTGCTGGGTCTACAGCAGCTTGTGATGCTTCTGCTGCAGTAAATAGCCCTTCCTATTTTAGTGGCCTACAGAGCTTTAGATTCACTCTGTGGCTCTAATTAGTGAGCGGCCTGGATTGTAATGTGTCTTCTGGGTAATATGATTCCTATTTTGCTTATTTGCAAATCATTTTTACACACTAGTCCGCCTCTGAGTTTTTTTTTTTTTATTCCTCGCTCAAATGTTCTGGGATTAAAGCGGCATCGTCATCATCTCAGCATTAGAGACCTTCACGCCGACAATGAAACAATGTGACACTGCAAGCCAAGGGGTTGTGTGAGTGTGAGCGGGTTTCTTTCTTCTTTTTTTTTTGCCACAGGGTGCAAGTAAAGAAGATGAAATACAGAAGAACGAGCCCAGGATGACGGTTTAAAATGCAAAGACAGTGGCTCATGTCCTTGTACTCCTCTGAGCCTTTTTTTTTTGATTTGTACAGCTCTGGAAAGTTAATCACAGAAGTAATAATTCTCTCCTCCACGCATTGGTAGGCAGCGAATTAGTGCAACGCTACGAGATCCACGCCGCAAGGTATTCTTCTTTCCTATGCGAGCTCCCACGTATTTGATTGGAAAGCACAGTGTGTTTTGTTTAATGACCCGACATTGTGCTGTGGGGAACAAAAAAAAAAAAAAAGGGGGCCCAGAACCGATTGTTTTGCCCGATTCCCTCTGCGATAGGCCGCCCCCCCCCCCCCCCCCGTCGAGCCTCGATGAAATGAGCGAGCTGCAGCTTTAGCAGCAGCGCTGTCGTCGGTGTGGAAGCTGCCTCAAGGCTGCGCTTTAGCGTGCAAAACTGAAATGTGCCGTATCAAAAAAAAAAAAGACTTAACGGTGAGTGCTAAAGCTGACTGAGAGCTGTGACGTTTTTTTTTTTTTTTTTTGTGTGTTTTGTTGTGCAGGACCAAAGATGAAGCCAAACTACTGCAACGTCCTCTGTGCCAGAGCGCAGTGGGCCGGCGCTTCAGACAATCTGTTGTATGACGTCGGCAACGAAGGTACGATCTCCACGGCCTCCAGTGATCCACCGCTGCCTTTATGTCGTGTGTGTTTTTAGGTTTTATCCGCGTGATTCTGAGGCGATGCTTTTCGTCATTTTTATTGCTCAGATTCGCTCAATTTTCACAATTCGCCAATTAACAATCGTGCTCTTTCAGTGTTTCTTTCTAATCTTACCTCTAATTTTGACTATTTCCGATGATTCTTTTCCAAATTGAACACAACTCTGAAGCACAGTGTTAATCAGATTCATAACTTCAGCAGGAAACCTGTTGTAGAAGAACAAAAAAAATAAATAAAAATAATCCTGCGTGGGTTGAATTAGGAGTTCAAATTATTTCCGTCCTTTCAGTTTATCTTGAGTGTCATTCTGCTGTGAACGTTGTTGTTGTTGCTTTGCTTTTCCGGTTATTCTTCAAAGGTAGCGCTGTAGCGCTGCACCTGCTGCACCTGCTGCACCGACACCAACGTCTGTCGCGTAGTTATGATTGGATGTCTGTTGTGTTTCGTCAAAGATTTGAAGCGATGGAAGTGGAAATGTCCTCGGCTACAGAGCAGAACAAAGGGGGTGAAGCGGTGCTTTTAAAGTGAGTTGTTTGCAGGATATCTGCTGCTCTTCGCTGTCCCAGGTTGCTGCGCAGCTCTCAGGCTATTAAACACTGGAGTCTGCCTTCAGATTCAGCTGCAGATTAACAGCAGCGGTATCTCCTCTAATTACCTGTTGCCTAAGAACTACTAACTACCGGAGACTGCATGTCCAATAGCTTTCCCCAGCTCTATGTTTGGGCAACGTGCTCAAATTAGAGCCCTGCTCATTCTGAATACACTGCAGTGTTTTAATTTAGGAATTAAAGGCATATCCCCATCACGTCTCTTAAAATGATCACCCATTTAAAAAGAGCCGCATGGTTAGGATTGCCGAACAACAATCTACATCTAAATGACCATTTCCAATTAAGGTGTAATTGAACGGGCGATACTGCTTCATTGTGTCGTCCTATTTACAGTTTTCAGATACAGCACAGCTTTCCCCCCCAAAAACAGCTGAGTCGTCGCGGGTCGCGTTCCAGTCGCGGTACATGCAGTGGAGTCCGTGTGGATTGTATTTGCATGTGGACTGTGTAGACCGGTGTTTCACAAACTTATTTAAAGTGACAAAACATCACGAACCGATTCACAACAAGGCAACACATCGGTGCGTATCGTGTCATTTCCACATCGCCTTCAGCGGGTAAAACAAGTCATTTCAATGAGATGTACGTTCCATAGATGACGGCTTTGTTTTATGCGTGTGTTATTGAAAACACACGCATGTTAAATCATTTAAATAGCCTGTTAACTCCGCCTACAACTATCTCATCAGTCAAACAAACAGATTGTACCCCAGCCTTTCAAACTAGATTCAGAGTCGGCTACAGTTATCAGAACAATTCCAACTTTCAGGTTCTGCTATAGATAATCTCCTGCGACCCACCTGTGGGTCCTGACCCAGTCTTTTGGCGTGACGGGTGTAGACTCCGCTACAGTTTAGATGTGGACCACATGACATGTGGACGAGGTGTCAGATTTCAAGATTTTTCTGGATCTCCTGCTTGTTTTTTCTGCATTTAGCTTTTAAAACTTCAAATGCCTCATCTCCAGCTAAAGATCAAAAAGATCAAAAAAAACAACAACCCCATGTTGTCAGCGTTGCCCTGTTAAACGCCTGTCATCAACTGCTCCACACTAACAGCCGAGCTCATCTGCAGAGGAGCCCGAGTCAACAGTGCTCCAAGCTTCCCGTCTGAAGCAGGACTCAGTGATACGAGCCGTTACACTCATATTCACAATCGTGCAGAGTGGAGCTTGAGCAGCATTAAGCACTAAAAATGAAGAGCGACCATCGGTACCGAGCCGTAATGTGAACGGTGTCTTAGTGTCCTAATTATATTACGTGTGTTTGTAGCGACATAGATTTGCTCTTCTGCATAAACCACAGCTAACAATACCGGACAAGCCTCCCGATTGTTCTCATTCTATGTCTGTACCCAGAGTGAAGAATGGATCAAAGGGCAGAATAAGCTCCGGTTCCTCTCGGTCCGTTGGTCAGTCGATGCTTTTTCTAAGTCCAGATGGACAAAAAGGTTCTTCAGCTTTTCAGCCACGCGGCGCGATTACCTCCAGTGTCGCTCGCTCTGTCTTTACCAGCGCTTGAAAGGGATTTATGTCGCCATATGGAAGGAAATTGGGATCCTGAACTCCCAATATTAGCCGGTCGCTGATTACGTCCTCGTTCTAATTTTACACGCGCGAGTCTTCCGTGTTATACTCGGTAGACAGCGTAGTGTCCTAGTTTAACACCCAACCAGGAAGCAAATGGGTCAAAGCTCCCTGTTTTTAAAAAAAGCAAACTGGTCACAGAAGAACGTCGGCCGCTGCAGCTGTTGGAGAAAAAGGAAAACAACTTCCTCGGATTTGAGCAACGCCTTCCTTTTTCTGTCGCTGCTGTAGTTGAGAGGTTTGTGTCACAGAAAGAATCCTTTTGTCACTGCGAGATGTTTTAGATTTTTTTTCTGGTCATCCCGTCTCTGAGAACACCCACTAGAGCCGGCTGTTAGATGTGATAAGAGCTTTTCTTTCTCGTCTCTTTCTTTTAACTCATTCTCAAAATACTGATGTGCTGTTTTGTCTTTGATTTTTTTGCTGCAGAGCAGAATTGCTCGACTTGGCAACGTGACCACACGCACGCACACACACACACACACACACACACTCACACACACACACGTGCAGTACACACTACCAGAGATACTTATTAAAAGAATGTTCATCAACCTCTTCTTTGTTATGACTAAAGAACAGCTGTTTGACGTGTCGGAGCCGCCCGGGTTCTACCGTCTGTGTGAAACGGAGAGGATGTTTCCCCGTTATTCGGTTACAAGTGCAGACATTTTACAGACCAGGACGACTCGCTGTCAGTTTCTCATTCAACATTCGGATGGAGCCATTTTCTGTCAAGTGTTAGTGCATTTCGCTACTGCTGTTTTCCATCTCCTGTCTGTATTGCGAGGGTTTAAACTTGAATGCTCTACTGTGAGAGGGTGCGTTAAGGGTTTGGAGAGGAAGTAATGGCGGAGGCCCCACTGCTCTGTGCTCGTTCTCGATCAATCTGTGCTGAAATAACGGCTCCTTTTTGAATTTGAAATACAGATGTACCTTTTTTTTATTAAAATGGTTATTCTTTATTTGGAAGAATCAAAGATGCAGAATCGTGATTATCCTCAGGCAGACAGTTACTCAAGTGTAGTTTTGAGAGACACCTAAGAAAGAATTGCAGCAACTACAGTTGCCACTGATGCACAGACAGAGGAAGAGCATTTCTTTTCTTTTTTTTTTCTTTTTTTTTGGATTGTGGTTCATATTGTTAACCTCTTGCTCCAAACCGACCCGCCATTCACAGCAGCAGCAGGCTAATATTAGCACTCACCTTTGCCCCATGTGTCAGTCTGTCTGGCTCTGTCTTTTTCACCGACTCTCTTGCGAGACACACACACACACACACACACACACACACACACACACAGTCGGTAAATTAGCTCCACTTAGCTCCACCTGTTTCCCAGGCTCGGTACTATTCTCTCGTTCACATCTCTGCCTACAGAAGAGCAGAGCAGATGTGATTGCCAGAGGACTATAAGCCTAACTTATGTGACAGTTGCTTAAAAACAACATGTGCAGTCTCCATTTAACACACACACTTAATAAATACCGGTCGTCAGGCTTCGGCTCTTTAACCTATTGTCTCCTTCCCTCGTCGTTGGAGCCTCTCCGCTTGTCTCCGTTTTGTATTTTGGATGTATTAGAAACTGCACAATCTGACAAGCAAGTGGGCAAAGTCATGCAGTCTTAAAAAGTAGGAGAGTCACCACTCGGTTCAGTGAACACTTCATGAGAATCTCTAACGTCTTTTTTTTTTATTTATTTATTTTTTTCTCTCTACTATTTTCCACAGAAACAGTTTTGTGACGGTGGAAGCTAATTACGATAACTTCCACTCATCTCTGCCTCCAGCCTTTTGTGTTTTGAAAAAAAGAAGGCTGGAGATCTAGTAGGCTGTCGAAGCGCCTACACACACACACACACACACACACACACACACACACACACACACACACACACACACACACACACACACACACGCGCACTCCAGCTCTCTTGTTTCACAATGCACAGACTGGACCCGTGATTTTAGTTGTTTTACTCAGGATTTTTTCTTTTTTTGGTCTCATCAAGGACGAGTTTGTGGAGCCGCTTCCTCGATGGCGAATGAGCAAGAGATGTGAGAGCAGGCTAAAGAAAACCTTCAGTCAAAGAGAGTCCAGACGAGAGGAAACCCGCTTTTCTGATAGAACTTTTACTACTTTGTATTGAACGTTTTTAAAAGGGGAAAAATAAATCGACCTACCGGCTCCTCCAAATTACATCCTTCCCTCTCACAAGCCTGACGTGTGTGTGTGGATGCGTTTCGTTGAGCATGTGATTTATATACTCGGCTGTGATTGGACAGTTACTTTCTCCCATTGCCACTGTACCGGGCGCCATTTTCAAGTCCGGGCGCCTCGTTGAGATTCAACCACATTGAGTGGGGAAAGCAGTTCACCGCCATTTACCCCCCACATGTGTTTCAGGAGCTAACAGCTGTGCTAGCTTCCCAAAGGAATCGAAAGGAGCGCTATGACGCCGCTGAGTAACTAGAAAGTAGAAATCACCGAGGCGCAAAGAAGCAGCCTCACAGCGTCTCGATGGTATCAAGCTCCAGAGACTCCAGATCCTTCCTACAGTACATACACAATACAACACTGATGGTTCCTTTCCTCACTCATCACAATATCACAGTGAGCCGACGTTTAAAGTGACATTGCAGAGTTAATGACGTTTAGATCTTTGTACAAATCCAGGTTGCAACATAAGCTGTCGCAACGGTTACACCGACTGTGATAATAGGTCTGATATGTAATGTCTGAGTGATTCAAATTCTTTACTTCTATTGGATCTGTTGAACACGGTGACACATTAATTTAACTTGGTGACATGTTCATTACTGTGTGAAACGCTCTCTGAAATGAAATATTGGTGCCACCAAATTAAGCGCCCATGCCACTAATGGGAAAATGTCAGCCGCAGCAGGAGCAAAAAAAAAAGATCTCTTTGGGGGTTTTTGAATTTAAACAAGTCGTTGCCTGGTTTAATTGCAGTGTGGTTTACTGTGAAATTGTGCGATTGCTACCTTTTTTTGAATTTAAAGTTTGCAGAGCAGATGTTACACAACGCACATTTCACCTCATGTCACACATTTACTCACAAGCTACGCTTCCGCTTGTTACTTTTGTGGATTTCGCTTGATTTTGGAAAGTTGCTTCTTGCGTTGTTTTTTTTTTTTTTTGTGATGTCTTGACACCAACTTTGACAGCATGACTGATCAAACTCTGATCAAACTGAGGTGTAATCAAAGGCTTCATCGCATGTAGTGTGTGTGTGTGTGTGTGTATATATATAGACCACGTCGTTACTGTCGGCTCGGAAGAATGAGTTTGTTTTCTTCTTGTGTCAAAGTGTTCATCATGAAATACGTCTCTCAAGTGTCATATTCCATCTGATGATATCCGTATTCCAAATTCAGAGCGTGTCTGTGATCGAGAGATTGCCTCCACACGGCTCTCAACATGGCGGAGAGCGGCTTCGCGCTCGACTCGGGATGCCGTCGCTCCGCTTCCTTTGCTGCTTTACTGATGCTCTGAATTTCTTTTCTTTTTTTGCTGTGTATTCACTTTATAAAGCATCGCATGGAGGAGTTTCCTGGTGGCAGAGGAAGACTCTGTCATTAGTTCACTCTTTTGGGGGAAAACCTTACAGGGAAAGAGAAGGCAGTGGCTCTTTTTTTTTTTCTTCTTCACCATGGGGGTGTCGCGCAGCGCTGCTCTACCCTGGCTCTCTGGTTCTCTGTGTAAATGATTGTCTGGGTATAAATAGGCCGACAGTCTGGCAGGGCCAGGTGGTCTAATCTGCCGGTTCAGTGTCCCCGCTCTCCGCCTGCCTGTTTGTCCCCGCGTTAACATTGGCCTCAGTGTTCCCAGATGGGCTGCTCGTTGTATATTGATGAAAAGGTGGCCTCACAGATACATTTTGTTATCTTTTATACACAAGAGACGCCTGATATTTCAATGATTGGAAGGCGTAATATCAAACGTATCATCCGTGTTCACGTAGGTCTTGACATTTGAAAGAGTGTGAACTTAAAAACTGAAGCTGCAACAATTAATCGATAAGTTGACTGATAGAAAATGTTTAATTATTTTGTATGTAATAATAGTTTTAATTATGTATGTTAATATATTAAACGTTAAAGCCGTTTCTCAAGCAAATATTTAATGGTTTCAGCCTCTCAGATGTGAAAGTGTGCTGCTTTTTCTTCTCTTAGCATTATGGCAAACTGAATATGTTCAAGCTTGGTCAGATGAGTCAACGGTTAATTCATAATTTGAGAAGATAATTGGCACATTAGGGCAAAGCGATCATCACTGGCAGCCTCACTTCTCTGCTCTTGTTTCTTCTTAAGACCACAAATGTTTCACTTTTTTTCACAAAAGGCAAACTCTGCTTGTCATTCATGTAAAAAAAAATAAAAAATGGAAAAGTAGGATTTAACTGTTTTCTACCCATATTCAATGTTTATTGTTATGTTTTTAAACTGTTTTTAAGGAGAGAAATTGTCAGCGCATTCACTTATGTCTCCTTGTATCCAATTTCCTGCCACCTGGAAACAGTATGGCTGCTGAATACTCAGCCTAACAAGGTTTTCCCCCTGGTGACAGTTTGGGAACAGCAGGAGCAACAACCATCATTACTGTGAGGTTACAACAACCTGCCACCTTTTTTTTTTTTCCACTTTTGGATACATTGTTCTTATAGTGTATGGTAATCATTACATGCAATTATTTCAAGCTTGACTTCCCCTGGGTATTATTTAAGGAGTTTTTATATTTGTTGTTAACTTATTGGCGTGATAGATATATTGATTTCTTGTCATCTGGTTTTAAGTACTTTGGTTAGAGAAAACAATAACTTTCATCCGTTATTTTTCAGTTTTTGGTGGCCACCTTTCCCCCCCTTTTACTCTCAGTCGTCGTGTCCATCTCCCCCGCCATCACTCTTCCCCCAACCTAAGTCGTCTCCAATCAGAGGTGCCAACATGTCACCGGCAGCGCTGAAGTCTAATGGCTATGGGAACATTTTCTCTGACACCTGCGGCAAACATGAAGCCTGCTGGGCTGCAGGGAGAACAGAGGGAGGTTTATCTGGGATGGCAGGCCTGGCCTCCATCCCCACGCCAGCAAGAGACGGCGGCGCTGAGCTCGGCGCTTTGCAGCCAGATAAGGCCCCCAGACAAAGAAGCACCGCGGAGAGACCCCCACTCACTACAATGGAGGGGACGGGACGAGATCTGTGACTAACAAGTGCCGACAGTTTGCTCCAGTTAAATAGACGACTTTCAGCCTCTGAAGTTAGTAGAAGTTATAGGTGTAAAACTATTGTAAAGGCATTCGTTACACAGAACTGAAGATCCTCAAAGAACCCAGCTGGAGGGTAATGAGTTGGACCTCATTTCCAGGGACTAGTGCGCCCAGGTAGCTAGCTAGCGCTCTCTCTCTCGCTCTCTCTCTCTCTCGCCCAGGTAGCTAGCTCTCTCTCTCTCTCTCTCTCTCTCTCTCTCTCTCTCTCTCTCTCTCTCTCTCTCTCTCTCTCTCGCCCAGGTAGCTAGCTCTCTCTCTCTCTCTCTCTTTCTCTCTCTCTCTCTCTCAGGTAGCTAGCTAGCTCTCTCTCTCTCTCTAGCCCAGGTTACTCGCTAGCTCTCGCGCTCTCTCTCCCTCTCTCTCTCTCTCTCTCTCTCTCGCCCAGGTATCTCTCTCTCTCTCTCTCTCTCTCTCTCACCCAGGTATCTCTCTCTCTCTCTCTCTCTGTCTCTGTCTCTCTCTCTCGCTCGCCCAGGTAGCTAGCTCTCTCGCTCTCTTTCTCTCTCTCTCTCGCCCAGGTAGCTAGCTCTCTCTCTCTCTCTCTCTCTCTCTCTCTCTCTCTCTCTCTCTCTCTCTCTCTCAGGTAGCTAGCTAGCTCTCTCTCTCTCTCTCTAGCCCAGGTAACTCGCTAGCTCTCGCGCTCTCTCTCCCTCTCTCTCTCTCTCTCTCTCTCTCTCTCTCTCTCGCCCAGGTATCTCTCTCTCTCTCTCTCTCACCCAGGTATCTCTCTCTCTCTCTCTCTCTCTCACCCAGGTATATATCTCTCTCTCTCTCTCTCTCTCTCTCTCTCTCTCTCTCTCTCTCTCTCTCTCTCTCTCTCTGCACATGTGACATGGATACAGATCATACCTTGTAAGAAGAGTAGTAGTTGTTCATAGTTTACTTTTCAAATATCTCGGTGAGAGAGAGAGATATGTGGGTATTATTTTGGCTAGAAGTGTGTGTGTGTGTGTGTGTGTGTGTGTGTGTGTGTGTGTGTGTGTGTGTGTGTGTGTGTGTGTGTGTGTGTAAAGTTTAGGCTGTTTGTCGGTGAGTAAATGCCACAACACCTCAACATCCAAGCCAAGTTCCTGTGTCTTGCCACCTGCTGATTAAAGGGTCAACTGTGGCCCAGGTTCACTTAAGGTAGACTGACCTTTAAGGTGGACCAGCTATTCTCATTTTAATGACAAGCTGCTCACCAGCTTTTAGCAGCGGCCAGACCTTCAACAGCAGGTCAATTTATATTCTTTTCATTCAAAAGAATAGATTGTTTTTCTTTCTGGAAGAGCCCAGTAATACAACGTTTCACTTTCTCTTTGTGAGTTGATATGAATGTACCTGATTGTTTTTAATGGGCAATATGACATCGTCAAAATTAGCAAAAGCCACCTCGACTGCGTTCCCGCTCCTCATCGTGATCTTTGCTTTCTCTCGCAGTGAATGAATCAATCCGAACACGGGAGACTGCTCAGAATAGTCTCATTTAATGAGACAAGGTGAACCTTTTCACTCTCGCTGCGTATCTCCAAATGAACGACGGCGCGTAAACACTTTTACTGTGAGGAGTACAATTAAAGCACAATATCGCCTGATCATGTGCAATACATCCATTTAACGATGTGGTGGTAAAATAAACCGCTGATAAATAGAAACCCGAGCCGTGGAAATAAACAACAGGACTCCAGTTACCAGTTGTGTAAAAGTGTCCTGCTGTTTAAGAGTCCATTTCTTCTATGTCAAGAGAACAGCTGTATTTGAAATCTTCAGGATGTACCGCTACACACCGCGCGTTATCTGTGAGTGGGATGACTACAGGTGGCCTGCAGACTATAGAGTATTGTCGTGTTCGGCGCACGCTGACACTTTGCAGCCCATTATGTACAAAAAGAACCGAATCCCTTTTGACTCTCCGATGTGCCGCATGATTGCACAAAAGCAATTATATCGACAGGCACAGATTTTTAGTTCTTTATTCCACATTTGCAGGGAGCTTACTTTAGCGAGCGCCTTTCCTCGGGTAGATCTTCTTTCTTTCTTTCTTTCTTTTTTTGCAATATCCTTCGTCTGCATTGCATCAACACTGCACACTAACGAGTCTTTGAAGGACGAAGCCACAGCTAGAGCTCGGGACTCGGAAATCGGCTTCTTTGTTGGGCAAAACCTTTTGCCGAGAGAACTTAAGTCACACAGTGTGCCACGAGATGCGTGCTCCATCCAGCCTGTCATCATGAATATAGTGGATTTATCTCCAAACACTTGGGATGTGACTGGGAATAAGGCAGGGCGGGATAGAGTGTGCATCCTTTGAGCCCTTTTCCACTGAAAGCTAAAAGCTTGTTGTATTTTCATGGTTCATTTTATGTGTTTTTTGCCATAAGCAGGAGATGTTTATCAACGCAGACCGTTTTTCTGGACTGAGTTAAGTTTCCCTGAATAGTGCCAGCCTTGTATTAAGTCCTTGCTCTGCCATAGTGAATCCATTGTAGCTAGTTATTGTACTTCACAGCGGCTTCCAACACAATACCGGTCTATTTCTTCGCCAATGTCTAAGCATGAAAAGAGAAACTCATTTGGCACGGGTCACCTCGTGTGACCAAAATCTTTTCAAAAAGCAAATGGAGAAAATAGAAATAGTTTTTTTTTTTTATTATTATTATTTTTTTTTTTTTTATTGTGCTTGTGTCGGCATACGAGGTTGTGCTTGTCTGGCAAGAAATTAACTTTGTCACAGCGGCCCGAGACAATAGCAGGCAGGAATTGCTGAGCCTGATGTTGCACTTGGGGAACAGTGAAGTCATTTTGCTCCAGCAGACCACTTAATAGCTTTAGCTGATGCACAGTTTGGAAATCCATCAGTCAATTGGGCCAGACAGAGATGAGCCGCCTTGTGAGTGTCGGCATGCTCAGTACGGGGAGGAAACAGGTTGCAGGACAATGGAGCTGCTCTCATTATGAGCTCCAGTCATAGAGATACATCTAATTGCTTTTTTTTTTTCTTTTCTTTTCAAACCGCACAATATCAGCCGATAATGGTTTGATCCAGCATCGCTTTGGGCGTCACCGACACGGGCGGGTAGAATGACGACGGGCTGCTTGATTCCGTGTCGATGTGATCAGTTATGAAGCCATTCGATGTCGCTGAAGTCCGCTTAGGTTGGGGCTAAAGGCTACAATGTGGGGACGCGGAGTTAGAAAGACTGTGCTTGAGGCTAGTGGTTCCAGGCTACATTAGCCGCTACTAGCAAAACACAACCCAAATCTCCGTCTGAACCCACCAAGGTCAAGTTGCATTGTGGGTAATGTAGCCGCAAGGGATGCTAATTTCACATTTTGCAGTTTGCAGATCATGGTTAACCAATCATTAACCGTTAACCGACCAGGTTAGTGCCTAACGAGCCGCCCAGCTACAGCGATACGTGAAGCACAAAACAGGTTGAATCCATCATTTAACACCAACGCCAAACAGGCAACTCGTCCTCCGTCCACCTGTCCACCTGTCCGGGAGAGTCAGCGGCTACCATGCTATGCACTTTCCCACCAAGTCTCCACTGCATCTATTAGTTTAGCTGCAAGGTTTTATGTTTCTACTAGTCTCATGTCAATGTGTCCTTGAGCAAGACACTTAACCCCAAAACTTGCTCCCGTAGCTGCGTCTACGGTGTGTAGATAGATACTGAATTGTAAGTCGCTTTGGATAAAAGCGTCTGCTAAATGACCGTAATGTAATGTAAATGTAATGAAAGGCTTTCTGAATAAACCTCTGCTTTCGGCAGACGCGGTTCCTAAATGACCAAATCTTTTGTTGAAACAAGTTTGACCGAACGTTATTAATAAAATGGATTCCCTCCGTCTCGTCGTCGTGTGGACGGGGAGGGCAGACGACCCGGCCCGCCGTGTCAGTCTTGCGAGGGTCTCTTGTCAGTCCATTAGGCTCCCCGCTAACCTCGGCGTCGGCGCTCTGATCCGACCGGTCGGGATTGCAGGCGCATTGCCACCAATGAAGTCACCGACCTCAGGGGGCCTAATCAGCCGCGGTGATGGTGCCGGGTAATATGAGGGAATTGGTATTCACCGCGGCCCGAGTTTAATTATTTATACTTTGCTTCAAGGTAGAAAGCTCGATTTGGGGAAGAGGTGAGTGACTGCGGCAGAGTAAATGATGAAGAAGAAGAAGAAGACCTTTTTTTATTGTCCAAGCGGCAGCCTTTAACGACTCCTCTCACAGTGGTCGTGTGTCGTTTCTCTTAGAATTCATTCTCATTGTGGCGGATCTCATCTGAATTCAGTTGTCAAACCACATTCTAATCATTCGAGAAATACCCTTATGTAAGCAGAAATATTGAGGGCTAAGCATGAAAGATTCAATAGATGAGATTTCTGGAGCCTACTGGAATAACTTTAGCCTTTTTATGTCACTCCTGGCTTTTAACTTAAAATGCTAAATGAGGGTTAATATCTGTGTTACCGCAATTATATTTATTAGATTGTTATTGATGTGATTTCCAGATATCTGCCGGTTGAAATAGTGTTTTGGATTGGCTGTTCATCCTGCCAGCTCTTGCGCGGCTTTAATTGTGCCAGTGTGCCGCACGGTGTCTCATCACTGGTAAGCAGCTCACTCCTCTTATCAGAGGTGTGGAGACGCGCTAATTGGCCGTTAAGAGAGGAGCAGGCTCATCTGTTTCTCAATCAAAGGCTGTGCACTCCGGTCCGTGCAGGCAAGGGAACACAATGGAGCAGCCGAATCACAAATGTCTCCTCACAACTTGCACTGGGGGGGGGGGGCGGGGGGGGGGAGGATGGTATTATTTCTATTTCATTATCACAACGAGTGACAGCCAGATCCGTATTCTTTTAAAACGCGTGGCTCCTCGCCACATAAACTACATGCACTTGAGCGCCGATCAACTAAGGACATCTTTCATCTCTTTATTTCGGGCTCGCGGTCGGGCCCGTGTGCTGGCGCCGGCAGAGACGGGAGCCGTTAAAGGCAAAGACAGCTGCACACTCAGCTGTAATTGCATGACAAGTAATTTAGGACGCAGACAATTATACCTGTTTTAGCTTCCTTAAATGTTAATCAAGCGACGTCTGACGGAGCTAACGGGACGGGGAAATTGTAGAAAGCGTGTAGAAGTATGCGTAGAATGAATTCGACTGCCTGTGTGGTCGTTGCCACACAGCAACACACACACACACACACACACACACACACACACACACACGTCGTAATACAAGGCAACACTCTCCTCTCAATTAGTGTTTTGGTTGCCTAAAACCATTTTAGTCAGTTGCTAATTATTTGAATTTCCTTGCCGACTTTTTTTCTACTTGACACGAGTTTAAATACTCGCGTCCGACCGACACGCCGGAGCTGAAGACGGGGGCGTCTGCCTGTCTCACACCCCCCCCCCTCTACACATACAGCCCTGCCATGCTACTGATTTAAGTCCTTGTGACAGGGAGAGCTGAGCCCCATCTACCCCTTCACATGCAAGACTGCTTCTTTTTTTTTTTTAAACCTTTTTATTTGCCGAGGATTGGTTGGACTCGACACCTCTGCTCTTTTTTTTTTTTTTTCCAGCGAAGGCCCCCTTGCTACACAATCACCCAGTAGCGCATATTCAAACTTTCTTGAAAAACACTACTGTACCCTATAATCACACTTTTCAGGATATTGCCTCCATTATAGGCCCCAATTTTAAGGATAAGATATAAAAGCTTTGACTGTTACTGGATGGAGGCTGCAGATAATTACAGAGACCTTAAACACAACACAGCATTGTTCCTCTTTATTGCCATGTCTAGTGATCAGTCATTTACTCTTAATACTCTCATTAAGTCGCCCCTCTTTGTCAGCCTTTGCCTAATTAACTCAATAAACTAATGGCGCTGACGCTGACACTGAGGGAAACTTCTCCTCACTGTAAAATACTTCAGCCAAGCAAAAGAAGCGTGTCTGTTCTTCTCCCCCTCGTATTAAAACTCATCTTCTCGAGTGAAATTCTGAATTGTTTTTTTTTCTTTTTCTTTTTTTTCGGTTAGTTTCTTTTGGCACCGCTAAACGATATCCTGGGCTGGAGCTCGCCGGGTGTCTGAGCGCGTGAGCGAGAAGGAGAAAATGATTTCCCCCGACCTCCATCGTTGGCCATGAATGCGAAAGATGGCGGCGCGTGTCTCCGGCTGTTAAACAACACACGCCGGGCTCCCGGCACGCTCGTAAATTACGGAGGCCTCTCCCAAGACCGCCTTCAGTGAAAACGGTGCAGTCGGTGAGGCTGCTTCCCATAAGCGGCGCCGCGGCTGTCAGTTAGCGGAGTTTTGTGGCTCAGAGATCCGGGACTGTGTTTACAGATTCTAAGAAGCCACTTGGCTAGGCGCATTAGCTTCTTTATTGCCTGTATTGTGTCACACGTAGACTAGTTCTAGTTTCTGCGCTGCTGTCTCAGACTCCAGAGGGTCTGCTGTGTAGACATTTAGGATACCAACGGTTCAGTGTGGGTGCTGTAACAGAATACAGCAAAAATAAATCTGCAACTATTGTGATACTTGATCAATCGTTTAAGTCATTTTCTAATCCAAAATCCATGGTTCCAGCTTCAGGATTGTGAGAACGTGGTGCTTTTTCTTGTCTAACATTAAAGATGTTACTGATAAACAAGACTTTTGATGAGAGCCCCTTGTCTCATCTCATCTCATCTCATCTCATCTCATCTCATCTCATCTCATCTCGCGGGGGCAACCTCTCCAGCAGGTGGACCCCCAAACTTCCCTTTCCTGGGTCACATCAGCCAGCTCTTGACTGGGGGGATCCCGAGGCGCTCCCAGGACCAGTTTGGAGATATAGTCCCTCCACCTGGTCCTGGGCCTCCTCCCTCGGGGTCTCCTCCCAGCCGGTCGTGCCTGGAACACCTCCCTAGGGAGGCGCCCAGGTGGCATCCTCACCAGATGACCGAACCACCTCGACTCAGCGGCTCTACTCCGAGTCCCTCACGGATGACCGAACTCCTCACCCTATCGCTAAGGGAGACGCCAGCCACCCTCCTGAGGAAACCCATTTCGGCCGCTTGTACCCGCGATCTAATTCTTTCGGTCGTGACCCAGTCCACATGACCGTAGGTGAGGGTTAGGAACGTAGATCGCCCGGTAGATAGAGAGCTTTGCCTCGCGGCTCGGCTCTCTTTTCGTCACAACGGTGCGGTAAAGCGACTTCAATACCGCCCCCAGCTGCTCCGATTCTCCGGCCGATCTCACGTTCCCTTGTTCCATTGACAGCCCCATGGTCTCTGGTAAATTGTGATTGATATTTCCCTCTGTGTTTTATAGACAACATCATTAATGGAGAATCAACATAATGGTCTGTCGCAGCTTTACGGCGTCCGTCTTTTGTTGCGTGCCTAAATAAAGAAATGCTTGAGGACGGCCGGTGCTCTGGGTTGTCCTCTTATCCACCAAAAGGTTCAGATTTTGGCTTCACTAGCTTCTCCAGCCAGTGACGTAAAGATTCACTTTGCATTGTGTGACTCCACCACGACACCAAAGCTGTAGGACTTGTCTCAACGTTTCCATAAACCCTGAAGATACAATTTCATTCGTCATTTGCGGACGCACACATTTTCATTGCTTTTCCTCTCGCACTGAAGGGCTCGTTTCCTGTCTCGGGGCGGGGGGGGTTTGAGAGGAAATAGTTCCGTGTTGCTCCTCTGGCTGTGTCTGTTAACATCGGGGAGAATTGTTTTCCTGATCACAGGTTTCAGCCTGAGCTGCGTCTGAGCGATGGAAGATGCACTTTCTTCCTCTTTTGACGGTAGGTTGGGGCGGAGGACGGTGGACACGTCCTTCTCTCTCTACGAAGGTCAACATCTAGTACGACGTCAACAAGACGACACGAGCTGCTCATCGGCCGGTAGAAATGCTTATAAGGATGATTTATATTTTAAATAGTTTGTATAAACTGTTTCCGGATGTGATTTGAACATTCATGGCAAAAAAAATAAGATCTACAACCGTATCTTTTAGAAAAGCACCCACAGGGCTCGGATGACTGCTCGAGTGTTTCTGTGTGATTTTTTTTGTTGTTTTTTTTACGTCGCGGCCTCACATGCTGCAGCGTAGTGCTGCTCCTCTCTCTCTCTCTCTCTCTCTCTCTCTCTCTCTCTCTCTCTCTCTCTCTCTCTCTCTCTCTCTCTCTCTCTCTCTTCAGGCAGGAAGCCTTGACAGACTGTCATCTCTTCAACATGTCAGCGGGGGGCTCATTAACACACGCGTACTGCTCCACATGCGTGTCGGCGATGGCGTGGGAACAGTTTGGGCTGTAGTTTTCAGTGTTTGTGTATTGCATGCAGTGCTATTAGTTGTGGGGATAACATTGTGATTATAGGAAAGATGGCAGAAAGAGGCACATCATTACGAAACATGACGCACGCTTCTATCCAGTGAAGCCTTTTAATTCCCACTCCCACGTGTGACATCTGACAACTGCAAAGGTTCCTCTGTCATTACTCATACACGCAAACCAGCTGAACAAAACCACATCTGGTAATAGAAGTACAAAAGGTGTATTATAAAATCATTTTGTGACCAGAACATTGACGTTCCATAGTGTGTGTTCTTTAGTGGACACCTTCTCAGTGTAACGACCACAAAGAGGCTTTTTAAAAAAGCTCCGCCTCCAGGTTAGCAACACAACAAACACAAACGACCGCCGTCTGATAGTTTTACATTTTTGTTCTCGTCATTTGGAGAGTAAAGACGTGAAACCCTCTCGCCGTTTCCCTCAGAAGATAACTGAAGCGGTCATTGCACACGGCGTGGCGTGACGCGGTGTCGGCTCTATTCCCAGGTGCGCTTTAAAAAGACATTACATTAAATCTGCTTCACCACAGAGTTATGATGCCGTTTGGCCTTCCTAAGAAACCAAAATGGAGGGTTTTTAACAGCAGACCTAAATGTGACATTGGCATCCTTACAAGTATGTCAGAGGGATCAGCGGAATGGATTTCTATCAAAATGTTGCTTGTAAATACGGTTAATCGTGAAATCCGGGGAAGAATGAGACTAATGCTCATGAGAAAGAAAACACAGAATTTTTGTTATGTTGGTGGAACAAGATCACTTAACGCCTCATTGCTATTTGTTGGTAAAAATTATGCTTTTTTCCAACTCAACCCCAAACCTCAGGCCAAAATACCACAATCTACTTAAAATATCACACAATGTAAATTAGAGACACATTTCTGTGTGTTTCTGTGTTATCATTTGGTTGTGCATTCCCCCCACCCCTCACCTGATGCCTTGGACATAATTCAATGATCCCAGACAAATGTAAAAAACCTGCGAGCTTTCTCCGGCGCTGCCTCCGCGTGTGAGACGAGGTGCTTCGTCACGGAGATAAGCTCGCGGGGCTGAGGGACGGCCACGGCGGAGAAAAGGTACACGAGAGGTTCTCCGTGAACTTCCTATGATTAATCCAACGTCGCAAATTGTTACGGAGGGCGATTTGGTTCCTGCCGTTTTCCTCCTGCTGCGGAGACAAAAGATGAATGAACCTATCGGGGCTATTATGGGGGTATCTCCCTTCTCCATCACGATGGGGGGGGGGGGGGGGGGGGGCGGGCAAGTAGACTCCGATAATCCTCTCCTCACTGAGGGGATCCTCTAATCCCTGCTAGACGCGGGTGTCTGGCCTCGCGTATTCGTCAAGATGACTAATGTCCTGAGCGGTGTGTGGAGATACATATGAGAGCCAGCGCATATTTACACGAGGCTCAGCGCGCGCAGCATTAACCGCGTGATAAATATCTGTAGGAGCGGGAGGCACCATGAGCATCTAATGGCATTTTGAAGCAGTTAAACTGACATCGTTTGCCCATATTGCGTATTGATTTACCAGTTAAACATGAGCAGCACAATGCCGCTCTAAGAAATTAGACCAAACAGTCATCAATCTGTACGTACTTTGAAGCAACGTGCGCTTAAGCAGCCACCTCGCCGATCGCTTGTACCTTCTTTCTCATTTTCGACGAACGATTCAAGTTGCATTTCTTCTCCAAAGGAAATCGATTTGCTCCATTTCTAATAACGTCTGCAAGTTTGTCTGCATGAAGCTCTGTTTACAAAACTGTCTCCACAGCTTCTTTTTTTTGGCGCCCACTCCGACGGTTGCACGTTTGATAAGCGCGCCGGATCTGAATCACAATTTCAGACGGTGATTTCAAAAGTCCAGAGTGAAAGTTCTCTCTTCCCAGCTCCTCTCTGCTGCATTCGTAATCATCAAGCGTCCACGTTTCCTCAACTTAGCTGCTTCCTAGCTATAGAAAAGCACTTTGGAGCTAAGTGCGTGGAAATGAAAAATGCCGGTAATAACAAGTATGATCGGGAATGAGGGTGCCTTAAGATTGATGAATGCCATTTGTGTTTTGTTTTTTTTTCCTCTGCCCACAAAGGACTCGTTTTCTTTGCACCCCGCCCCATCATTTTTGTTTCCTCCAAATTAAAAATAACTGTCATTATTCTTCCGTAGTTTAGGCTAATGCTGTTGTGATGGTGGAGAAGTAGCCGGGTTTTTCCTCTCCTCACAGCGGGACTGTGTGCACTTCCTCGTTGCCCTTGAGTTCTCTTTGTAGTTTCCAAGTACGCTGCAGTGTTGTTGTCTGTCACTCATCATCATCATCTTTTAGTCTCGTACCTCCGAAACTTTTACGTTTTATAGCTTTAACTTCATATGTAAATTGTGTGCTCAGTTTTTGGATTAGTTGGTTAAAAACCGGCGCTCTATTTGTTTAATTACAGAGTTTGTGCCGGTGCTCTCTTTGCAATATTTTCCTCCCAATCATTATGTGGAAAATAAGGACTGCAGACCATTTAAAAACGGCCTCAGATGTGTTAAAAAGGGGGCTCTAGTTACGGGAACAGTGTTTGTTTTGTTTTCTCATCTGAAAATATTCATGCTTGGAGAGCCCCTCATCCAAACACAAGCCAGTGGTTTAATCACGCTCTTCCCCCCCCATCCCTCAAACTTCTCTTTTATATTCCCGTCTGCATTGTTGTCTCTATTGAAAACATGTGGGGGGAAAAAGGGAAAGAATTGTGCATTCACTGCTAAACATCCCGTCTCTGTGCCCTGTGACGCCGGGGTTACTCTCGTGTTATCAGATTGTCTCTGCTGAGTCACGTTAGGAGGTCAGCGGCGCTGATAAGGAAGGCTTTAGTAATTCATTTGATTATAGTTGTGTTGTGTGAGAATGCTGGCCTTCAGCAGCGCTGCTTTTGTTCTGTTGCGTTGTCTGTATTCAGCACAACGGACACAGTATTCGTGATAAACAGCTCAGAACTCAGGGGGGGGCGGGGGGGGGGGGCAAGAAGGCTTTGAACCGGAGTTTTGGCAGACTTCAAATACATCACAGGAGTATGCTAATCTGATGCTGACCGAGGTGCAGATTGTTGAGTTAATCACTGTGACTTTTTAAAAAAAAACTTGCAATGAGAAATGACATTTTGTCAACAAAACAACATCAAAATATGATTTAAGGAGGTTTTAACTTACTTCTCTTTAGATGTAACTTAGTACCCAGACTGCTAACAAGCTGCAGAGTAACAGTTACCAAAAATCATGCATGTCCAGCCCTGACTCCTATTAATGAAGTTCACAAACTTTACCACCACTTTGCATAAGTAGGAAACATAATAGGATTCTGCTGAATGCTGTAAAAAATGAAATTATTGACAGTTAGTGTCGATTGTCTTGGTCATCAAATCCAACATGAGCAGCTCCTCCATAGTGTGTGTGTGTGTGTGTGTGTGTGTGTGTGTGTGTGTGTGTGTGTGTGTGTGAGTGTGAGTGTGTGTGTGTGTGTGTGTGTGTGTGTGAAGAGGAACAGGTTTGCAGAGATTTGCATGCAGAGGAGCTTTTCAAACATGTCATCAAGATGCCACTGTGCCTCTCATATTCTGCATGCGTCAGCATAAATGCACAAACGCGTCAGGATAAGTGATGGAAATCTTATCACCTCACATGGAAGGAAGAGAATAAAGGGAACTGCTGTGACGTGAGGTATGTTGTCCGATGGGTTGTACTTTATTTGACACGTACATTGTGTGTGTGTGTGTGTGTGTGTGTGTGTGTGTGTGTGTGTGCTTGTACGCGTTCTATGGAATATGTTTTGTCATGGGCTGCGGTTACTTTCGTTATGTAAGTCCATATGGGTTCAGAAAATGGTGATAAAGAGCCCAAGGTTGCGTGTTCCAGTTGCTTGTTTGTCCAACTATTACATCCACAGTGAGGCAATACAAATCCTCACTTTTGAGAAGCTGAAATCACAGAATGTCTGGCATTTTTTTCCCCTGGATACATTACTTAAACAACGACCGCAAAATTGATTCATTTTTGTGTCAATTCTGTATTCGTCGGCTTGTTGTTTAAGCCCTATTGTGTGCCGTCTAATTGTGTGTCGTCTGCTTCTAGTACAAAGTTAATTCAATTCCAAATCGGAAGTATTGATACAAAAAAAAAAAAAAAAGTCCTGTAAAAGAGCATGAAGCTCAATTAGCGAAGCCCCGAAACTGGAGTTGAAAACCCGCAGAAAGCAGAGGAAAGTCTCTCGTGGGTTCGTTCGTCCGTCGGCAGAGAGCAGCGCTGTGACCTTCTCGGTGGCCTGAGAGTGTGTTGGCGTGGCATGACTGATGCAGATTATCATAGCTGGAGAAAGCCAATTACCGTGGTCATCACGGCACCCTCGGGGGGCCCTTCTCAGCGGAATGAAATGCATTACAGGATTCTATGCGCATCCTTTCTGCCAGCGTTTTTTTTTTTTTTTTTTTCTTTTTTGTATTTCCCTCCACGCCGATCCGCCCAGTTTGAGCGTTAATAGCGCAGTCGATGGGACCCTCCCGCGCCTCGGAGCCCTCTTTGGCATCGGATGAGCTTCTGCTCCACAAAGCAGGGAGGTCGTGTCTCTCGGAGAAGCGGATGAATTACATTCTCCCCCGTTCGTCGTCTCTCTCCGTTCAAGACAAAAGCCCTTTTTTTTAAACTTCGGCCGATTCTTAACCAGTCTCAGTGAGCGTCCTTGAACGACTTCATGAGGGGGGAAAAGTCGGGTTGCAGAGCTGTGATGGAACAGAACAAACAGCAACAGATCAGACCTTTTGTTCTCCTTGTTCTGTCGTTACCCCCCCCCCCCCAATACAGATTTGCTACAAGACCAGAGGAGCTGGGATCACACGCGGCAACGCTGCGTCTCCAGCATGTACAAAGACTCCAGATCAAGCCGAGTCTCCGGTAAGAGGCCTCAGTGCAGCTTCTAAAGGTCTCCTTCTGTATCCGTCTCAGAAGCTCTCTTGTCTTTTTTAGTTGCGTCGACCTCTGAACCTGCCTTTCTCCTTCCTGGATTTTAATTAGATTTCCTTTATTTCGTGTTTATTTTTTTTTTGTTGCCATTTTTCACTTTCTTTTTTCGTTCAGACATCAAAATCCGCCGCATCCTCTCAGTCATTAGCGTCAAGGCTTCTGAATTCAAAAGTGTTAATCTCATTCAAACTCACACGTGTGATCATACAGCAGTCTGACATGGAGAGCAGTGTGACACACACACACACACACACACACACACACACACACACACACACACACACACACACACACACACACACACACGCTGTTACAAACACTTTTTGAAGCTCCATGATGTTTTGTTGGGTGCGTATGTGAACAGGTAGTCGAGATTTTCTCATCTGTCACGCTGTTATTCACAGCACACCCAATGGCGGCTCAATAACCCGCACGGCATTGTGGGTTTCAGCCATGCTGGCGACAATGGTCGGGTCTGTCAGAGGTCGGTGACTCCGCCACGTTGGTTCAGACTCAAAACATCGTCAACATCTACCCAAATGGGTTTGCGTGGAAGTTTGCACGTTCATGGTTCCCAGAGGATGAACCCCACTGACTTTGGTGATCCCCTGACATCTCCTCTAGAGCCACCATGAGGTCGACGCCTGTGGTTTCTAGTGAAATGTCTCGACGGCTATCGAATGGATTTCCATTGATAGCTTCCGTGGTTCCCTGACTATATAAACATTTTTCCCAGCTAATGTTAGCATGGTAACACACACTAGTACTCTTTGAATGGACAGTTAGCTGTTACGTAGTCCTGTTCAGAGGAACGTATCTCATATTCATTGCGTCCGGCGCGGCTTTTTAATGCGTCTCTGTGAGCCGCCATTGTACTTTCAAAAACAACGGGACGCTACAGTGCATTGTTGGAGGAAAAGAAATTGAACCAAGTGAGAAACTGACAGACTGCTTAAGCGAGAGGATGGAGAGGGGGGGAGGGGGGAGAGGGGAGGGGGATGAAAAGCGTCTCTCTTGCTGGGCTCCGGCCGACGAGCGTGTCCTCCCCCATTACTCTCACACGGCGCAATATGCAGGTCAGTCAGGTGATAACGAATGCTCTGTCTGACGCTCGGCCTCCCTCTCTCCCTCCCTCCCTCCCGCTCGTCTGGTCGGCCCCCCTCTGTTGTGTCATCTCCACCCTTTTTACTTTCACCGGCTTTAATTATCTGCCGATGTCCTGCGGTTCAGTAACGTCGGGCAGCTTTTTTTTTTTTTTAAAGGTGTTTCCGGTCAGTTTATGAGGCGACGAAGACGTCGGGTCTCCTTCTTCATCGGTTAAAAAACGACTTATGGCCAAAGTCTACTCACTTTCTCAGCTAATTTTGTGAGTTTAAATGAGCAAAAAAGAGAGAAGACACCTTTTTGTTGGACGAACTAATCACACAATGCACACCGAGGCCCCAACCGCACCACCCGTCTGCAACAAGAAGGGGTGCGATGACGCATCCAGCCAGCGCTTCGCTTAAAATACGTGGCGCTGGGTTCAAGGTTTGATGCGGTGGCGTTCCTCGTTTGTTTTCTTCTTCTCATGTTGAGGATGAAACGGCGATGGCGGTCCGTCAAAGCTAGACGTGCTTTCTGTCATGTTAAGAGATGGACTGCAGCCGGATGTACAAAACAGTCTTTTGATGAGATGTGATTGAATTACTTCTTGACTGGAGAGAATTCAGAGGAAAAACAATAAACGTCATATTTTTGCATTCCCTGGTTTTTATATGGATAAAAGCTTTCACTTCACAAAAATGTCACAGCCGGTATTGGCGACTCATTTTGTGCGAAAGGACAGCGATTTCCCATTATTTGCAGATACGCACATGACTGTTGTGTTACAAAATAGTTTCCAGAATCAACTAAAATGCGTTAAAGACATCAGGATTGTTTCCACAGTGGCTGTTTTGGCGTCTGCTTCGACCCACTCGCTGTTCATCTGGTGTTCAGAATGACGACATAATTCACGATCGCGTGAAGAGAGATGACTAATGCTTGGCCAGAAAACACAACTTATTTGACATTTACGTGTTTACTAGCGAGGCTCTCGCACTCTCAGGATTTACGGGCCGCTCTTGAATCTGCAGGTGTAGCTCAGCGTGTGGTTTAGCACGTGAATGGATAGATATGCGGAAACATAAACGGGTCTTTTCTCGGAAAAAGAGTTTGCTTTTCAAACTCAAATTTCCACTTTCGGGTCTCCAAAGTCTCTTCATCCCGCATTCTTCCGCCTTATTTTTTGTGTTGACCTCTTGGTGGGAGCTAGACGTCTGTCTACAAGACTGTCTTTGTGTGTTAATGTTGACTTGGGAGGGGGTGGGGGTGGGGGGGGGGGGGGGGGTCGGTCAGCTAGGTGGCACATTCGGTTCCAGGAATCACAACCAGCTTGCTGTACAGCACAGCTGCCGGGGCGCTGGAGCCCACTCGCTCTCGTAAAAACCGCTTCTGCTCGTGTCGGACGACCTGCAGGATTTGAATGCAGTGCGGCAACGTTGTCGAACAAACAAACACGATTTTGTGATCACCCTTTTTTCTTTTTTTTTCTTTCGATGCATCATGAGTGGTTGTTTGAGTCAAGTGATTCCCTGGCTGTGAATTACGGCCGGGCAGCGAGCGCCGCTTAACGACATTTCAGCGGTGCAGAGGGGTTAACGGTTATTTTGCGCTCGGTTTGAGACTCGTTGCCATCAATATTCATGCCGAGGGGAAACTCTCCGGTCATAGGCCCGGCCTCCGTTTTTTGCATTTAGCCTGATCCGGGTTCCAGAACAGATGCTGTCGTCACAAAGGCGCCGACTGTACCGCAGCTCCCTCCTCTCCTCTCCTCTCGCGGCAAACACGGTTCTGCATCTCAGAACAACGTCGGATCCGGTTACTTTTTTTTTTTTTTTTTTACGCCGTCCTGCCACTCCTCCACAACTCATTAAATCCATTCCCGGGCAGGAACACACCAGTACGTGAACTGGGACACTGTGAGGCTCACCTAATGAGGCGTGACGAGTCACCTCAACCTTTCCTGTCCGGACGATCATCTGCTCACCATCAGTCAGGGGGCAGGGCTGTGAGGTACGGAGGTGAAGAAGAAGGGATGGGTAATTAGAAAAAGGGAAGGGATTAAGGATGATGGAGGTCAAAGATAACCAGCAAGAAGATGTCCGCCGTCGTCGCTGACGCATTTCCGCACTGGCCGTCTTTCCTGCGCGGAGGGCAGTGAAGTTAATGACATTTTTCACTCGTGCCTGAGCTACAAACGCATTCGCCATCAAAAAATGGAAGACGCCAAATACCAGCGCGGTCACTTTAAACGGCTTTCTGCCGAGCAGAACCTTTCTTTTTTTTCTTTTTTTTTTTATATATATAACATCATCCTCTTCCCCGTCTCTGAAGGCCTGGTGGAGCCGCTACCTGAGCCCCTGTGTTTGGTTGGAAAAGGGCATATTGATACAGCGTGGAGCGAAAACAGCAGCGTGTGTGATTTGGCACGTTACTGGATGGAGACAAACAGGGCCAACATCTCGCCGGACAAATAGTCATAAATGTTTAGTGAAAAGGGAACTATTGTTGAAAGGAGTGCTAGTTAGGAAGGAGGCTATTCCTCCCAGAGGCCTGATTTTACTACGATAGTTGTTGATGAGGCCCAGCTCAGGTTTCATAATCGCTAATTGAATTTGAATAATTCATTTTATGAAACACTTCCCTATTAACTAAACAAACGAGCATGAGATCATATTTAACAGAGTCGACCAATTCTATACATTTTTCTTTCATATTTGAAGCCTATCTTGACGACGCGAGTTCATGATTTATGGCGCTTTTATCTGATTCATATTTTATATTTTTCACAGATGGTGAAATCTTTCAGCCGGATTGACTTACACCGCCTCACTTCTAAGCAGTTTATTTGACTAAAGAGGCCCGTGATGTCACCCGAACACACGCGTTCTCACACGGAACCATGAAAGCAGGGGAACCGAGAACGCTTTCATCTGCTGAGGCACGGAGTCAAATTAGTGTTTGATTTGAATGTTTTGCCACACTAAGCAGGCCACAAAAAGAACATCATTGTTTAAAAAAAAAACAAAAAAAAAAAACATCAGAAAAACATCATTCCCTCGGGACGCTGAAATTGAATGAGAGCATGCACTGGCTGTTACTCATTACTACTGGCTGACAGGGGTAATTGAATTCTGCCTGGAAAGAAATCTGTTTATTTCTGCTCCTTTCTGGTGGCTGGCTATCAGTTATTTTACATCCCTACATGCAGATGATGGATACCTAACTCCTGGCTCATAACGCTGTGTGTGTGTGTGTGTGTGTGTGTGTGTGTGTGTGTGTGTGTGTGTGTGTGTGTGTGTGTGTGTGTGTGTGTGTGTAGTCGCTGATGTGTCTCTTAAATTTGACCTTGATGTGTGTGTGTGTGTGTGTGTGTGTGTGTGTGTGTGTGTGTGTGTGTGTGTGTGTGTGCGTGCATGTGCTGGTGGGGAATTTATTTTTTATTTTTTATTTATTTTTTTTTAGAACCGACCCACTTCACAGGGCATGTGAAGCAGGGAATAATAGGCTTGTCCATCCAATATTTTTTCAAAGGCTAGGCTGCAGTCCAAATGTGAGAGGAAGACAGGTCCACATATTACTGTGTCATGTTTCTGAAGTCTTTCCAGGAATCCTCATTGTAACGGAGCCTGAATAATACATTCTGGGGGTGTTGGGTTGGTTGCCTGAAGACGGTTATATTTCGTGTTCAGGCCAGTCTGTTTTGAAAGTGTGGGATTTGTGCTTTAGCTGAAACAATGAGTCCGTTGATGCAAATAATGTAGTCAGAAGTGAAAAAGATGCTTTTTTTTTTTTTTTTTGGATCGAGCTGCCAGTTTAGATTCTGGTTCAGTTGGACCTGCGGAGGGAAGCGGTCCGTTGGTTTGATTTTAAGTTTACTTCACATACGAGTTCGTTCGGTCAGTAAAACCTGGAAGAGTCATAACATTTGAAAATAGCAATTTTCAGCCCCGGAGAGCTTTTCTATATTCTCATAAACCCCAGAAAGTTTTGGAAAAATTATGTAACTCATAAATACCTTTTTTATAATAATAGAGCATACGTGGTTCTGAGAGAAGTCTCTAACGTTCGGACGGACCGGATACTTCACTTCAGACTCTTTTGTTCTTATTCTTCCATGCACACTTAACGGTTCAGAGTAAAAATGTACGTCCAAGTCATCCGTCAACAGTGTGCGACTGCAAACATGCGGTTTGTTAACGCCAGGAAGAAAACAGTGGCTTTTGTTTTCCGAAGAAGAAACCTGCTTTATTTCTCTAAATCAGCCAGTTGCTGCAGTTACAGTATTTGCTGACAGCGGATGAAAGACGCTCTCATAACTGCACCTTGTCAGTGGAACAGTGTCCTCCTGACTTCACACAGGGCTGGAAATTGAGGGCTACATTCCGGCCTTTCGGTAAACACTTTTATTTACCTTTTTTTAAACGATCGTATGACGGCAGTGGAAAGAATAATGTGATCCTGAAGATATTCTTCTCAACGTGTCCATGGCCTCTTGACCTGAACTGCACAGCCTCAGTTTAGACTTGTGTGTATATGTGGATGTTTCTGTTTATGTGCGTGTTTGACTCCCTCATACAGTCAGCGGACAGTTTATTAGCCAGACGTGAGATCTGCGTGGAGCGGTCAGGAGACCTGCTGAACCTGGATCATCGTCTCGAGGGTTCCGTTGACTCGAGCCAGACTTTAACGTGATCCGTCTCCCTCCACTCATCTTCTTTACACAAACGGCCGTCGGAGCAAATACCAGAACAGACGCGCTTGTAAAGTTTTCCGATGAGTCGGTGGCGCTAAGCCTCCTGGGAGGTGAGCAGCTAGGTCGTCCGCACCAGGGCCGCTTCTCAAATCTGCTCGCGTCAAAACCCAAAGACGGGATTCATTAATTTTAGGAAGACGACGCCCTGAACCCCAAGAAACCGATAGATATTGAAGGGAATGAAATTGACCAGGTGGAAAAATCCAAATCCAAGTGTGATGCAATTTGTAATCGGGTCCAACAACATCTGCACTCCTTGGGAAAAATGAATATTTTCAGTTTGTGCATAACTGTGTGTGTGTGTGTGTGTGTGTGTGTGTGTGTGTGTGTGTGTGTGTGTGTGCGCGTGTGTGTGTGTGCGCGTGTGTGTGTGTGTGTGCCGCCATGATGACTCAGAAGTTTCATTCTGTCTGTTCTGTCCTTCTGTGTTGTTTGCTTGCACGAGATCTCTGCACCAAAGCGCTTAATGCGTTCAGCTGTTTTCTTTTTTAGGTTTTTTTTGCACCATATGAAGTGATCTCTCTCTCTTTTGTACCTTTTTTGTTTTGATTGTTGCATTATGGGGTTATGGTTTCATAAAGAATGTGTTTGCATATCTGGCGGAAACCAAATGTTTCCCCTTGTGGGATAATCAAGTTTGACTTGACTTGACTTGACTCCATGACCACATTTTGCCATGATGAGACACACACACACACACACACACACACACACACACACACACACACACACACACACAGACTCACAAGGTGAAGACAATACCAGCGATGTTTTCATTATTTCAACATTATAATGCTCATTAATGTGGTGTTAATTGCACTGAAGCAGTTCCTTGAAGTGTTTATAATAATCTATATATGCTGACCTGTTCATGCTCTTAATACGAGGAACAATATCTCAGGAAAAAAAAAAAAAGTTACATTTTCTCAAGGAAAAAAAATCCTCAAAGTATCAGGTTCTCACAATGAGCAAAGTGTGTATATGAACTTTAGTGAATAATAAACCTGTTTGACATGCTGCTGTCATAAGGAGTTGGACTGAACAATAACATTGAACAGGTGATGTCAGTGTCTCCTCCAGAAGCCAGACTGAACCAGACCGAAGGGAGTTCATGAGATCTGGAATAAATGACTCAGCTGACCGTTGTCATCTCTCGGCTCTTTTCATGACTTTACACAGCTTGTGTCTAATTATGGAAGCATAATAGTGTTTGCTCTGCTGTTTTCCGCGCGTAATTAATCTTCCGGCTTTGTTGATCAAACCAAGACCGCGTTCACGTCCCGAGAAGCCTCTGCCCATTTTATTTTTTTAAACATATTTATTGTTCACAGCGGGAGCCAAAAGGTTATACAAATATTGAGTTGGATGTAGTGTTGTTTTTATCAGAATGGTTACACTGTGGGCAAACATCCTGGTCATTATGTCACACGGTCTTACTAGTAAAAGCTCCTTCACAGCCTGCAGCGTCATCTAGATGATTGGAATCCTACTTATTGTAATAAATACCTCAAACTTGCAACAATTTATGGACAACCCCCCCCCCCCCCCAAAACAAACACAGTGTGTATCCTGAGCCTCGGGGAGGACGGGAATGCCTCTCATCACTGTCTGAGATATTGAACCGTTAATGTCTTTGCATCTCCTCCTCCAACTGGCAGGCTACAGAATGGCACCCTTCTTAAAAGAGCACAGCTGTTAAAAGTTTGGGAGAAATAACCTCGCTTTTTTTTTGGGGGGGGGGGGGGGGGTATGTTTTTTATTTTTTTTGCTGCACCTCAGAAAATGTCATAAAAATCCGAACGGAAAAAAAAAAGAAGCATCTCTTTTATTTGGCATGCAGCTCAGGAGTGGGCAGCGTCGTTGAGTGGTTCCTCCTGTTCGCTGTGAGGGACTTGCCGTAGGGCTGCAGCTCTCCATGAAAGCGACACCCTCTCTCTCTCTCTTTCTCTCTCTCTCTCTCTCTCTCTCTCTCTCTCTCTCTCTCTCTCTCTCTCTTTTCTCTCTCTCTCTCTCTCTCTCTCTCTCTCTCTCTCTCTCTCTCTCTCTCTCTCCCCCTCTCTCCACGGTCCCTCCGGTGCTCGAGCTCGCCTCCACAGCAGACTTGACGAAGAATACGAGCAAGAGTATTTCATTTCTTTTTTGACGGTGACTGTATATCGCCCGCCCGGAGAGTCCCCCCCACCCACCCACCCACCTACCTCCCTTGAAGCGAACTGCTGTTCGGCTTGAGCCGCGAACCGGGCACGTCGCGAGGGCGGGCTCGCCCCAGCCGTAGCTAAAAAAGGTCCCGCTTCGACGGGGCTGCTCTCATTGCAGTCCAGTCTGCCGAGCGGAGCGGAGCGGAGACTGACTGAGGGACGAGCCCCGTCTCCATTCAAGGATTCTTTTTTTTTTTTAAACACTTCGTACACTTCGTCCTACAAGCAGACGGCCGACGGAGAACCGCAGCTCGCCTTCTGTGGACAATGTTTCTCTTGCAGTACACAGGTACACGCTTCAAGTTGTATGCACACGGTCTTTATGTTAGCAGCGGAGATGTTATTGTATTGTCACGCACACACACACACACACACACACACACACACACACACACACACACATACTGACAATCCGTACTTGTGTCGCCTGCAGGCTACACTGGACGTCAGGTACCGCACGAGTTATTTGTCACGTTTTTTTGTGTGTTATCCACGTTGTTGGATGCAAGTTGCACCGGCATGCTGGGAGATTTTCTGTCCGTGTTCAGTGCGTAATAGTCGGGTGTGCAGCGGCTGCTGAGACCGCATAAGACGCGCCGTGCTGCCTCTCCAGTGTGCCAGGGTTGCTTTTTTTTGCCCCCCCCCCCCCCCCCCTCGTGTGCCACTTGTGATGTGTAACGGTGTGCGTTATGGGTGATAAACGATCAACAAGAATTCCCCGTTTTCGCATTTTTCCACTTGCTTATCGCTACAATAGACGCGACCCGTCGCTATTACGTTGACTGACACACGCCTACTGCAGCTGTTCGTGGATGGAAGTTTTCACACTAGATCACATCCACGCTGACGCCGGATTTACCTGCTATTGAAATGCATTATTATCATTTCTTTCTCACGTGCCATTCAATCCGGGTTTCCTTGTATCCGGGCAGCGTAAACGGGGCTCGGTGAGACGCGGTGGAGTGGATGGGCCTGTCTTGCAGGAGGGTCGCGAGTTGTACGCTGAATATATAGAAGTTGTGTGTGTGTGTGTGTGTGTGTGTGTGTGTGTGTGTGTGTGTGTGTGTTTCTTTTTGTTGCTGCAACGTCTCAACTAGTTAACATTTCCGTGTCGTTTATTCCCGAATCGGCGCTCAAGCGCTTAAGTAGCTGGATGTAAATGGGACGTTTCCCTCCTGGGCTCTCCGGATCTAATCAAGCGACGAGGATGCTGTCTGAACTCCCACTTTAACCTGCTTACTCCGCTTTATTCAGCAGCCTCCTCTTGTTTATGGTCATGGTGAATTTACCTCCGATGTCCCACAGCTCCTCCGTTGTTTATGTCTTCATAGCGCTAATTGCTACTTTCCTTTTTAGCTCATAAAAGCAATGACTTGTCAAGCATTAGTCTCATGGCATTAATTTGCCGTTTGTCATTGCAGTGAGTCACTAATAAAACAACATCCACTGCATTTCCAGTTTGCCTGCTTATCCCTCATATGTTAGAACTTTATGAAGTCTTTATATGCTTTTTTTTGAACACATGTATAAACAGGCTGTGCTTCTCAAAGTAAGGTTTAATTAACTTTTCAATGTTTCAGTGCAATAATTAGAATAACTTCACAGTGCGTGATTATTAATTCACAGCATGTGGTCTGATAAAACGCATGGAGTTCATTATGACTGTGCCTTTTGACCAGAGGATATGAGAGTGTGTTTTTTATCGCCCCGCTCTGATTGGAAAGTTGTTGTCGCTCTGTCGCCACGCTGTTGTTTTTCTCGCGCAGACAGAACGGATCAGTTCCCTTCTCCTCTTATTTCCTCCCCATCCAGAGGCACAAACATGCTCTGAATCAAATTGAGTGAATGTGGGCGACCACTGGGCGAGAGAGAGAGAGAGAGAGAGAGAGAGAGAGAGAGAGAGAGAGCGAAGGTCCATCAGGCCCCGTGACGTCCATTTACCTCCACACTGCACCAGTCCTCTCCGATCAATCGGCAGAGCATCCTTAGATTGCCTTTAATGGTGCGGGGGAGGGGAGGGGAGGGGGGGGGGCACTTTGCTCAGATCTGTCAGAGAGAAGAGATTTAAAGGTTGCACATAGAGTGCTTGAGAAGCAGCTTAAATATTTCAGCTCTCTTTGGCATAGGATGATAGTGCTGCAGAAGAAATTAAGACTGAATACTGAGCAGACTACTGTACAACACTGGCAGATTTGGCAGCTTTGGAAACTCTCCGGTTTTAATTGGCTGTTGCGTGACAATTTGTGGTTACTAAGTGGGATTCTCATAGCGGTTGCTGTTGAGGGGTGGGGGGGGGGGGGGGAAATGACAAAAGCGTACGAAGACAAAAGGGGAAAAAAAGTGGGAAAACAAAGAAGTCCTAGATGACCCACAAATATCGGATCTGGTGGAACCGTTTTTCCCCCTAAATAAGCCCGAGTGGGAAATCAGGGGAATCTGTTACCCCCCCGGTTGTTTTAGCCTCATACAGGGTTCTCACAGTTTGTCTTCCAGAAGAAGAAAGTTGCTTTAGAGACTGTTGGTGTTGTCGTGGTACAGTATGGTGACAATCCATGTTGATGAACAAGAAGAAGGAGAAAGCCCTCAGTGATCCACACTCATTGAAAACCCAGTTTCCTCCTCAAACCCTCCATTATGAAACAAATCCAATCACTTTTTTTTTTTTTGTTGTACACAGCTCCCAATGGGATAAAGGTGCGGATGCTTCTTCACGCACTTCCCAAGCTGCTCGGCTGCCTTTTGTCGACTGAGCCCCCCTTCACGCCGCGCCGTCTCTCCAGCGCACCATCTGTTGAGCTGATGTTTAAGACCGTCGGTGTAATAATGATCGTTTCGCTGCCTCACCACTCATCCTAAGTCTCCGTTGCGGGCTAAATGTGGGGTAATGACCGTCGTTTATTCCTCTGTTCTAATGCTCACTTGTATGTGCCCCCCCTGCAGAAACACTGGACTCGGTCTAATTTGTGAGGCGGCGGCGGTAAAAGAGAGGCTAAAAATGTTGTTTGGGGTGTTGAAGAAAAGTATATTAGCTTGTGTTGAAGATCCCTGTGAGGATCAGCAGTGTTGGCAGCAGCAGCGGTTCAACCTGCCATCTGGTATCGAGTAGCAAAGAGAGCTCGGCAGTCTGAAGGCGACCGACTCTGGGACTCCAACCGTATCACTGACGGAGCTCTTCATTTCTAATCACTTTCACGATAAGCAACCACGCGGGGGAACCTTGAAACCGGAGCCGAGGACTCTCTGCAACGCTGCGCTCAGGAGCCACATGAAAGATGAAGTGAGCCATCAGGCCTCGTTCTGCGCTTGGCGTTTCTGAGCGGTGCGTTGTGCGCCGCTGCCAAGTTAAACCCCGCTGACGGCTCCTTTTGAGCGGAGGAGAATGGAGCGGCACTTTGAAGACGCTGGATTAGGACGCTCATCGGGGAGCCGCTGGACAACTTTTCCACGTTTTCTGATCTGCTTTTAAAAAAACCTATAATGGAAAAAAACTTTAGTCCTCTACAATGGTCTCGATGTTCTGCGTAATCTGCTCTCCTGTGTGTGTGTGTGTGTGTGTGTGTGTGTGTGTGTGTGTGTGTGTGTGTGTGTGTGTGTGTGTGTGTGTCTGTCTGTGTGTGTGTGTCACAAAACACACATTGGTGGCATGTAATCTGCATTTGATGCTGACTATGTTCAAGAGATCCTTGAAAAGAAATTCTGCTTAATGCTCGTGAGCAGCCATTTATCTCTCACACACACACACACACACACACACACACACACACACACACACACACACCACTTGAAATGTAAACACCAGTGTCTTTGTGCTGAATGAGTTCAGCCCTTTTTAAACTCTCCGACTCAATCTAAACCGTTTGAACTTAAATATTGAACTACTTTTTGTTTTTGTCAAATGTTCTCGATTAGGAGTTTGGATGACGACCATCTTGTGTGTTATCATTAATATGATATAAAATATCTGAATGGTGTCTGTTGGGCAGATTTAGGCTGCAACTAACAATTATTTTCATTATTGACTGACCTGCAAATTTGCTTTTATTAATCACTTTAATCAATTAAACTCAGAAAACAGCGATTACTTAATTTGTTCGACATACAGTCCAAAGGCTTAAACATATTCTATTTGCTTTGTTCTTGTTTGGAAAAAGACTTGAACTATGGATTATCAAAGTAGGTATTGATACATTTCTCTTCAATCAACTGCTGAATTCTTTGTCTAGTCGTCGCAGCCTTGAGGTAGATCCTCCTGGGTCCACTGGGCTCTCCATGGGGGATGGAAGAGGACCACTCTCTGGGTAAAACATCCACAGTCACATTGAACCTTCCTCGCAGTGGGACGTTCCCAGGAGACGGAATGAACCGGAGTTTTAGTTTTAGTTTTTTTTAGTTTTTTTTTTACAGTGACATTTTCTTGCTTACTGCAAAGAGAAGCAACTGAAAGTAGCACAACACGTGTCGTGATGGATCACCAGAGGGATGCGGGACACTACTGCTGTACATCTGTGAACCTGCTCCAATAAACAATACGCGTTCCGCTTCAGCGCCGGATGATAGATTGAGCCGGAAAATCCAACCGTTACGTAGGAGTTGCGTCATGCGGTTTCCTTCTTGTAAATATCATACGGATCTGCTTTGCATGCATATTGACGATTTTGTTATTAGCAAAACCATATGTGCTGCAGGAAGGTCTGTGACTTTTATTACACTATTGCTGCTGTGACTACATGGCTGTGTAGGAGTTGACCCTCTCCGTCGAAAACCTGTCCCTCTTCCACACGTCGATGTGTTGAACATTTCCCCCACAGAGAGAATGGAGAAAGCTGAGACCGTGGTTCAGTGGTTTGGACCAGAGAACAGGGGGTGTCCATAGAGATTGCCTGTCTGGAAAGCAGCCATCACTCTACTGTAATAGAGACTGAGAGCCCATTTATGTGGCTCTTACTTCGGGAAGAAGGAATGGCTTAAGGGGTGTGTGTGGGGGGGGGGGGTTGGTGGGAGAGTGGCATGGAAACAAAATGGTACCAGAATGGATGGACAGAACGTTACCCAGAATGCATTCATAATAGAGTAGCAGTCTGTATGTTGCCTGTCAGTTCTAGACTGAGTTAATGTAGTTTGAACTGTGATAGCGAGGTCCTCTGTGGACAGGAAGCGGGAGAAGTTTGGGTAACTCTGGGATTTTTTTCCATTTGCGAGACGCATTTCTTGGTGGTGAATTTTGTTTGGGGCATTTCTTCCCATTTTACATGAACAGACTCACACTCACAGATCCCCACTGTGCAGAAGCTTTAATAGCACCGGGGGAAAAAAAAAGGGGGAAAAAAAAGAAAGAAACCGGCCCCTATCTGAAATGTCGTTGGAATGGCTGTGAAAGGTTTGGTGTTTGAGCTCAAAGGAAGCCCTGTACTTGCATGTTCTCAGCCCGGAGCCTGGCTAGAGTCAGACCCCCGCTGCTGGATAAATGCAAAGGATTTCTTTTTTTTTTTTTTTTTCTTACTTACCAATATTAGTGCGGTTTCTCAGCCGCCTTCTGAGGAACGGAAGGTCAGCGTTTATGGGAGGGGGGAATGATACAAAACCAGTGTATCATTTTGCCGAGGGTGTAGTTTTCAGTCGGGTTCCTTTTTTTTTAAATTACAGCTCTGTCTATTTCGGGTCATTGGAATGCCAGTTGAGGTCAACTTTAAAGCTCTGTGTCACGGCAGCGGAGAGTTGAATTGAGGACGGCGATTATAAGTTCAAAACCGAGCCACTTCACTATCGCTACGCGGGAGGAAGTTCCACAATTTGTCATCGGAGTACAGAGTCGATTCTGTTGTCGCGGCCTTGTTTTTACCGTTCTAAGCTATGTCAGTGCAGCAGTGACTCCTGAGCTGGATGGACTTATTTACTTTGTGGTTCTGTATCTGTGCTGGAAGTGATCACCGCTCCCTCATATTGTAGTCCAGAGGTGGGGCTGCAACATCTGGTCCCATTCAGTATGGATGTTTGTAGTTTTGAGAATGTATACATGTGTGATCAGCCCGCATGCTAACCACATAGTTATTGTGACTTTATGGTAGTGATGCAAAAGTGCTGAGACTGGATCATCCTGTGGAGAGAAAGAGGCTTTGTTGCATGTCAGTCACCTGTCTCTCTGTCTGTCTCTCTCTCTCTCTCTCTCTGTCTCTCTCTGTCTCTCTCTCTCTCTCTCTCTGTCTCTGTCTCTCTCTGTCTCTCTCTCTGTCTCTCTCTCTCTCTTTGTCTCTCTGTCTCTCTCTCTCTCTCTGTCTCTCTTTCTTTCTCTCTCTCTCTGTCTCTGTCTGTCTCTTTCTCTTTCTGTCTCTCTCTCTCTCTCTCTCTCTCTCTCTCTCTCTCTCCTCCCCCCTCCCCCCTCCCTCCCTCCCTCCCCCCTTATTTCCTGTCAGCTCAACAATCCAATAAAATCCCCCAAATTCCTCTAGGAGTATAGTCCAAAAGTAACATGATTTATGAGGAATTCCTCTGGCTGTTACCATTGTTGAAGGATTTCCCCCTCTTGGTCGATAAGTCGACTGATTGGTTGATTGGATCTGAGTCGACTAAGATTTCTTCAGTTGATTTGTCTTTTTATTGAGCACGTCTTGAGCTGAGCAGAGCATTTCACAAGTTCAAACATAAGCTTGCAAACTCCTCTCTGGGGCTGGACCCAGATATTCTCTGCCGATGGAGTCATTCTATTAACGTGGTGACACGGCTTCTAAATGACCTCCAACATATCTTTGGCATATATCTGGGAGATGTATCGGCCTCTTCGTAAACAATAAATCCGACCCTGACTGCACTCTTAATCTAGTTAGTTTCACAGTTAAATAGAAACGCGCTGTCGGCGGAGTTAAGATGCAGCAGCTCGGAAACAAACGTCCCCTAGATCAGTGACAGGAAATCCCTCTGCTCCTCGCCTCCTCTCTCTGCCAGCAAGTCTTCTTAATCAGTGTGGCTCTATACATCTTTACCTGCTCTCTGACCTCCCTCCCTCTGTGTTTGTGCCAGCAAACTAAACTTTAGATTTTTGGCTTCCCACATCCCGGCCGCCTCTCTGCACCGCCATACATCAAGACGGTTATTTAGACGATCCGTCCTAGATGCCGGACGTCGCTCCTCTCTGAGGCCGTGGGGCTTTAAGGACATATGCTGACAACAGCTGACTTCACATCATGGCACTGAACACAGCCATTACAGACAGGGAGGTAATTGGATTCACAAATCAGCCGTGGCTCCGGGTTTATAGCGGCACCGGGCTTTATGGGTCGTATTTCAGAGGCTGGTGGGCAGTTTGTCAGCGAAGGGGGTTTGATGGTAACGAGAAAGTGGTGCAGGAGGGAGAGTCGGGGGAGCATCGGAACTCTCCTTCAGACACCGGTGGGGAGGCACACAGATAAAGAGTGGATCCGGACACAAACAAGGTCTTGTTTGTGTCCGGATATTATAGCATTTTGGTAAAATGGACTGAAACACTAACGTTGTTTTATTTAAATCTTTGATTTAAATTGTAATTTTCACCGTCCTTGACCTTGTTTTCCTTCCGTTTGTCTGGTTTCCTTTACGTGGAACTCGTGACTCTAAACCGCTTATTTGATCCGTATCTCTTTCTTCCTGTTTTGGATGTTTTCTCCCTTTTTGTTGACGAATAAAATACCTCCCAAGTCTCGGGGATGTTGATGATGAATCGCGTGTGTGTGTGTGCGTGTGTGTGTGTGTGTGTGTTCATGAGGCTGGGTGGGAGGAAGAGCTCGGGGTATCTTCTGGCCGTCTTCCTCTCCTAGAGCTGAAACACACTGCAGGTTCTCCGTCATGCTTTCTGTGCTTGTCCCAACAGAAGTCGGGGAGGAAGATCGATATGAAGATTAATTATTGTGTCCAAGTCGAGGGGCTGCACCAACAACCTGCAATTTTTCAGGTCTCTAGCGAGTGGCCAAATGGTTGCCTTTTTCTTTTTCTTTTTTTTTTTTTGTTGACGAGCGTCAAGCTTTAGCTTGTTAGCGTGGTCCCTGGACCGACGCTGTGCCGGGAAGAAAAATTGGCCCGGGCTCAAGGGTAACGTGCTGTGGCTCAGCTCAGCACCAGCAGCAGGGAGACCAGGGGTCCCACAGCAGCAGCTCCTGGGTATCAGGTAGTAGGTTCATGTGTTCTGAAGGAGAAGGGCACCTCGGACTGTATTGGACTTGTTCCTCTCGGGGCGCTTAAGAGGCCTTAAATGAAACATTTCTCCGTATTGATCTGCATTGCATCAGTTGTTTGAAGTCTTCACAAGTGAAAACTGTCGGCTCAGACCATTTTATACAACTATTAATACTTAAAATGGAATTGAATCTCCGTCAGTCTGCTCGTCTACACGAGGATCATGTGGTAGGTTTTTTTTTTATTTCAAATACAGCTTCAATGTGTTTTTGAACGGATGGATTGAGAAGGAGACGTTTAGTATGTGAGTCAGCGTCTCATGTTTGTGGTCGACCTGAACGGCTCGAGCAGCAGAAATGATAAACTCCACTCCCGAAGGCCGCTGGAGCATTTTAATGTTTATTAAAGGTGCTGGTGTGTTGAAGTCATCAAATTAACTTGAATGGGTCACAATGAAGTGTCATCAGCAGCCGTCAGGGCCGATTAGATCACCCCAACAGCCTCTGGACAGAGCGGAACAGAAGATATAAAAGTCGTCTTTATGAAGAACAAAAAGATTTGCGTATAGAAATCTATTTTACATATAGATTCATTCATAATGTCCACAAATTGTTTAGCAGTAAGTAAAGATTTTGCGCCGTTAGCGGCTGGATGTGTATTTATTTTAATAACTCTCTATAGAGTGTCAAACTTGAAAGAGAATATTACTGAAAATGTGCTTCTTTTCGTTTAGTAACAATTTCCCAGAGATCCAGAAGATTGACCGTGACAATGAGCTCTGAATAGAGGAGGACTGAGAAAGAACGGCTGCTGGCCTTTTGAGAGCTTTTGTTTCGAGACAGGAACACAAAGTACATGATTGATTCGGGGGTCAGTGGAGCAGCTAAATATTGTGCAGCACAGCCAGTCAATAACGTGTGTCTTCCGGATTCTCTAGTCTCTCATTTCCTTCAAATCTCACTCGGACTAATTCCAGTTAATCTCAGGCCGATGTTAAACCTCTTGCGCCTTATAAGGGAGACGATACGGTCGTAAGAATCTGCTTTAAACCTGTTGGATTCTGTCTCGATAGAGTCGGTTTTAAAGGGGAGTTTGACGTTGTTTGTTGCAGAGCGTCACGCTAGTCGCACGGAAACGGGAACCTCACTACGGGAGACGCGGCGGCTCTCGTCTCCTCTCGCCAGTTCAGACCGTCCCGTCTTCAAATCACCGTTGGAATGAAGCTGTCGGCGCCGACGACCGTGAACGCGTGTTGTTCAAACACTCGGATGCTTTATTTGTGCGTTTATTCTGTCAATATGGAAATGTGTCCTGAGCTCCACATCAGCATCCTCTGTTTTTTTTCTCCAGTTGATCTCTACAATGTTATCAAATGGAGAAAGATGGCCGTTACGATGTCCTGAAGGCTAGGCGACGTCTTCAGATGGCTTGTTTAGTCCGACAACTGTTCAAAACACAAAGAGAGTTCAGTTCACCGTCAAACACGACTACGAAAAACCAGAAAATCAGAAGCTGGAATCAGAGAATGTTCGGTATTTTTGCTCAATCGATGACTTAAACGATTAGTTGAGGATTCGTTCTTTTCTATCCAGTAATCGTCGGAATAGTTTCAGCTCTGATCTTTAGTTATTTTGTGCTCATTCAAAGCTTTCAAGGTAGAAGATAAATAGTGCTTCTTGATCTGAGGACACATTTTACAGCTGTTCTGAGGAACATGCTTAGAACCAGACAGTTCTTACAGTTCGTTACGAGCAAACATCCACAAAGCAAACTCCGGTGTTCCAGCTTTATTTCACGTAGTAAATAATCCGCCTGGCTTTACCGTCTTGTTCTCGTCACACTCCTTCGACTACTTCTTTCCTCCCTCATCACATCAGCCATTGATAACGGTGTGACCTCAGTCCCCAGTCTGTCTGCTGGGATGAGTGATGGATGGATGCCGTGAGGAGACAGGAGACAGAGAGGAAGGAAAGAAGGGACGAGTGGAGGCGAGCTCGATCGGATCGTAGCCTCCGGGGCCGTCCCTTAGCATGATCTACGGGGCTTCATTTGTTTGTGCTGTTTTTGGTAATTAAACGGGGGAGGCCCACTCAGTGAGGTCTGGCTGTTGGCTTAGTTTTCTCTCCCCTAATCTTCCCATAAGACCAGATAATTAATGGTGGGATGGCAGGCGTGTCCGCAGTGCGCCGGCCTTCTGTTAATGGAAGGGGATTCGTCTTGTTTACTCAGTTTACTCCGTGTTTCCTTATTCAGAGCTTGGCCAGGGTGTCATGGCCGAGGATTTGAGATCTGGCGTCCGTCCAGACGTCTAATGGCGGATGATATCACGACCGGTCCTGCAGCAGACATGGATATTCTCAGCCAGGATTCAGCGCTCATCCTAATTGTCTGACTTTTAGCGCCATTGTTTGTTTCTGGCACGTGTTTCTGGGCTTTTGAGAGTGCTGAAAGTTCAAGCATCACAACCAAATCATCCATCCCAGTTTACGTTTGAAATACTTTCAATTATTTCATATAAAGCACTTATTTTACTGTGCATGTTAAAGGATCCAGCTGCTGATGGTTCAATCCCTATCCTTACCGTTGTCCACCAATCCCATTAAAGGACCAACGCTACCATCGATGTAGATTAACAGAGTACTAATGTGTCCCTAATACTCTCAGACCTCCCGGACCAGTTTTTCGCCCCAAGCCCAATGGATCCAACTGAATACACAAATCAATATAGATGGATCGCAAATATTAAAAATGGCAAAATGACGTCGAGAATCTACGCAAACAGGAGGATTCGTTGTGGATGTAAGCTGTGATTTGGTGTGTGTGTGTGTGTGTGTGTGTGTGTGTGTGTGTGTGTGTGTGTGTGTGTGTGTGTGTGTGTGTGTGTGTGTGTGTGTGTGTGTGTGTGTGTGTGCGTGTGATTGACTAAAAATGAGCAACAGTGATAATCATTGTGACTGAAAACGTCACCCAGAACAATGGTGTGGCTCATTGCCGTGTTATTTATAGTCTCTTGACAACAATGGATGTCTATGTGAGGCTACACAGGCAACGCTGGAGCTGTACAAACCGCAGACCACCGTGTATCAGCGTAGAGTCGATATTAATACATTTGACACGTGTGTATACTCGGTCCTAGTTCCTGAGTGTCGGGCTGGATGTGGCTTTGTCTCACGCAGTAGTGGGCGCCGTGGGAATGAGAGAAACACCCACGGCAGGAGCGTTCCTGTGGGCAGCTAGCTGCTCAAATCCCCCCCCCCCCCCCCCCCCCCCCCCCCCCCGGAGCAATGTTCTGACAAAGGCTTCCGAAGAGCCGAGCTGCCGGCGCCGGCCTCCCGACCGGACCCTCATTAGCCAACGGCGCCACCGGGAGAACCGGCGAGATGGAGACGCTCGAGAGAAAATGTCTTCGCTAACTGCAAATTCATTTTTGGAATGAGGGGTTCGTTGGACGAGAACGAGGCGGGCAGCGCGTTTAGTGTTTGTCTGCTGAAGTGGGTTTCTCTGTACGAGTGACGCGCCACACAAATTCACATGAATGTGGCTCCTAGAGAGAAGTTGATCCCCAGGAGCCGCTTCAAGGTAAACAGAGGAGTGTTGAGGGTCGTGTTTTAATTGTCTTTGTACACGTTTCCTGCTGCTGAAGCCTGGTGACCTCATCATGCGATGTGATCAAGAGAAGAAGAAGAAGAAGAAGAAGAAGAGCAGCTAGTTGGACCTTGAGGATTGTTTAACTGCTGTGTCCGAAATCAGGTTTGAACTTTAAACCTCGCAATTTACAACAGTGTGAAGATGATAAAATCATCTATAAACTCACAAAGCATTTTAAAAGGCCCACTTTTCCAATTTTCCCCATCTGAGTCCTGATATTTTAATGTGGGAGAGAGCATGAAAGTATGAAATAATAATAAAAAAAAAAAAAAAGCCCATTTGAGCTCACCTCCATTGGTTCTGGCTGTTTGATCCGGGTCAAACCAGCAGCCATATTTCGCTCTCCTAACAGTCGTCCGGTGAGCCACAGCAGTTTGCCGCCTCCTGCCGCTCGTCCTACAGCACCAGTGCGAACGGAGCCCGTAGTTTATAGCGGCCATAAAACCACACAAAGGGTGCCGGAGCAGTAAAATTCCATAATTCAGTTTCACATTCATTTGCATTGACAATCATAACTCCTCTGGAGCCAGTCCAGAATCACGCGAGCCAAGAATGAACATCTTGTTAAAGTTTAGAGGGCGTCGGCTTCCCCGCTGAAGCCCTCAGGAACATATTTCAGCACTATATCAAATGGAAATCTCCAAATGTGTGTCAGTCTAGAATCAATCAATACAGTGAGCAGTTGTGTCAGCAGTTTTTAATCATCAGATGGCCATTTGCATTTGTCTAGAGGCTCTCTCTGCCTGGGAATAAAAAGAAACGCAGCGGCCGTCACTTCACATTCGAACGTCTCCGTGAGTTCACAGCGTACCGCTTCGTACGGGATCGACTCTGCCTCCCACATCTTTCCGCATCCACATCACGCTGTGGTCTGTACCGACGGTACAGAACTGGGGTCTCGTAGAACAGACCGGATTAGGGTCCTGCTGTGGTCCTTCCTGAAACGGAGCACGCTGTGAGCCGGCTGCTCTGGGACCGAGTGGTTACCGGAGGGGCTTCCAGGTATTTAGAGGTCTGCCCGCGATGGTGTCTCGCTAAGGCCGCTTCTGTACGATGAAAAGTCTTTCTAATCTGTCTGTAATTCTCCCACAAATCACTGGTGCGTCACTAGATTATTTATTCTATCCCTTTAAAGTCCATGTAGAGTTCTTTCTTGACATCCAGGTCCGTCTGTTTGACATCCCTGAACAAACGATCTAGACTCGAGTTAAGAAATGCAGATATTGGATTAACTAGATTGCAGTTTTGATGTATAATGGTGGATAGTCAATGACAGTTTGTGACGCAGTCTCAGTATTATAGCAAAGATCTATCTACAGCTTTGGTTCACTAGAAGTAAGATGTTGATGATATTCGTTTGATGGTTTGAAGTTATAGACATCCATGTTTTCTAATGAGGACTCCTTCATTCGGTGCTTTATCCCCGACGAGCACTTTCCCCCCACATGTTCCTCTCTCTGACTGATGGCTTTTATTCTTTTTCTGGTCATTCATTTTTCTAAAATTATCCCTTTTTTTTTTTAAAACATAGCCAGAAGGGAAAAGTCTGAGGAAATGGGGGTAAAAGGAGAAATGTGTACCAGTTTTTACATCAAGACTGTAGAAAGGAACCAAGACCTGTCCAGTAAATTACTGTAATTTGATAATTCCACATTGTACCTCGGGGATATTTTTGTGAGCGGTGAGAGTTTCCGCTCTTTTGCTCACAGAGCTGTTGGTTCCCTTTTGTGAGCGTTGGGTACTGGAGCGAAAGTAGAAGATGAGGCAACGCTCTTAACGTTTAAAAAAAAAAAAACAACAACAACCCGCTCTGTCCTCCATCCCAAATCTTCCCGTTCGTATCTGATTGAACGTATCGTTTCGTTCCTCCCACAAAACTACACGATGGAGCGTTGTCATCGCTGCCAGAAACCAGAATCCATCTGTGTTTGTTCTGTTTTGTGTAGTTCGTGAATTACACCAAGAACATATTCTGGAAAAAAAAAAAAAAAGAGTACAGGGTGGCGACAACTGCTTCTCCCGTTCGACGAGTGCTCTATTGATTGAGGAAGAAGATTGCAATTGATTGAGAAGGAGACCGAAATCGCTGAATCACTCCAGTTTAGTAAATAGGCCGACTCTCCTGTCAACGGGGATGAATTATCATTCTGTGGCAACGCAGCACGTTTATCTTGTGCTGAAATCAAAGCAGTTACGTTTTGGAATTTTTTTGAAATTCCTTTGCGCACAATCGCGAGAGGGTTCACACACTAACTAGTGACGAGCGATGAAACGCGGAGCTGATGTTCTGGTTCCGGCCGTCCGCAACACTCTGCTTCCACTTCGCCGCAGTTCCTCGGCGTTATTTCTTCATCGTCTCATTTGGAGTTCCTTCCTTTTAATCCATTTAAAATCGAACAGAACCGGAGACGGAATCGTTCGGCGCGGCAGCTGTGCTCATAACGTGAGACATCCGATCCAGCCGGCGCTGCACTGTTCGCTTCAGACACTGGGAACAGGAAGCTCGCTGCCACCGTTCGCCGCGATGCATTAGACGTCTTAATGGATACGCGCTCCCGAGTGGAAGTGGGACTCTTTATTCATTACGTTGGTTGGGTGGCCTCTGCCGAGCTTGGTTGCCTCCTCTATAGCGGGATAAGTGTGATCCATGAACTGGCTAATTGTCTTTGTCCTGATCGCTTCCGTGACTGCGGGCCATTAAGTGTCTGGAAAGGTCATTTCCTGTGCTATTTCTGCTGCATCCATCAGGAGAGAGGGGAATACTCGAGATGATGCTATTGCAACATTATTGTTTGGTTTTTATTCGTCAAGTTATTGTTGACCGAGAGCGGTCACGGGATGTGGAAACAGCTGGGAATGTGTACGTCGCTTCCAGCTTAATGGTTAAACGGAGGACGGCTTCGGCACCGGGTCAGAATTTAGCCCATTTGGGAAGTGAAATTTGGGAACAACGGGAGCAGGGACTCGTGCTGCTATCGCCCCATAGCTGCTGTCAGAACAGAATCTGAGGTTGACTCTAACAGATGATGCGGATCCAGAGTGGATACATTAATGTTCACCCTCCAGTTGAGAGCATATGGGATGTCTGTGAACTCAGTGTAAGTGAATCCAAGTAGCCTGCTCTTTAAGTAGCAGCTTCTTTTTCTTTTTTTCTCTTCCCCCTCAAGGCTGGTGCTCTCGTATCCATTAGGGGAAGACGTAAGTGACAAGGAAATATAGGATTTGCCATTTGACAAACTGCAAGGAAGCAGAGGTTGTTAAAACAACGTCAAGCTCAGTCTATTTACAGTTTTCTTTAGAAGAAAAAAAAAAAAAACTACCGAAGATTTTCTATTTCAAAAGGGAGCTTTTGGCTTCTACACAGAGACACCTAAGTGACAAAAATGTGATCTATTCTGGTGCTTGTTGGCGCGGCAGCTGAGCGGGACGAGGAGAGATTTTGACAAAGTAACGCTGTGATCGAGCATCAGTGGGGAGACGGGAAGACGTCTGCTGAGCAGCAGATCATGAGTTACTCGCAGTATTTGAACCTGATTTTTCCAACTAATGTTATTAATAGTATTCTGTGCGAACTCTCTCTCTGCGCACACACAGGGCTCCAACTACTACTTTTTATTTCAATTTCTTTTTTCATTTTAGTTTCATATTTTGTCGCGTCAGAAAATGGTGAAAATTGCCCGTCACGGTTTCTGTGACAGCTTGCTTTGTCTGCGCGATTTAGTGTTTTATAAATTCTTTGAATTTCTTCAATACACCTTACCTACAAAATATGAGAACTATAATGTTCACCCTTCTGAGAGCCGCGCTGCCCTCCGTTTCCACCCCCCCTCTCGACTTCCATCACAATTAGTTTCGCGGTCACTTTGAGACGAGATCTGTTTGGTAAAGTTCACAGCCTGTCCTGCTGCTCCTCCTTCGTCTACAATGACTCAGCTAAAACCAAAAAAAACCCCCAAAAGAGTGCAGTGATTAGATTGACGTTTTAGGAGACAGGCCCGACCGATAATGAGAAGTTATATTTGTGTATTATGGATGTTGTCTCAAGCTTACTATTATTCTGTCCAGCTGACAGGAAGCGCCTCCTCCAGTTATCCTCCACTCCAGAAAAAAAATCCCAAATATGTAGACATCGTAAGAGTATTGTCAACGCACAAAAGCCGTATTTGGACGTTAATCCCACTCCTACGGATCGGCCAACGCTCTTATTTTGAAACATCGTGACGCGGGCGGCGCGTGCGTCTTCCGCGTATATATATATATATATATATATATATATATATATATATATATATCTGCCTTCTCCGTGTGCGGCGTTGCCGTGTGACGCGGCGGCGTTCAGCGTTTGACGCATTACTATTCTTCCTGCAGAAGCTGCACCGGGGGTCACGCTGAAGTGATGATTCACTTCTGGCCTTTGTCACGTCGTTTCTCTCTTTTTAAATGAGTCAGAGCTCAGCTTCAGCATGCATCAGTGCAAACCCAAAAGCATTTGAATACATCGAATAAATCATTGTGTTCCTAAGTGGCTTTACTTTACTCGAGTGCAACCTGTTGTGACCCCCCCCCACACACACACACACACACACACACACACACACACACACACACACACACACACACATAACTGCTCCCAGCCTCCCTGAAGTAAAACAAAGACGTTGCTCCTCGCTCTCTTCGGCCATTTTCTTTATTTATGCCGTAAATTTCAGTGTGGCAGCTTTTGGAATAGATTCTTCGTGACTTGTTCCCCGGTCATTACAGAATGAAGTTTATCTCGCCTCGCTGACTAATTCCTTCTGGCAAAAAAAAAAAAAAAAAACCCAACAAAAAAACTACCACAAATACATTCCCTCCCATTTTCCAGTGACAAAACAACAAGGGACAAGACAGACGCACAATGAGTGCTGACATTTTCTGCCACCGGGTCCATTAGCACTCTCATGTGTGACTAACCATTGTTTATTTGCACTCGCAGCTCCAAATGTTCACATGTCTGTACTTCGGTGACGGCGACAGAGCGGACAAAAGACACACAATGTGCAAATCCTCCCTCAAGTTTTCAACGTGGTCACGTACGTGTTTTTGTGTTTTGTCATTGAAAAGTCAAGACTGTGTTGTTTTTCGTGTCGATTTTTGAAGCAGGGTTGCACAAATGCAGTGACAGAAACATCTTTGTCTGTTAGATATTTAAAGGGATATTCCACTGATTTTCCGCGTGAAGACCAGAAGACGCATCATTATGAATTATTTCGACTTGAGTTTAAGAGTCGAGATCTTTTGCAGAACGCCTGTTTTTACAAAAGTCTTTCAAACGCAAGCTTTTTTTTTTTTTTCTTGCGTTTTGATATATACATATCAAATTATATGCATAATCTGGTTTCCTTTGAGAGCAGAATGAAGAGGCTGGATATGAAGAACGTTGTGCTCTAGTAAACAGACCAACACATACATGACCGTCCACCTTTCAAGCAGACATTCAGATCGAGTTGTAACCACCGGAAGCACAAAAAGGTGCCTTCACACTGTTGTGTGCACTAATCAGAGGGTCGCGTCGCCGCAGCATATGTGTCCCTGTTAACGGTGTAGATCGTGATCAACGTCAGACTTCACAAGCGAGGACTTTTCGGCTTCCTGGACCACAATTCAGAGCTCTCACTCGCGGAGAATGACAAGTAGCCATCTGGTAATTCTTCTCTTCAGACCTGTACGGGAGCTACATACCGAAATAGCATCAAAGGCGAAGAGTCGTGTTTTTGGAAAATTGTGCTGTTGCATCTGGAGCGCCGAGATCTCGCTCGCATCGTCACTCGGGGGGTCTGATTCTCGTTTCACAGAGGAAGACAAACAATGCAAACAGCTAAGGAGCACTTTTTACAAGTATTAATTGACACACAAGGGAATACGGCTTCTTATCGGCTCTCCTTGAAACTAAGCACAGCCTCTGGGATCTTCTGAAGTATACTGACAAGGTGTGGGCCTTCTGTTCAAAAGCACCATAAAACGGGCTTTGCAAAGAAATCGCCAAAGTGGTGACACAGGCGGCGAGTGAGAAAAATTCATTTTTTTTTTTTTTTTTTTAGGAAAGGCTCTGAATTTATTTTGCCGAATGACGCAAATGTGGCTGAAATGTGACGCTGGCTGCAGGACTCGGTCTTCCATGTTATCACCTTCTTCTTTTTAACGGAGACTTTAACAAATTAAAGACACCAAACTGAAGTTTAATGACTAAAATAGAGACTAATTACCACAGCTTAATAGAAAGGAATGTGCACCTTGGGTTATGATAGTCTTTAATCCAATATTTAAAGAGATAAAACCTTTAAAAAAAAGAAACGCTCGTTAAAAAATATGGCACTACAGTGACGCTGAATATACTTGTCTGAAAACAGATAATTGTTCTTGTTTGACTTTTTCTATTAGTTTTATGGAGTTAAACACAAATTTAACAATTCAGAAAACTAAGGACGCAAATAATTAATCCAAGAAGCAAACTAGCGTTTAAGAATAAAAGAGTTTTCTACCTCTTTCTCATTAGCTGTTTTGTCCCTTCTCTCAGCGTTGGAATAGTAGCACGTCTAGATATTGGTTATGTCCTGTAGCGTGCTGCAGCTATATGCTTTTAAAAGCCCATGTCAGTGATGGCAGCTGCTCATCATAAATCTCCTCTGTCCTCTGTCCTCTGTCCTCGTCCGTTCCCTCACAAGGATGAAATATAGGTGGTCTGAGGCAAATTATAGAGCAGGTCTGATCTCAGAACAGGCTGCAAACAAGACCCAAAAAAAATAAAATGAAGCACCGGAGTGAAGAGATTAATTATAAGAAGCGTACGTTTGAGAAGACAGATGGAAGTGAACGAGAGTTGGCGTCAAATTTAAGTTTTGAGGGGGGTTTTTTTGGACTTGCAGTCGGCGACAAAAGATGCCGATATGCATTCCGACGCCCTAAAGGAACGGTCGGTCCCCCGCTTCAACCTAATCCCCGTCTTTTTTTTTTAATTAGGAGGAGTGCCTTGCACCTTTAAGGAGCGCCCTCGTCTGCTTTAAATAGCGTCTGTCACAGGGCCGAGAGCTCCGGTGAGCATCGGCTCAGCTGCTTATTGTAAATCAGCAGCTGGTCGTCCGAAGAGTGCGCAACGAGCCACATCAAAAGAGGCTCCGAGCAGCTCTGCACTGCAGCGGTGTGAGCCGCCGTGTTCAAGCCTCACGCACTAAAGTTTTAAAAGCGACTACCCCTGATGGGACTGACTCAGCAAAAGAGAGGACGAACTGTAAAGTCGGTTGTCGATGTCTGAAATGTGTGTGTGTGTGTGTGTGTGTGTGTGTGCTATTAGAGATGACCATTCACACACACACACACACACACACACACACACACACACACACAGCTCTCCCGGCCTGCCGTTGTTGATGCGCACCGGAGCCAGTGAGCCTCTCATTAGCCATCGACATAGGCTGGATGTTTTTCTAACAGACTGCAAATAGCTCCACCAGCTATGTAAGGGAAGAGGCAGCGCTCCCAAAGCGATTAGCATGAGAGCGTCCGTGCCAACCCGTAACGCGTGCCACCCTGTAATCACGACACGCCGATTGCCCGCATAGCCAAGATGTCCTTTTTGTACCGCAGCCTAGTTGTTGATATGCCGGCGCTGGCCGAACACTTTGCATGCGTTACAGTGTCCTGCCTTTCAAAGGAGAGGCCAGATGGTCAGAGCTTTAGACCCTCCGGGGCCTCCAGGACAAGGAGAAAAAGAACGGTTCTCCCGGGAGAACCCTACATTCTCCCCCCCCCCCCCCCCCCCCCCCTTTTTTTTATCGCCTCGCAGGCTTATTAGTCCAGCGTTAAGCATCGCTGTCGGAAGACGCCGCCCATGCACGTGTAAGCTAACATGACCTTATCAACCGCAGTGTTGTCACACTCGTTCACTCACTACATCGCAGAAAGGGCACGGGCCTTTAACAGTAGAAAGCGGATTAGTCTGTAAATGAAAGATTCTTAGTGAGTTTAATGGAATAGAGATGAGTGGATGGGAGATTTAAATAAATTAACCTTCAGTGAATTCCTCCAGGCTCGGAGGAATGACAGAGGGGGTCTGAGAGGATTTTTTTTTTGATGATATGAATAGTCATGAAGTGACAGCGCAGCAGAAGCGAACACTGAATATATTGTCAAACTCAAAATGTTCCTTAGGAGCGGAAAACCCCCCCCACAAAAATCTATTTCTCTCCCTTCGCATTAATCACCGTTTGCATTTAGCGTTAGCTGTGTGTCTCCAGCTGCGGGGTTCAACTTCGTTAATGCACATTGAGATGTTCCAACGTTAGCATTGTTTCAAAATGTCATCACAACATCAGGGAATAGATTAACCTTTACCGAGCTCCCAACTGTAAAGGCCTTAATTCTTTCTACGTAGTCATCCAGATATTAACCCTGATTGGTGCCTCTGACATTTACTTAAGGTGCAAAGTGATGAATATTCTGGAGAGTCTCTCCTCCGTGTTTACTGGGACGTGTTCGCTCGCTGCAGTAGTAGAGAAATTGGGACATTTGGTTTATATTTAATATTTTCTTTTTTAATATTTTCAAATTTGTTTCTGAGTCAAAAGGGTTTGTTTCGTCTTGTATGTGTTCTTCTCATTGCCGCTTAATTACTTCCCAGGACCGGTGCTACAGCCTTTGGGAAATGTCAGGGAACCTAATTTTTGAGTAATTAATATGATTTGTTGTAGCACTATTGTTGGTGATACATATTCATCACTGCAGTTGTTTTGCTCTTCATTTCCCTGTGATCCCTGTGCTACTTTTTTCTTTTGCCAGTAGTTTGCATTTATTTCCTGCTACTTCCCCCAAAACTACGACCGCGAGACCCGTTCTGTAGGAGTTCAACCCGAGCCGCAACACACCGCTCTGGAGGTCCACCCGTCTGTCCACCCGTCTGTCCACCCGTCTGTCCACCCGTCTGGCCCCGCCCTTTATTCATGCCGCCACAGTGACATCTGTCATGTAGGTGAAGTGAGAGCGTGTGAAGGAGTGTGGTTGTGTTCATTGTCATTTGACAAAAATAGTGGCCAAACTCATTGACAGTTTGTCGTAGACACGGGTTACATCCCGAGTCTCTTAATTGCATCCCCGTTTCCCTCACTTGCATCCTTTCCTTGCGTCTTAGTCCCTCCCACCAAGGATGCTTGGAGAGACCATGGGAGGAGAGAGGAAACGAGGATTAGATCTCAAAGTTTACAACTGCATCTTGTCCCGCCTCCCGAGGGCAGAGGTCGGCACGGCTAACTGTGTCACTCCGGGCCACGGTGTTCGCCGTAATCCGTCCGGGTTTCCCGACATATATATATATATATATATCGCTTGACAAATATATTATTGTCCGATAAGAAACTTGGAACTACGTTCACCGTTTTGAATTCCTGCCTCCCAGCCTCTCCCGTCTGTCTGCCTTCCTCCCGCCCTCAGAGCAGAAACGCAGCTCGAACGCCGGCGTGAGACACGAAGCGGGACGCTTTCGGTCATTCGCTTCCCTTTTGTTAAAATGAGCAAAGCCTCTGGGATAGTGCAGCTGTCCACAAAAGGGCCTCGTGTCCTCCGCTCGTATGAGCCGCCTGTTGTTCTAACTGCCCCCCCCTCCTCCTCCTTTTGTCTTTGCTATAAATACGCAGGAAGTGAAAAGCTTGGCTAATAGCCTCATGAGAATACCTCAACTGCCTGGCATGCTTTGCCATCCGCCGCTAAGCCACATCCGTCAGACACCTTGTTTGTACATCTGCTCAGGGAACTCGTGACTTAAAGTCAGAGACCGTATTTGGGAGCTCGCCGGTCCCGCGTCCCGTTGTTCTGATGGACGCTCCGGGCTATGAATAGAGCATCATCTCATTATATCTCATTGTTAAGTCCCGCTGATCTTCAGCGGGACTTAACGGAGGTCTTGTGACTTTCCTCGGTCGCCTTTTCAGGTGACTGAAGGCTAATTTGGGACCCCTGTTTTGTAGACTTGTCAGCCGCCTCCCAACAGAACCCAGAGTCACAGCCTCGCTTCACCGAGACCCAGAGTCATACGGGATGCGTTATGATTTCTGAATGTTATGAGACTTGTGACCCGCATGTGTAATGCAACGGTGACGGACAATGTGACCTCTGTGGATTCCTTTTTTTTTCTTCTTTTTTTAAAATTAACTTGATGCCCTTTTCCGCTCCAGCCACATGTCGTCCACATGCTCTGCATTCTGACTGAAACGGTACCAAAAAAAAAAAAAAAAAAAAAAGAGGCGACGTCCTGAATGTCTCGGTCGGACAAAACAGGCAATTCAAAGAAGTCACTTTGGACTTTTGAGAAATGGGGACGGCCATCAGTTGCACTGCACCGTGTGTCCTCACCAAATGGGCAGAGAGAGTGCTCCACCGATTGCAAGATTATTTCAAAAGAAGAACATTGGACTTGATTACGTCCTCACAAAGACGGCTGCACAGTTCAGGGAGAAAGGAAATAAAGATGTCTGTAATGGGACTACGGCTCTGAGTTAACTCTGAGTAAATCATGAATACATGTTTTCCTTTTCACAGCATTAATCCAGTCAGGTAGACCCAACTGTGAGCTCATGACCTTGTAAAGAAGTGAAGTAGCGCAATTAAATATATGATTAAAATGCTCCACTTACAATATTTAACAACGTCGCTTTGGCTGCTGATTAACACACGGCTGATTCTTTCTCAACGACACATGCGCACATAGAGCTTTGGAGAACATTCTGCCGTACTTCACACAACAAAAAACACTGATCCTACACACACACACGCACACACACACACACACACACACACACACACACACACACACACACGCCGTCTTCAGATTCTGACCTGATAAAACCACTTTGCCTGCTTGAATGTTGAAGCCAGTGGAGCTGGGAGGTAGTTTGTTGTGGTTCCAGTAATGAAGTGAAGACATGTAGAGATATGTTAATGCTGTGAGCCTCCATCTGGCCCTCCGCCTCGCTCTGATGAATGAAGGTGCAGTACTCCACTTGGCCTCTGTGTTCGTTTCCTCTGTGTTTCTCAGCGCTATCTTAGATTAATAGCCCCCCCCCCCCCCCCCCCCCCCCCCCCCCTCCTCCTCAGCACTTACCTGCAACTGACTTGCCCATTTCCTAATGCTCTGCATTATTCATACTGCACTGCTGATATTAGTTGGACTACAGGAGGATTCTACTAACATGCTGCCGGGAGAAGAACGGTTAATGATGTGATCTGTGCGGAAAGATCTCAGGTTTGATCCCCGCAGCTTTGAAATCATCGTTATGAAGGACATTATGAAGTCGGCCTTTATGGAATTGCTCTCAAACCTCTCGTATTTCATGACTGCGTTGCAGGAAACCTGAGCACCTCCATGACCAGGAATGGGTGTGTCTGTTCCCAGCCTTATGTATCTGAGATGTGCTTTGTTTTAATAAACACAAACCAAAAAGTAGTGTATTTGTTTTTTCAGTCACTTCCACTGCGAAAGAATCTTTTTATAGCAGTTTATAGAGTCAACGTAAACTGCAACTAACGTTTGATTTCATATCAATAATCTGCTGGGTTTTTTTCCGTCGATCACATATTTGATTTATAGAATATTAGAAAATAGTATTAAAACACAAACACACAGTTTCAAAAGTAAGTTTGATATCTTCAAATTATTGATTTTATCCAAAACCCAAATTTATTCACTGTATGTAGGTAAAGCAGCAAATTTTTTTAAAAATCTTCTGTCGATCAACCAGATAATTAATCAACCAATAATTTCAGCTGCCTAAGATTCACAACTAATAACAACAACAGTTGTGATCTATTTGACGTCGGATCATGTGTTGATCATGATGCCGTGAGGACGTTGCGTTCAGCACACTGTCCTCCTCGTACAGCCGCACACTTTGCTTTCACATCCGAGGCAGTTAACTGCTTCCTTAATGACCCACTGAGTTTCATTGCATATTCTAATGGTCCTGCCTTTTACTGGCCCACTATACCATTAATGGGGCGTGTGGTTGATGCATCCGCGATGTGAGATCAGGTCACTTTTCATTTCGTGTATCTCATCTCCGACGCCGCGGAGCGTAAAGTTTTTCTGTTTGTTCGCCATTATTTTATTTTTTTTATCATTTCCTTCATTCGCTCCGCAGCCCTTCTGTCCAAAGCCTCCACCTGCCTCCACCCAGACTCCCCCACCCCCCGGGGCAGGGCTATTCACTGACATCACTCCTCCCTCTGGCCAGATGTTGAAACTTAAACACATCGTCCATCAGCGCAGCAGAAAGGGGGGGCGGTGACCCAGCAAAGACGTTGTTAATATTCACGCTCGCGCAGAAAGAGACTCCGGTCCTTGAGGCTGAGTTGCCCCAACCCTCCTTTTTTTATTTTAAAATCAACACGTGTTTCTTTTGTGGGCCGTAACTTTCTGATAACTGGTTCTGAACACCAGGAAACTGATCCAAGATAAAAAATGAAAACGACGGCGCACCGCCAAAAAGCTGCTTTCATTGAGGCCGAATCTGTAAAAAAAAAAAAAAATGCCTTTTTCTTCAGTTCTGCCTCAGAGCTTCACTGTGGCGACGCTATCGCTGGAGAGCGAGATAAAACGCACACAATACGTACCGGATGTCAGTCAGTCGGCAGCTCTGAGTGCAGCACATTTCCTCCATTCCTGATTCACCCCCCCAGTCACTTCTCACGCCGCACTAAGAGGTCCTCACATAAGTCCATTTAGGAGTTAGGTTGTGAAATCTTTGGACAAACCCGACCGACACGGTGAGCAAAAAAAGAAGCTTCTCTGCTGGATCCCGCTGTAGAATGACTCGGTAACGGTAGCTGTAGCTGTGCGGCGTTTCCCTCTTTTCACGCTTTCTCTTTGCCATCGACTGAAAGGCCGTCTCTCGTAAAGCGTTCGTTGACAGAGTTAACATTGGCGGAGCAATGGATATTTTTCACTCTCGACACCGTTGGCGTTCGTCGTTAAAAAACGGTGACGGATGGATGCCGAGTAGAGATCGACGTACGGCCTCTCTGTGTGTGTGTGTGTGTGTGTGTGTGTGTGTGTGTGTGTGTGTGTGTGAGATCTATTTAGACTGTATAGTCACCTCTGCCTACATGGAACAGCAGAGTGAGTTTGTACCAACGTCTGTATTTGAATTAGAGCTCCTCAATAGTTCCATGAGATTCTGTCACAGATTATGCTGAACTATTAGAGCCATGACCATGCTTAATTGAAGTATCCTCCGAAGCATAATGTAAGAGTCTTCATTTTCGTGAAGGAGATTTCATAAAACAAAGACCACAATTAGGACCCTTTCGTAATGATGTTGACACTTGGAGCGCTGTCTGGATTTGATAATACCCGATGAGGGTCCTCTTGACCGCCGACGGAGCCGCACATTAATGTGGAGATTCTGATCTGTTGTGCAACAGAGAGGGACGAAAAAAAAATAATAAAAAAATAAATAAAAATCCATGCAACAAAGAAGCGTCATGAATTTTTCATGACTGTAGGCCAAGTCTCCCCAGCACCCTGCTCTGAATTATAAACAAATACACAACTCTTAAAGAGCGGGAACTAGCTGATACATCAAGTAAAGTTGTTTATCATTTATTAGGACTCGGGAGCAAACTCGACATTGTTTTTGTTTCCATTACTTATGGATGTGAGTTCTGTTTTTTTTTTCCTCTTGTATTCACGATATGACTGATGATTCTGTTATTGCGAGATAGCGGTGAGAAAAAAAAAAATCCAAACGCTAAAGAAAAGCTCGCCTTCCTCCGCTGAGCGGACTGATAGATTGGCCTCATTATGCAACACATCTGAGCTTTTACATTTACATGCTGTTCAAATTACAATCAGATGCTGTTTTTGTTGGAAGCGCTGACTCGGCGTTGAGTATTCTTCACGGCGTTATTTCAGATCATGGTTCTTACCGGTACATTGCACAATATTGGTGATATTTTTAGCCCCTTTTTTTTTTTTTTTTTTTTTTTTTTAATGGCGACTCTGATTGAAAGAGAAGGAAGCGCCTCATGTGTGACACACAATATTGATTCAGGGTTTCAGCCGACTAGTGCACCATTGTGCCTCGTCTGGGTCTGGGATCGGGTCGAAGAAAAATCCTATTGCGGAAACAAAACAAAAAAGCGATGTCATTAAATGTATTTGAAATATCAACAAGTTCCTGGTATCTAGTCTCAAAAGATTCTTTAAAAATCTGCATTCAAAGCGACAAATGATTGTTTTCTTTTATGGATTAATATATTTGAGGTTTAAAACATCAGAAAATAGTGACGGATGGCCCTTTGTCATTTCCAAAAGGCAACGTCTACAAATGGATTCTTTTCTCTCACTTAAGGTCCAAAACTAACAGATTTTGAGTCGGCTGCCATTTAATAAAATGTTGCAAATTCTCACATTCCAAAAGCTGGAACAATCAATTCTTCAGAATTTTTGCCTAAATAATAACTTCAATGATAAGTCGATTATCACAGCGGTATATCTTATTCTCAAGTGCCAATCGAGTCGTCGGTGGATCGACTCGTTGTCTCTTCACGTGTAATTCCTCACGGATCGATTTTAACTGACAGAACAATCTCATCGCATGATTTTCAGCAAATGTAAGTTTTATAGAATTTAATACCGTATTGAACCCTGAACATTACTTTTATGGTTTCACCAGTGCAGCTGTGATAAGCACCATTGACTCGACGCTGTTTTATGTGACGTGTGTCTGAATGGACGGCAGCGCTGGGACCTCATGTCGCCTCCTCTTTTGGGTCAGCAGCCATCTCTTCATTTGCTGTAAAGTGTCTCTCTGTGTCTTCCAGGACTCAACTCTCTGCCCTTTGATGCAGCCGGCAACAACGACCCCCTCCACTTCAGCAGCTCCAGCGGGCCGCTGGTGACGGAGTGTCCTCCTCTGGACGGCGCAGTCGACAACAGCAAGAAGAGGAAGAGGGCCGGCCTGCCTCCAGGTACCGACGACGAGCGCCTCGCACGCGTTTCACCGTCACCGCTGCAGGATCACACTTGTGGTGTCAAATCCTTGCAGGGTTTTTTTTTTTTTCGCCCTCAGCCATGTCGAATTTGAAATGCAAGTGCCCGTAACGCTCAACAGAGACTTCCTCCCTTCATTCAGGAAAGCTTTGATACAGCAGCTAGATTTTTTTTTTTTTTTTTTTACTTTGAGATTCCTCTTCCCCCTCTTCCTCCACCGACATCAAATAGCTGCGATGGGAATTGTTGCATAATCCTATCGTTTGGTGGCGGTATAGGAAGAAAAAAAAAAAAAAAAAAAAGTGGCTTAGCTCAGTCTTTGTTGTTTTCGATTAGCTTGCCTTGTCCTGAGGCTCTGGTTGTCTGGCCTTTTTTTTTTTTTTTTTTGGAGGTCAGGCAGCTGCGGCAGGAAACTGCTCCGCTGAGATTGTGTGCCTGACTGTCTGTTACCGTGCCAACACCACCGGCCAATCAAAGCTGCAAACATGCCTCCAGCTTTCTCTCACACACACACACACACACACACACACACACACACTCACACTCACCTGTCACTCAGACCGATGGGCTGAGTGTCCGTGCACACTGTGTGCGTTACAAAGTGCGTTATAATGAAGCCGTAAATTTGAGTCGGCTGCTCGCAATGCGTCAAATTAAAAGAAGGACTTTCTAATTAAAGAATTAAAGAAGTGCTGAGTAATTGATTGCTTTGTAAGTGATTGAAAGGAGAAGAGGGCCCTTCAGACGGAGAGGTGTTGTTCCGTGCTCTCTGCCTTCTCGCCGATGCTAATTGGACCGGATTAACACTCCGCATTAACGATTCATCTTTCCTTCACATCTTCACGTGGACGAGTTCACGTCTCGATGAAGTTTAACTTCATTTCAGTTAGGCGGCCACGTCAAGCTGTGATTGGATAATGTTGCCGCGGAAGATCGTCAAACAAATAACCAAACGATTGATTAATTTACACGCTACGAGAATCGGTTAATGTATCTAAACTGCAGCGTTAAAAGTTTTCCCGGACTCTCTGAGACCACAATTCACAAATGATCCGGACCACATATTAATATTAATGTTCTCATCAGTAAGTTTCAGTGTGTTTCAGCACCCTGCACCATCGTGCATCTGGATATGTTTAGTGAACAGAAAGTGTTTTGGGTTCTGTGTTGGATTCTTATTTAAATGTGAGGCACTCGTCAGATTCCCCTGTTGTTCCACTGTCTAGTACAAATATGCCGGCCATTTTCTGATAATATTTCATGCGCTCCTCCATTGTCGTGCTTCCACGACATTCAAAGCGTTTTCTGCGCTGATAAAAGCCCATCACAAAGCCTTAAGATGAAAAGCTTTCCCTATCTCGGTCATCCTAAGTTATTTTTATCCGATGTAGTGACGAGGAGAAGTCGCTGCTTCAAATATTAAATAATGCAGGAAGTTGAAATGACTTCTTCTAGAAGCTGTTGAGATTTGTTTGTATATATTTATAAATGCAGCTGTGATGAAATGTCATATGAAACCTTTTTTTTTTCCCCTTCATCCTGCTTGCTCTCCAACCACCTGTTTGCGTCGACACTTGAACAGTTATGAAATGATAAAAAGAGAAAAATCATCATGTTGGTATTCACTATGTGTCCTGTTAACCGTGAGACATGCAGGAGGCCCGTCATCAGAACCTTCCCGTCCCTCAACCCTTCATTCTGAAACGGTCCTTTGTCTCTCAACAGTTCACCGCTTCCTCTTGTGCAAAATGCGTCCGAGTTTAACAATAATGAAATGTTCAGCGGTGGGAACCAAACAGTCTGTAGCTCGAGGGGGGCTGCTCCGCGTTAGCTTCGGTGCGAGTCGGATGGAAAGATGCTCGGTTATGTTTTAATGATGAATCTTTTTTGTCCTGCTGCTCGGCTGTCGGAACGATGCACTTCCTGTCTCAGGTCTTTTGTCATGCAAATGTGTGTGTGTGTGTGTGTGTGTGTGTGTGTGTGTGTGTGTGTGTGTGGTGGGGGGGGGGGGGGGGCAGATTAAAACACCGGTAACGCCTATGAATGGCCTAGAAAGAGGCTTTCTCCGTCATGCTTCTTTACTCCGGTAATGGAAAACAGGTTCATAGCCTACATGTTTAAACCAGCTGTAAACGCGTTGTTATTGCTGCGCTGCTAGCGTGAAGCTAACCGACGAAGGGCTTGAACCGCTGCAGATGTGACATCGCGGCCGGTCTCTCCCGTGTCGGGTCAGCTTCTGTGACGGAGCGCCGGCTCATTAGCAGGCGTGTTGATCGAGTCTTATTAAAGGAACCCTAATGGATGGACTCCTCTCATCACAAATGTCATTACGCTTGATGATCCATCATGGACCGACACAAACGCCTTCCTTGAGCGTCGCGCGGCTTCATTTCATGTCACTAATTGGGTCCGAAGAAAAGGAGCAAAGTGTCTGTTTTGATGTGGCCTCTGAGGAAGCTGCTCCACAGACGGATCCTCTTCTAATGATCTTTAAACGTCCTCGCCGAGACCAAACAACAAGCGGCCCGATACATAATTCAGGTCCTGTAAAGTCACGGGAAGCGTTTGAAGTTCAATTTGTATTCACTCCGCTGCGGCATAGCGGTCCACTCACTACACTCCGAGTCAGTGCGACTAACTCCATATTTATGTTTAGTGTGAAGCGGCTCTGGAGAAATTAATTTCAGTGGAAATCATTCCCACTTGGTAGTAAATCCCAGTTTGTTGTGACTCTTTTACGAAGACATGGACAAAATATTGAACCCAGAAACATTGAGTCATTGAGAGTTTTTCTCACACTTTCTTTATCAAACTGCTGTTTTGATCTAGTTGTTCTCTCTAAAGTCGGCCTCCATCTTTGCTCTTTTTACTTTTCTGCGTTCATGTTGCACCGACTGCATGCATGTGTGTGCATGTGTAGTTTTAACAACCCATAATAAGTGGTGCCTTGGGGGCAGCAGGCACACTGCAAGCATGTTCCCTTGCTTTTTTTTATTTTATATCTGTTTAACAACACAGCCAGCGATGGCCATTTCCCCTCAAGTCCTGCTGTGTTTCAGCTGCAGGAGGTGAAGAGAATGGGATTCTGAAATGCTGCTCATTTTTTTTTTTTTTTTTTTTTAGTGGAGCAGGATTTCCCCTCTCACAATGAATATGAATGTCGGTTTTAGTCGCAGGCCGCGCAAGCTGGATTTCATTATCTCACGCCTGGTATGTTAATGTAAGACTAATAATAATCTTCATTTGCCAAGCAGTTTGAAAACAAAGTTATGTGCAATTTACGAGGCGAAGTAGAGACGCAACGGAATTCAAAGGCATCAAATTAAGAACGCAAAATGTCAAAATAGATATAAATTCTGGATTTTATGTTATGTATACATTGTGTTTATGTTATGTGGCATTGTATGTGCCGCTGCAGGTCTAATAAATGAGTTAATTGCATTCCGCTCCTCATACGGCATTGTCCAAGTCTTAATCCAGCATCGTTTACACTACAGCGGTGTTTTCCTGCCAGCGGTCTTCTTCTCTCCGGCCTTTCCGTCGGCACGTCGCTGCGTATCCCGGCGTTTTCCTGCCACCTGTCGGTCGGTAGAGTCGTGTGAAATCCTTTTGGCAGGTCTGAGCATCCCATCGTCTGGTCCTTGGCCTGAGAGTGAGGGGGGTTCCACAGCTGTGGGCAGCAAAGGTCCTGTCAGCTTTGGTAATGAGGTGTGTTTTCACTCACATGCGCACAGCGCTGTGACCGCTGAACTAACACCCCAGTCAAACATTAAACCCCAAAAAACAGCTTAACTTAAAGCGCCGTAACAACGTTCACGGCGCTTTAAAACGTCCTCGTTCATCAGGACGTGTCACATTAGACACATTAGGACATGTATGTGTTAGGACATGGGATTTCATTCTCGGAGAAAACCGCACCGATCAACAAGCTCTCATCAAACATTTTCTACAGTTTACCATATAGACTGCTTCCACTGGAAGCCGCCTGTGTCTGTGAAGGAGCGAAATATAAATGTATTTATATGAAATAGCTCTTTCAAGTTGAATGTTAGGCCTTTGGCCGATTGGGTTTGGAGTATCCTTGTTACAAGGTTGTTTGACTGGTGAAAAAAAACAAAAAAAAAAGCAAACACGGAGCAGTGGTCAGAGCCGAGGCGTGCGTTCAGAACCTGAGGCCGCGCGTATGGATTCGCCGAAAAAGCACTTCCAATGCCGGGATTAAAGAAATCCTCCCACACGTGTTTTTTCCTTGCATAAAAATCAATTCATGAAATTTGATCACAAAGGCCAGCTCAAAGCCGTTAGTTTTAGCAAATAAAGGAATTGTGCACTCGCCGATTCAATCTGCGGAGCGTTAACCTTTAGCTGCGGCTAAGAGAGAGGTGTTGAATAAAATGCTATTGATTGTGAAGCAGAAAGGTTAATGTAATAGAGCGAGGGGCAAATAAGGATGCATGTTGTGTAGGTAGGGAGCGGCATTATTCCTCTTATCAAGCAGCAAGAAGCTTTATCTGGATACATGTCATCACATCCCAGCGTTGTGCTGTTTCATTGAGACGCTTCACAGCAGGGATCAGAAGTCAGTTTTATTAATTAGTCATATTCCTATACATTTGTTTGCTAAGATATGAAATCAGTGTTTTGTCTTCTTTTTTTCTGTTCAAGCTGAATATAATTCAATATTATTGTACTTTTTTTTTTTTTTTTTTTTCATTGGCTCCTGCCCGCATGGGTCTGCACATCCCATAATGTGTTCCGTGCTGACGGCACACGTGTGAACACGTCCGTCTATAGAGACGCCCAATGTATCAGAACTTCATGTCCTCATTTCTGTCTGTTTTAGAAATGTGTGTAAACCTCTCTTAGTCTGCTGTGAGCGCTGGTCTAGACTGGGTCTAGGTTTTTCCACTTCTACCCCTCAACAGTAATTAATTGGGAAACCACAAGCTCTGAGTCACATGAGTCACATGAAAAGAGGGGGGAAAAAAGAGTCATAAAAATACTTCCACTCCCCCGTTATTTACAACGACACATACTGTCTTTACTGAGATCAAAATACTCCTTGTTAGCCGCTACGCTTCTCATCCTCACAGACTTCGTCCTTGGTCGGGGTTTTTTTTTTGTATCGGACATTCTGAAACCATTCGTCAGTACGAGGTCTCCTGTGGGAGCATGTATATTCAGTCCACACCCTCCACTTTGTTCCTTATGATAAACGCTTTTCAGTCTGACTGCCGTTTCCCGTGTGGTTCACCAAAAAAAAAAAAAAAACTCCCCCAAAAAATAGAAGAAGGAAAAAACGGCGCTTCAGCAAACTGAACGTGGTTTCTCTTTTGAGAAGAGTTTTGCATAATAGTTTCCAATACTGCATGCAGCAGTACTTCTTTTTAGTGGCTTTATTCGGGGGGGGGGGGGGGGGTAATGGATTTGAGCATAAAAACTGTAATATGATGTCATTGACCCACCACTGGCAGGCAAAGAGCTTTTGGAAGGTAAATAATGTAATGGGATACTTAAGCTGCCAGAGATGACGGTCCATTTAGATATATGGCTGTCCCAGAGAGAGAGGTGTGTGTGTGTGTGTGTGTGTGTGTGTGTGTGTGTGTGTGTGTGTGTGTGTGTGTGTGTGTGTGTGTGTGTGTGTGTGTGTGTGTGTGTGTGTGGAGGATGGGGGAGACCTACAGCTGGATGTCAGCCTCTGTGACGTCGAGGCCACACACTGACAGAGGCTTTAGAGTGATGCTGATGGATGGGCCACGGGACGACAGGCTGAAGTTAAAAAGGACCTCATTAGCTCACAAACAGGCGCGCGGGGTCAGCGCAAAGGTCACCAGCGTTCAGCCTGCACGCACTCTGCGTCGAGACCGTGCATGCGTGCCGTGATTGAAATGCACGCGGCGCTGTGAAGAGGCCCCGCCTCTCTCTTTATTCATCTGGGATTCACGCTGCTTCGCTCACGTGTCCAATCAGTATCATTTGCTCTATAAAATGTCCAAAAAAAATAGTGAAACGTGTCCTTCATAATTTGGTGGTTTTGTCCCATCAGCTGTCCAGTTTGAGACTAAGAAAACCAGCAAATGTTGATCCGTAAAGTTGGAGATTATTCTATCGTTTCAGCGCTAACATGAAGCAGAGCTTCGTGTTATTGGTTGCTTTATATTCTCAGTCACACTGTGACCCAGGTCCTACCGATCGTCACCAAACGGTGGGATTAGATTGTGGTCAATCTTTTGAATTCCTTTCCCCCCCCGCCCCGTTTCTCACCTCCGTCGTCTTTAATTGTGCCCTCTTGCTCCCCGTCAGTCCTCTGCGCGCCGCGGCGGTCAGGGATTTAGTGCCATCTGGCAAAGCCTCCCAACATATGAGGTGTAAATAATTCACGGTGCCAGAAGGCGCTCTTGTCTGTAGACTCGCGCTGACGCTCTGAAAAGAGTCTAATGCACAAACCTGGCTGGTTTTCTGCTGGGTCAAAGCAAACAGGGCGGCGTTGCTTTGCTCGTGGCCTCCCTTCTGTTATTACCTCAACACAGCGCCGGTGCAGGGAGGGTAAACAATTAGCCCCGAGATGAGGTTCTCTCTTCAGCCTCCAGCCTCAGGGGGCATAAAACTCAGGCCGAATGAGTTGTCTTCTAGCGGTGATTCCCATCAATACCTTCAGATCCAGTTATTATCTTCAACTTTGCTTAATTGATTTCTAACATGGACCTGGTCTGCAGACTAGAGTTTTAGAAACTGGCAGTGTCGCGTTAACTGCCCCTAAACAAAAAGTACCTTCTTTATCTGATTGAATTAGTAAGTATTTATTAAGAATACAGTGTGTACTTTGCCAATAATAGGGGGGGGAATGTGTTGTACTTGTACCTGTGCCTGGAGTTGGACGTCTTTTTGTGTCACTTAAAATCTATTAAAACTATTTAGTTTGTCATTTTTCAAGCAAAATTTCTTAATATTTGATAGATCCTGTTTCTTAAGTGTGATAATTTGCTGCTCCTCTTACATTATATTCATTATAATATTTTAGGGTTGAACTATTGGTCCAACAAAACAAGACATTTATGAAGTGAAGTTGGGCTCTAGAAAACACCTGCGATATGTTTTAGTGTCCAAATTATGAATTTATCAATTGAGAAAATAGTTGACACTTAATCAGTAAAGGAAAGATATCACCTGTCTTTTTTAATCCAGGTATTTTATGTCTCATACATACATTTTTGATTCAAAGGCATTTGAAAACAGAATCAGAAAATGTATTAAAAATCAAAAAAATGCTGAAATGGCTTATTATGCACTCTGCGCAGCGCTCCCCCCCCCTGTGTCTCGACTACCCGACGCTCCGCTCGCTTCATTTGAAGCAGAATCTTTCATTTCCTCTCGTTGGGGGCCTGTTGTGTAACTGAGAAGGATGGCCCAAGACTCCAAGGCTCAGAGGGTCCAATTACAAATGTAAAGGCGGCTGAGAGGTTTTATCTTCAGTCCTCCTCCTGAAGCCACCAGCGACTGTCAGACTTCTGCCCCAAAACACCGAGGAGCCACCGCTCTCTCGGATTACCTGATGAATTATTTATATTGTCTAGGTGGACGAGATTTTTTTTTTTTCTACTATAAATGAAACTAAATTCGGTTTCATCTAACCTCTGGTGTTTTTGAACTGGTATAAATCATACAAGGAGAATGTCGGCCCCACGTTAGAATACTTCTTCCCGCTACTATAATTTGAGAGTGTGCGTGTCGTTCTGTTATAACACGACACCATATTACACTAAATGTGACATGTCGGGCTCTCCATTACGGTCTCGCAGAGCTTGACTAAAGTCTTTTTCATATATTTAAATCAGTTATTAAGGGAAGAAGAAGAAGAAGAAGAAGAAGAAGGAACTTTCGGATGCTGAATGCCTATTTTTCCTCTCCTTCTCCCTTGGGTTTTCGTCTGTGCTCCCTCTCATCAGTTCCCTCAGTGAGGCGCTGAAGGAATCTGCCTGTTTCTACGCAGCGCTCTGCTCACAGCAGCGTGTTCATCACAGAGACCCCGCCGGCCTTTTTTTTTTTTTTTTTTGTCTTCTATCAACACCTCTCCCTCCATCCATCCCTGCCCTCCTCCATCCTCCTGGCTTCTCTCTCAGCCTCCAGCCGGGTTAACTGGTCCACACCAGCTGCCTCTCTCTGCCTCACATTAGCGCTCTATCCAAACCAATGTGCTGAACACCTTCTCTGCCTCTCCTCCTCTTCTTCATCACCCTGCCAAACCCCCCCCCCCCACTCGTCTCATTTCACATGGCTCTGCGAGAGGCCGTTGCGCGAGTAGTAGTGCAGAAAAGATCAGGTGGCTAGTAATTAACCCGTTTGGAACCATCCTAATTCATCTGACTGAACTGTGGGGCTGATGGATGAGTGGATGCACACAACTGAAACACTCATTTGTGCATGTTCACCTCTAATTAAGGAGGAGGAGAAGAAAAAAAAAACTACTTCAAGGAATCGCGCCAGCCACATGGGTATTTTATCGTTTTGTCTATAAAATGCTTGTTTTTAATTTCCCAGTGCCTCGAGGTTGAACCGGGAGATTCCTCGCGTTATCCAACCGTCCTACCGAACCCCAACAATATTTATTCTACCGTCGCACAGTATTTGAAGAAGAAAAGCAGCAAATCCTCAAGTTGGATGAGCTGAAATCAAAAGACTTGCTTGTCTCTGTCGGTCAGTCCGTCTTTGGTTTGTCCCAGGCTGCGTGCAAATCAGGGTCAGGCCCGGCTCCAGTCCAGGCCCGGAGGTAATGGATCTGAGCTAGCATTCCCTAACGAATATCCCAACGCTACAGTAACAGTGTAAACATGTGAAAAGTCTCATCGTCTTACTCGCGCTTCTCCCTCAAAACTCACCCAGGTCAGCGGCCTCTTGGCCGGACCGCTCGCGGGTCGAATGTGTGAGCGTACGTGTTGAAATGGCAGGAGCCACGCGCTGAAACTAGCTGTCAACAGGGAGACCGGCGGCTAATGCCTGTGTAACTTTAGCCCCCCCGCTATCACCGGGGGGGGGTGGGGGGTGGCGGCGGCACGGCCGTGACGGGCAGATGCAGTGAGCGTCTGCTTCCGCAGACCGCTCACTGATACAGTTACAGTTGGGAGAAGCAGAGCTTACATCTCTGTCAGACATCTGAAGCCGAACGTGGAGGTGGAAGCTGAAGGGGTCCGTGAGGGGACCCCGGCGATGGTTTTGTTACTCTGCCGTTCTTGTTTGTCATTCTGGCATCAGGAGGCCCGGTGGGCGATACTCAAAGGGCGCCACCCAGCCCTGATTAATGCACGACGCCACCGGCTCACATACGACCCAAGGGGCCGTCTGTTAATGCCAGTGATGCTCCGTCTATTAGCGGCCCGTGCTAGTTTACACAACACCAGACACCAGAGAGGGACCATGCAGGAAGTGGAATCCCATTTTTTTTTTTTTTTTCAGAGACGGTACAAACTAGACTATTTTATTATGTTTGAGCAAAAGCTCAATAAAACGTCTTGGGACATCCGCACTGTAGCTCGCCGTGTTCTCTGACTCCTTCTGAAGAAACACAAGCAGAACCTTATTCACAGGCTGCAGCACATTGCTTGTCGAGGGAAATGCAACGTGCTTCAAAATAAAAACAAGTGTGTACGCGCACTGTAGTCTGTGTGTGTGTGTGTGTGTGTGTGTGTGTGTGTGTGTGTGTGTGTGTGTGTGTGTGTGTGTGTCTAAAGCAGTGATTTTATTCCTCTTCCAGTGGTAGTTGTGCTTTAATGGCTGAAGCTAACCTGAGGCCTCACCCTACTCCATCAGCCGCTCACTGAACGATCCCTCCTCCAGTCTCTCCCATCTGTTAGATTTTGAAAGTTAATCTCCGTTTTTTATGACTTTGCAGCAGTCAAATGTGGTTTTAAGGTTTCAATACTACTGCTTTAAAAGGTGATTTACAGGCGCGACAGAAAAAAAAAACCCAAAACGGCCAGACTTCAATTCCATTAATGTACTCTTGACAGCAATGTATTGCTTTTGTCTCGTTAAATACATATTGTACTAGTTATGATTTTTTAATGCTGCAGCTAATGATTATTCGTTAATCTGCTGATTATTTTGTCATTTATACAATGTCAGAAAATAGTGAGAAAGTGGCTTCAAATATCTTCTTTTGTCCAGAATCCACTGATATTCCATTTTACTGTCATGGAATAACTGCAAATATTCACATTTAGGAAGGTGTAACCGATGGGTTTCTGGCATATTTGGCTTTAGTTCTAATATATTCTGTAGATATTTATGCAAAAGTTGCATTAAATATGGTAATTCTATAAAAAGTTTGACTCTTATTTTCCACTTCTTTTGAGTCCTTACTGCAGTAGTCCTGACCGGTCTTTATTAATAGACATAACTTTTTTTGTACTCAGTGGCATTTTCTAAAGGTCACCAGTTTCCCTGCAACAGCTGCCAAGACAAATTCAAAGTTACATCATAGGAGTGCCTTTTGTCTGCGGTTCGAGAGAAATCAGAAGAAAGACGATTTATTTCCGCTACGACTCCGCATGTTTCTCCCACTGAGTCTCCGTGGCTCCATAGTCTCATTAAACGCTGAACAAGCCTTTTATCCAACAAGGACTCGCACAATTCTGGATTCCTTTTCTTGCATTTGCCACCTCCCTCCTTCCCTCCTTCCTTCCTAGTTGCTGTCTGAGAGAGGAGACCGTCCTCACGCGTGGGTGGAAGAACAAGATGACAGTGTTTCAACTGCAGAAAATCCTCTTCACCCGGACGCAGGTTGTGCACACGGGACTCGACCTGTGATGGAAAGCCATGCTCACCTTCTCTGTAGGAAATGGATGACCTAATTACTGCAGCATACAGTGATGCATTTGGACATAAAGTAGAATAATGAAGAAGTCAATAATGACACGGTAGCAATGCGACATCTAGAACCGGCATTAGGAACGGAGAATTACAAGGAAGCTACTCGTGCGAAGCGCACGGATGACACGTATTGAATGATTTCTTATTTATCACAGCAGCATTTTCAATATACATGCTAATTAAATGGATCCAATGATGGTTGCTGATGTGACTGTAGAGCAGGAAGCCGCGTCTTTGCTTTTGGATGTGTCGGTTCTTCCGTATTGCGGAGGCCGCAGGGTGCGCTGTGCTGCTAGCGCCGCGGCGGCCGTTGGTATCGGCACAGCGGTGGCTTTGTTGCAGCAGCCTCTTGACGTCCCCGCTGCTCGGCTTCACTTCCCCCCTCAGGTGTTTGTGTTGTACCAGCAGGGCTAATGGGTTTAATGTAAAGTCAGCGCACCACATGATTAGGGTTGTTAAAGTCCTACGTTTGTTGTAAGGCATTGACCTGAACGCCGTTTGAGCCGTTCGTCAAAGCCGCTGTGAGGGAAGCTGAGATTTGTTACAACTCCCACTTTTTCCCTATCTGTGCACCCAGCCGTCTTACACTGGGTCTGGTTTGCCTTTCAGCCAAATGCCCCCCCCCTCCTTTCTGCTTCTCTTTTGCCAAATTGTACTTGGAGTGCTAGACTGATTGGAGGTTATTATGGGGGCACGGTGTAGCTGGGTGTCCTGTGTTGCATGTGATAATGATGTTGTCTTTCTCTAGTTGAGCTGAAACAATTAGTCAATTTAGCAATAAGTGGATCGACAGCAAAAGAATAGACAAACGTCTCTGGTTTGCTGCTTTCTTTCTTTGTTTTCCTATGATAGTAAGTTAAATGTCTTTTATTTTTGTAACTGTTTGCTGGACAAATCACATACATTTATTGTGAAAGTAATCGGCAGATTAGCCAAAATTGACAGTAATTGTCAGTTGCAGCCCTACTTTGTAGAAGTCTACATTCATGTGTTTATTTTAGTTTTATTTAACTTGTATTTAAGCAGGTTAAGTGCTACTGAGGTTGGAATCCTCTCTTTCTAGGGTGACCTGGCCAAGACCCACCAAAACAGCCCAATGGATAAACCGATATTTAATATTATGATGAGCTACAATTAACAAAGAACAGGTAAATACACCTACTTCTATTTAATTAGTAAATGTGATGGCGTTCTTTGTGTTATAGTCAGCAGATATCTGTCTTGTGATCTGATTCGACGATCGCAAGAAGAAATCTGTGAAATCACTTTTCAGAGATGTAAAGTAAGTTTGAGTGATTTTAATAAATTAGACCAACGAGTCGGTCAACATACGGACAGAGATGTGTGAGCGAGAGAGTCGAGGTTTGCTTTGGCTCCCTCTCAAAGCCATCGTTCTGGTGGTCAGCAGTTAGCGCTGTGAACGTGAACAACCACACCTCATTGGAATAAAAGTGTTCTCATTTCAATGTAGAGAAGGCTTCACCAGACATCAGACCTTCTCCTCCTACAGCTATCTCTCTCGCGGCTCTAGTCGACCGCACCGCCGTTAGAGACGAGATGAACCGTTGGAAATAACGGCAATGACCTCCGTTTGTGAAAGCTCTGCTGGAGAAAGCAGCCGACCATTACTCATTCAACGCCCCGTGACTCTGTGGAGGCCACTCTCTGCTGGAATCTGGGATGTGTGTCTTAAAAGCCTCACCATACTGTTATGTGTCTCCATTAAGCTTCATGACACAACGACACAATTGACGATGACATGAAACGTGACGGTAAAAGCAATACGTGTCGCCATCATCTCACAGTTTTGTGTTCGTACGATTTTGATTTTCATAAGTGCCAGCCAAGGTATATACTGTATATTCATTGAAATGTATTTATTTCAGTATCTGATCTTTTTTTAAAGACTGTCCGGGTCTTCAGCTGCCCTCTCAAGGAGACGCAGTAGCACGTCACTAGTGAACAGATGTTTATCAGTAGAAATAATGCATCCTACCTGTCATTTGTGTCTAGAAGCTGTGAAAAAGAGAAACATTTTGTACCGTAATCAATCCGAGAAGCCTGTCTCATAAAGAAGCCAATGCATTGTTGAATAACTTCTGTATTCAGTCTGAACACACACCCAGCTGGTGCCAAGTGAATAATGAAAGAATCTTGTGGGTTTTGTCAGTCCTCAGTTGTCAAAAAAAACAAAAAACGTACTAAAATATTGCAGCTTTCAGTGGGAAGTCTTTCCGGGAGGCTTGCTCTTTTGAAACCCGGCTGTACCTCCAGCCCCTCTTGTCACAACGCCGCACCGGCAGTCGTTACTGTGACAGAAAGCTCAAAGAGAGCTGCCTGGATGGGGAGGCGGGGCCAGATAAGAGCCCTGGCAAGTTCACCGAGCTGTTGACATCTCCTCGCAGCGACTCCCCTGGTTCTAATTGGCTACCGCTGATAAGATTCCCATGTTGTAATTGGCAGCTGCTGATAAGACGCTTTCAGCTGCTGCAGCAGTCGGCGGCGCCGTGCGATGACAACAGCTCAGGAGTTGGTGGGCGGACGGGGCTAAATCCAGGGCCTGAACCTTGTTTTCCAGAGATACTATTCCAGTCAGGGATTGGCATACTGGCTGTAACAAACTTTTAGACCAGAAAAATACTGCTTAAAAACATATTTTCTACTATGAATGTGGAGTCCTACATGGACACAATTATTATTTTTTTTCCCCAAAGTTGAACAGTGTTGGTTATTCCACGTCAGTCTGTGCCGTTCTTTCTGCGCTATTCTCACCGGTTTGATTGAAGCTATTTTGGCAATAAGTGAATATTTCTCTGCATTAATCAGAATTTAGCACTAAAATCAAAATGCGATGCCAAAATGGGACAATCTGTGTCCATGGGGTTATTAACTTATGTTCACTGGCCACTGTCCCGATGAAACCACACCCACAATGAATTCTTGATCGAGAATATTTTCCCCCAAATGTTAAAATAATCTTTTACGTGTCTGTCTTGGAAACGGTAGAAACAATTTCCTCCAGTGAGTTCACAAGCTAGTTGCTAACTGTGTCCGTTGAGAGTGAACCAAAACATTTAAGTAGCCGTTGCCATTTCTTGATTGAAACCACCTTTTCAGGGGCTTCAAGACAGGAAATGGATAGAATGGATATCACCATACATGGCAGCATAAACATAAACAGGGGGACCTCTGTGATGCACCGGTTAATTCATGTGACGCAGATGTCTGTGCACAACCGCTTCCCATTGTGGTGACTCAAATGCAGCCTCTTGTTTACCGTCATTAGATGCATCGGTTGCAGAGTTGTGGCCTCCCATTAGGGCCGTCTACGTAGGAGGACACAAACAGTGAAACAACAGCGCTCTTGACCCACATGTGCCATTGTGAGGTATCTCCTGTGATAAAGCCGTTCTGGTCATTATCTAGAGCGTCTTCTCTCCGGGCCCTGGGGCCACCGGGCTCGTCGTGTCACTAAAGATTCATTTTTTTCTGCCGTACCCCGGTTCTGTACTCAGGAATGTGCAGCTGACTCTGCTAAATCCCGGTCCACTTTTTTTTTTTCTTTTTTCCTGTGGACATTTCATTCCATTCGGTCATGTTTCAGGCCATACTCATGGATTCAGCAGATGTTTCTGCTGGCAGAATTAGCCCGAAGTCTCTCGGGCTTGAGTTGGAACTGCTGATAATGAGATTTTTTGTGCTATTGTGTCCTTAGCCTAGATCTCTGTGTAATTAATATACTTAAAGTCCCCATTTCTCTCCAAACCTTACTTCCTGTCTGTCCTCCTCAAACTGCTGGCCGGTGCTCCTTATTGTCTGCATCATGCACAAGAGATACATGAATCATTTTTTTTATTTTAATGATTGATCTCAAGAGAGTAATTATGTTTCTGCTTTCAGTTGGTATGCACAGGAAGCTCTGCCTGGTGGGCACACACTACCTTATGTGATATCTTGCTGCACCGCTCCGGCTCCCAGAGCCGGGCTAATAACAGGATTTGTGGGTGGGTGTGAGTTCTAACTGTGGTCGAAGGCATTTGTCTCCGGGTTTGGGTTAAAGTTTAGGGGGTTAGGAAGACAAATCCTTGAGTTCCCAGGAGGTTGAGCATGCAGGCAGTATGCAGGCACTGCTTTACTTCAGTCTCAATTACAGTGTCTCAATTCCAGGAGCAACGGTGTTTCCTACATCTTGCTTTGTCTCCAGAGATACCAGCTGATCAGAAAAGATTGAACTGTTCATTCTTCTCCTTCAAAATATTTTGAATATAAATAGTTTGAAAGTAAAAAATCTCAGCATAAGAAGATACTTACTTGATGTTCTTGGAGCTTTCAGCCACATCTCATTGCCTTCTTCGTCATTTTTCAGTTCTTATCATGTGAACTAAGTACACAATTCTGGTTACGATTAGAGCTCATAGACAACAAATCTGATAAACTTGATAAATCCTTTTGAGTCATTTTTTCTAAGAAAACGCGTCGAAGATTATCTGCTTTCAGCCTCTAAAATGAGTTTTTTTTCATAAACTTCAGCCCATAAATCGGTCGGTCTCTAGTGATCATAAACTGGGTGAAGATTGAAACCCCCTGCCTCTGTCCACTAACTCCTGGTTGATGACTTGAGTTGCGTAGACTTGCGTAGAGTTGCGCAGAGTTGCGCAGACTTGCGTAGAGTTGCGTAGAGTTGCGTAGAGCTGCGTAGAGTTACGTAGAGTTGCGTAGACTTGCGTAGAGTTGCGTAGACTTGCGTAGAGTTGCGTAGAGTTGCGTAGACTTGCGTAGACTTGCGTAGAGTTGCGTAGACTTGCGTAGAGTTGCGTAGAGCTGCGTAGACTTGCGTAGAGCTGCGTAGAGTTGCGTAGACTTGCGTAGAGCTGCGTAGACTTGCGTAGAGTTGCGTAGAGCTGCGTAGAGCTGCGTAGAGTTGCGTAGAGTTGTGTAGTTTTCGGTAAAGGCTGAGATGAGCTCTAAAGATAATGGACCTGAGTTGTTCTATGAAAAGGTGAGAAGAAGGTTTAAATCCAGTCCTTGAACAAATTCTATTTTAAGTGACTTAATGTGTCGTTAGAAAGCTTCTTAGTCAAAAGATATAACGCTGGCTTTACTTTCAAGGATACTTAATTGTCTTTAACTTTATTTTTAGGCTGAATTGTGGGTAAAAAAAAAAAAAAAAAAGCAGCGTCTGTCATAGACTTGTAATTGTTTTTACAGTTTGCTTTAGGATCTTTCCAGCTGTTGATTAACCATGACCATCAAAGATGTTTTCTCTCCAAGCATGGCGTCATATAACGAGCTATGAGGACTTACAGCGCAGTTATTGCCTTCACCCGAACAAAGAATGACAGTCGCACAGCTTTTCTCTCTTGTTCTTGACAGTTTAAACTTCAAAGGAGAGAGAAAAAGCGGATTTAAAGAAGCTCTTCAGGCTGTTTTTCCTCCTAGAGGGTGTCAAGCTGTCCTTCAGGCATCAATAGACACATTCTATTTGTGCCTCTTGTGCTAAACAAGGGTTCGGCTGTGTAGTGAATACTTGTTAAACAGCGAGCTCCTACCAACTGGACACGGGCCGTCTTGAACAAGTATTCTCCAATGTAACGGCAAGGTTCAAGGATTCTGTATTCAATCGAAACAAAAACACAACTTTGTATTTCAACTCTTCAAATTGTATCACCTCAGGAGGTTGTTAATAGACATTGTTTGTGTCCTCCATATGTTCTGAGGACACGAGGACTGACTGAGGAGGAAATGAATTAAGCCCACTTGGTCACTCGAGGACATTTCTGTCTGTGAGTCTTCTAAACTCTTCTGAAATAGTTTGACAAATCCAGACCTGGCTTCAACTCTTAAAGCATGTTTGATGCCAGTAACCTTTTGTTTTGAGAGGCGACGTATTCGACTTAAAGATGAAATTAAAGGGCAGTGAAAGGTAAACGCAAGGAAAGAGGAGTTTTGTCGTATTTGTGACCTTTTTTATAATGAATCGGATTCTTGGATAACCGCGATGAAAGCCGTCCCGAGGAGCGGAAGCGGATCAGAACCCTAAATCTAAGCGCTGGGACGGAGGTATCGCGCTCCACATCAGGGCCTTGCGATCACATGCTGGAATCAATTAAATGGCACAGCTGTTCATTCTCCCCATCTGATTCAACTGGCTCCGTACGACAGACTGAAGTAATATTTGGATCTGCTGCAGTGTTCTCACCCTGACGCTTGAGTCTCCTTTTTACTCTCCTCGTCCAAGTCACGATCTCATTCGTCATCGGTTGGCCGGCAAAGCCTTCGAATGTTTTCATTCGACCTTATTGCCTTTGCTTTCTGCGTTCGGCATTGTGTTTTGGTCATTAGAGTCTATTTCAGATATATTGGGGGAGACTGAGCCAACCCGAGAAAGCACCGAGATGACTCGTTTAAAACGGAGATGACATTTAAGAAATTCCTCTGACACAAATCCAACTCAAACAGATATATATCGTAGGGTTGATCATTGGTGCCTTCACAAAATATCAACGCGATGATATTTTTGACAAGTAATCATCATTAATGTGGATATAATGATAGAACAGTCTCGTACGTGTAGAAAATGTCGTCACATTACTGTGATGCAGACTTTAAAAGACAACACTGCCGTGTAATGATATCCAAAAGACGATATCTAGTCTCATCACTTGATCGTTATAATATTGATATTGCCCTGCCCTGTGTGAGAGTCGGACCATGTTGTCTTCAACCCCACATTTAAAGGGGACATTACCATGTTTTTTCTCACAGCACACTGGGCTTTAAAGAGGCAAGTTGGAGCTTTTCACATTACGGGTGAATGCAGGTATTTTCACTTTTTCCCGTATCTCCTCTTAATTGAAAATTAGATGAGATGCTCGTCAAACTTCCTGTCAAATAGGAAACCATACCAAAAAAAAGAAAGACGCGCACATCCTGGTGTCTGACGGGACGGCTGCTGGATCAAAGACATATTTAGCAGATTTAAAACAGATCTGCACATCAAGCGGCTCCCTTCAGAAGGATTCCCTTCTAATGGGAGCTGCTTAGCGCGTGTTATCTGTTTTAAAACTTTCTGTCAAACCCTGCGAGTAGAATATTAGTCAAATAGACTAGATAGAGAAAGACTGGATTGGAACGACTCGCATAAATATCCATTCCCCCGTCAACTAATGCATCTTATTCTTGTGTGTCTTCCTAATTAAATGAGTGTGAATCTGCTCAGAATGTTGAGTGCGAGGAACACTAACGGCGCTCATCTTTGATGCTGTTTATTTCTTTTCTCCTCATGTCTGCCCACATCGCTTTATATCTCGATATATATCTCTCAGTCAGCCGCACAGTACTGAACGTTTTCTTTGTGCAAATTAATTCTCTGGTCTTATTTTTGCTGAAATGAATAGATTTTTTTTTTTTTTATTACCTTTTCTTCTACCTCTACTTGTTCCGTCTCCTGCTTTCCTTGTGTGTGTGTTTTTTTTTTTCTCTTCGTCTGAGAATAGTTTTGCTTTGTTTGGTGAACAGACGGGCACCGCAGGAGAGCTGAAAGTCATGCAAATTGCTTATGATAAGTCATGTTCCGACACAATGTATAATGGATGAGGGAGAGGGTTAAATTAATATAACATGTATATGAACCGAGCTGTCCCGTTGCATTAACCTCCTCCGTGTTTATCTAAATCCAGTACCGTGACGTTCCCCGCTCCGGTTAGAAGTCTCAATAGATTAGCTCATATAGAAGTTCACCACCCCCCCCCCCCCCCCCGCGACTTTATCATATTAGAATATAGAAGTTTGACTCCCCGCTGCAGAGCTGCTGTGGAAGTATGCACTTTGTGGAAACGCTGCAGGAATGTTTCCCAATTACTTCTCATGAGGGAATCTGTTCCATTTCTGTTTTAAGTAGACATAATAAAAAGCTTTAATGCTTTTTTTTTTTGTAAATTGGTCACATTAAAACTTAATTTAACCAAAGTTAATATGTTTATATGAATATCTCACCATATGTGTTTCCTGCTACGTTAGACTCCAGTGGACTCTGTATGGATTTGCTTCTCGGCTTTATTTTAGGGGCAGTTCAAGTTGACGTCGTTCAGTTTGAAGCAGTGGTGAATGGTTGTGTACTCTGTGCGTTTCCAGTGGGACAACTGAAAAGATAGAAAAGAAACACATTTGAGTTGTTGCATCGGTGGTGTTGACCGGTGGCACCGTTTAGGAGGAGGTGATCTGTGACTGCTCTTGTGGTACGTGTCACATTGATCCCTGTCAACCCTGATGATCTACACACACACACACACACACACACACACACACACACACACCAGGCCACAGTGCCACAGAGCCTGGTCAACGGGAACAGCATCGTGTTTCACAACTACTTCAGAAACGGCCGTAAACGACTCTTTTTTTAACCTTTTTTCTTCGATCGGCTGAGTTTCCTTGGCTGCTCAATAAATGGACTCGTGTTGACGTGTTGATCATGTTACTGAGCGTATAGATGTGTAGCGGGATCTATCTATTCACTGGGGATCTATCTATTCACTGGGTCTCACTGCACAAAGACGCATAGTATGCAACATTACAAACAAATGTATAAAATATACTTTTGGTAAAATAAAATAATCATTTCTGTAAAACAGCTCGACATAAAATATAGCAAAGCATAAACCCACATACTGTACCTGCAGTAGCATGTGAATAGTCCCAATAGTACACAAGCTACATTTATATCGCTACATTAGCAGTTTAATGTATGAAACTAAAGATTATATTACATCCAGAAACTTAAAAATATCACCACATTCACTTCATACTTGTTTAAAGTAATAGTAGCAATAACACTAATTGGCTAAATGGAAACCCTCCCAGTTAAAGTCCAGGACAGAAGGAGAGGAGGTAGAGCTCGTGAAACGTGTGTAAAGTTTTAACAATAAAAGATTTAACCTACTGTTAAGGTTTTATTGAAATATTAATATACATTAGCTCGCACAGAAATATGTTAGCAGCACTTTGAGTTTGAAAAATAGGAAATATAACCACAGAAGTGCATAGATCCACAAATGAGTCATCGATATAACAAAATATTTGCTAATTAATAAAAGTCATTCCTCAATGCCTCACGTTATCTGTTCTCCATTACGAGGCCTGGCTGCTTTCCTGTGTGATCGTAAACCCAACCTCTTTGAGATTTTAACGAGCACTTTTCACTATTTCTTGACATTTTATTGACTAAACAATCAATCAAGCCAACAATTGGCAGATTCATTGTTAACGAGAACAATTGTTAGATGCGGCATAATTTAGTGCACAACACATCCGCGGCACCGTGTTGCTCCTCCCACCACCTCCAGTTCGGTCAAGATAAACGCTGAGGAGGTTCACCGTGTCCCGGCTAATTTGCGACTTGCCTACGTTCTCTAATAAAAGTAATAGGATGCTTTATTGATCCCCCGGCTGCTCACACACTCAATGCACAGAGGCTTAAACATAGTTCATCTGGTTGAAGCGCTTTTCATTTTATGCACTCGTGTATCACGTACATTACACGGCCAGGTTTCATCCGCTCCTTTAGCGCAACTCACTTTAAATGATCAAATTGCCAATTACCTCCCTCCTCCTCCTCCTCCTCCTCCTCCTCCTCCTCCTCCTCCTCCTCCTCCCGTGATTGTTGCTCTGGTGATGGAGTCAGCCAACACGCTGTGTGTTAGATAAGATTGCATTACTCACAAATCTGTATTTACTGATGTGACGGCTCGGCCATCATAACAAAAAAAAAAAAATGTTTCAGATTCATAGTCGCTGCCGCTGTCACTCATCTACCCCCCCCCCCCCCCCCCCCCGCCAGCACAGTGGAATAGATGCTGTGCATCATTTGCACATTAAAATGAGAAGCCATTTCTCCTGCCCAGTAATGAGATCACTTTGACTTTTTGGTTTTCTTCAGTGTAAATTAAAAAAATTGATATTTGGAGTGAAATCCCAAACATTGCTGATGGTGTGGGAGCACATTGAACGGTGTTGTCATACTTCACTTTGTGCATGTTTAGATTAATAAGCCAGCGAATGACAATGTGGTTCTATATCGTAGAACGCTTCAGTCATTCATCGTGCATATTCAAATGTAATAAGCCAACAAATGAAAAAGAGCCAAAGAGAGAGGTAATCAGCTTCCCTGTAATTGGGCAAATCTCCACCGCCGTCAGTGTGGACCGATCTATGTCTGCAGCCGACCTCGGCAAAACACGCGTTCATTGACGTCACTTCCTGTCTCTGAGACCTCGCCGGTCCTACAGATTAGAAGGAAGCGGTTTTGTTACGTCATTAAGGTCAGCTGCTGCTTGTAGATGTCGCTAGTGTCGTAGTTAAGGATGCTTCCACTATTGATGATCACCCCAAAGGGTAAAAGATACATGAATCTGTTGTGTCACCTGGTAAACTCATTAAAAGTGCCAGATATAATAATACAACAACATTCTAAATATGTTGCATTTGTTTTTCCATGAGAAATGTCACCTCTCTCATTCTGCCCTGCCTGTCACCATAACCTGTCACCTGCTGGTTGGAGTTATTCTGATAAGTGTGTGAGCGATGCAGTATCTGCCCCGCAGGCAAAGATTTCAATCATTCATTTAAAAAAACATGCTCACTTTATTTCATACGCTTCTGTTTTCTTTACTGTTGCAATGTCTTCATTCTTCTTCTTGAGTGCGTAGCGCTGGTGTCATCATGGAGGAAAGATGTTGCATCTCAGCGATCATCAGGGAAGTTTAGAAAGCTGACAAGGCAATTAAGGACTTTTCTAGAGAAAGCTTTTCCCGGAGGTACGGCGCGATACAAGCTTTAGAAAAGCTGCTAAAGAAAGAACACAAGGAGTCCAAATCCCCATGCACATTCATTAAAAAACCACAAAAAAAAAAAACACACACAGTACATCAACATAATCTTCCCCACTGTGTGTGGAACCTGCCAGCAGGCTGCTCAAAGGCTGTTTACATGGAGGTGATCACTGTGGCAAATAGTGGAAGACGCGGCATCTGAATATTTCTCCATTGTGCACTGTGGCTCAGGAGCGCTAAAGCCAGTCTTGACCGATGTTCCGCGGCAGAACTGGAAGCGATGCGTTGGTTCCGCAGCCGTTCCAAGCTGAACCTGGTCCAATCGGGGCTGAACCTGAATCCTGCATGCAGCTCGACGTCACATTTTTAGTTCTTCTGACCAAATCTGAAGGCAGTTTGTGTGGCGGGTAGGATCGATTTCTCCACCAAAAAACATCACTTTTACATACATGTGGCTCTTCACAGCCTTGCCCTGTTTGTTGTGTCCATAGCCTCCGCAGACAGCCTCGCGTCTTCCCGTGCAGTTTGATAGCACTGATGCGGTGAGTGAGGTGAGCTTTTGTTTGTGATCTCTCTGCACCTTCATTCCTCTTCCTCCCTCCCTCCCGCCCTGTTATCGGAGCGATCTGTTCTCGTCCGTCACCTCCCTCGGCCCGATAAGGAGGGAAGGAGTCGCGCTCGTGACCGGGAACGGATGTTCCTCCCTTGACAACATTGACACAAACACAAATGCCTCTGCTCCATTTGTATAAAAATAACGGCTGATAAGGCCGCAGGAAGTGAGGTCGCTCACTACTCTGCACGGGGAAAGTCTTCAGTGAGATGCTGAGATAAACGCTGATGTCCACCGTGCATCTGCTTCTTCTTTTCTCTCCCTCATTGATATACTATGAATTCATTGATTCATGGGGGGGGGGGTCTAATCGTATAATATGTTTTTAGTCTTCAGCGCTATGCGAGCCAAGTGTTTAAACTAATCTTAAGTAATTGTAATTAGGCATTCAGCTGTAGTTGCAGAGTAAATGATTGGAGTCGTGACAGAGCAGCTTTAATATGCTGGTTCATCATTCGATCCCTCTCAATGCGCGTGATTTATTTTAATTTTATTTTTAATCACTCCTAATGTCAACACTGAGGCAGCGAGAGCAGCTGATGTTGACCTCTGGACTCGGCGGTGGGTCAGAGTGTGTGTATTTGCAAACGGGTCTAGCTTTCATTGATGCGCTTAAAGACTGACCAGATCTTTATCAATGAGTGTTCAATCTGCTGGAATGGATTTATTAATGAAGTGAAGTAAAGCATTATATTCTGATGAGGGTGTCTGTGGGGGGGGGGGGGGGGTCAGATGAGCGAGTTAATGAGTATTCAGAGTCCTGCGGAGGACTTGTAGGATTTTGTGCACTTTGACTCACGGGACTTAATCACGAGTACCACACTTTTTTTTTTTTTTTTTTTTTTTTGTGAGCGTGTGCACCTGATTGGACTATAATGAGTTGGAATATGCATTACTCTTTTTTTTTTTTTTTTGGTGTTTTGACAGAGTCAGAGTTTGAGTCACCTCTGCTGTGGATTTGGGCTCAGGTTAGTTTATGTCATTTGACTGGACGACCTGAGCTGCGGCCGCCTGGTTAAAGCGACGGCCACCTGTCGCACACAGACGGCGGCGTAGAATCAACCCCCCAGCCGTCAAATTGCGACGGATTTATTTTACAGCGGAGCCTCGTCTCTGCCTGCAGCTCATTTTTTTTGCGGGCAGCTCTTTAGGGATTCGGCGTTATGATCACATTTTAAAGTTGCTCAAAAATGTAAACAAGGCACCGTCCCATTGATCCTCTGTGTTGCAGGGAAGTGCCTGAGGTTGTCTCTCGCCCAGTTTTGGAGGGTAATGAAATGACTTGTTCCGGAGCGGTATGAAGCCATCGCTCTTCTAGTTTCACTAATAACATTACAGGCAGCCCTTCAACAGCCAGGACATTTTGTTTCACCTTGTTTCGCCTCTGTGACCTACTCATTTCCGTGAAGGTACTTCTGTGGAGTTTCTATATCCGCTCAGTGTGTATATCTTGAGGATTAAGTACCAATAAAGTGATAAAAGCTTTTCAAAGCTGTATTTGTTTACCTGATGGTCGTCTTTATCCTCTGCTGGTTCATTGTCATGTTTCTTAGCATGTTCCCACCACCTGTGGATCAGAATCAACGGATAATATGGACGAAATCCTCTCATCGCGATATACGTATGCCATTTTATATCGCCATAGCAATACATATCCTTTACATTTTCTGGAATATCAGTTCATGGACGCACAGACCAGACAGGAATGTGATAATTACCTGTCAAATCCAGAAAAAAACGGATGGCATTTAAGCCCATCTATAAAGGTAGATTTGCGGCGATCTATATTAAGTAAAGTCCTATTCCCAGGCCTCGCTGGTCAAAGACGATAACACTCAAAAGCAAACATTTTGCAAGCAATGTTTTGCCGTAGTAGCAACCAACACGGTGCGTGATGAGCTGTGACATGTGGTCAACATCCGCCTCCTTCTTCGCAGGAGCTGCATTTTTCTCTGTCAATCTCTGTGAACTCAACTCTTATTAACACATTTATTTATTAGAACATATCGAGGTGATTGAAAGAGAAATGGCAGAGGGTGTTTCTCACATTTTCTCTCTCTCTTTCTATATATATATAAAATTTCCCACGAGGCCTGGCTGTCTTAAGGCCTCTTCTGTCATCTTTACATCTTCACTTTGTTGTCTTCTTCTCTGGTCCTAAATGAGACGTGGTGTAGTATAACACTCAGGGCACTCTTCACTGTGCCACCACTAATCACCAGACCCCTACCAGTTTTATCATAATTAACAGATCAAAGAAGCGGAGAGAAGGGCGGTCATACATTATTAAACAGACACTGCTTGTGTGTGTGTGTGTGTGTGTGTGTGTGTGTGTGTGTGTGCGCGCGCGCGCTCTTGTATGTTTGGCACGTAAGTAATTGAAGAATAATATAGTTATCTTTAAGGGCACATTTCTCTAGTTTTAGTAGGCGCTGATAATTCAGCACACTAGAGATAAAGTTGCACCAATGGTCCTCTAAACAGGGTTTTCTACTGATGCACACATCTTATCTTAATGCTCCTCTCACATTGTGATGAGACTCAGTTTCCCAGATGACCCTGGAAGTGCTCTTCTGACGTACACACACACACACACACACACACACACACACACACACACACATAGACCTGCATTTAGGAGATTAAGGTCAAAGAGGCTCTCGGTGAGCAATTGTGCAGCGACGGCGTTTCTTCTTCTACAGCATGTGCTTCCCATGCATATGTGAGGGCTCTTCACGCAGCCTCACAGATGGATAATGGCAGAACATCTTCTCCCCTTTTATTTTATTTTTTTTCTCCTTTTGGTCGGAGGAGAAGTGTTGAAATTTTAATTAAGCTCATCTATCTGCTCCGCAACACATTGTGATCAGCGATGACATTACATCATACGCTAATTGTAGGCTTTTTTTGCGCAATTCCTACTTTGTGGTAATGACTATCATCAGGTGTCTGTGCTTTCATTCGTTGCTGCGATGATGAAACGTTGAATTTGAGGTAGCTTCCGTTTGCTACTTCACTCGTCTTTCTGTCATGTCGTCCCATCAGCGGCGCATCTGTCTATTAAAAGCCGCTCTTTTCTTTCTCTTTTTGTCGCCGTCCCTCATCTTTTAGCAGCCTCTTGAATTGGCTCCCTGGGGGCTGTAATAAACCTGTAGTTAGCTGTTAAAACCATGTGCATTTTAGACTAAATGGCCCCTAGCGTCTCTCTGCCTGCTGTTGGGTCTTACAGCCAATGGGCCTTAAAATGACTTAATTTCCTCTCTGCCTCCTGGGGGAGCTTTTAGGGGAGCTAAAAGCCGGTCACAGCCCACAGAGAGGAGAGTGAGTATCAGGGAAGCCTCGGGCTGGCGTGGACCCCGGCGAAATCAACATCACTGTCGCTTTAATTGCCACGGGCCAGTTTCCGCGCAGAGATACTGGCGTTGAGTTGAAAATTGTAAATTATACCATAACAACTTCCAAACAGTTCCAAAAAGTTTACATATTCAAAATTGCTTGTTTTGTCCAATCGACAGTATTTAATGCAAAGATATTTCATATCATAGAAAACTGAAGAATAGAACTAGAAAATAGACACATTTGAGAAGATGGAAGCAGCACATTTCTGACATTTTCTGCTTAAAAAAACGACTGATGGGTTATCAAAATAGTAGCCAGTCGATAAGTTTCTAATATTCTACTATTTCTCTAATAATATACACTTAACACTTTAATAACATACTTATTTTAACAGACTCTTATTTGTTTGTTTACCATATTTTACTGTAAATGTTCATATTTTCTATTTTTAGATTATGTCTTCTACTATTGTGTATAATAGTGTTTATTATTGGGAACCATTCACCGAGCCAAATTCCTTGTGTGTGTAACGTACTGACAGTACATGTCAAGTTGTCTTCATGTCATTTTCACAAGAAGTCTGTTTATTTTGGTAACTGCAACCTGCCCACCTTTGGAGACTTAAATGTTGACATCCTGTCAGTAGAGACATTTAGATCTCTTTGTCTCGAGGTCTTATCTCCACATTATTAGATTGTTCATTTTATATCATTTTAAGTGGCTTATATGTACATATAAACTGAGCCAGCAGCTGAACATATCTTGGCTTGTTTTTTTGTCCCTTATCTCCGCTGCTTTTAACCTTTTCTCTGATCGTCGGACCTTGGAATAAACATTAAGGAAATGCCGGGACTCAATTAGGTACTTTTCATCCCATGCAGACAATTGGCTTGAAAGCAGCAAAGCAGACGGCTCTAATCCATGATTTCACTTCAAAATGTTTACCCACATTGATTCCCTCATTGGCAGTATTGTCCCTGGCTCCTGTTCCCCCTCTCTGGCAAGGTTAACGTATGTGTGCCGGGCTGTTTGCCTGCTCATGAGTGTATCCTCGGGTTGATTTTCTCAGCGGCTGTTTGCTATTCCTCCCTCAGCTCTACATATCGACGTGAATGCTGCGGGACGGTTCCTTTTAAGGCCGACTCCTGCCCTCAGGGTCACTTTGCCACACCAAAATCAAAAGCCCTCAGTGATTGACGCGCAGAGCTGCAAGTCTGACAAGTATAATTGATTCATGGAGGACGGACTGTGTGTGTGTGTGTGTGTAGGACAGGCAATGGAAAGAAAAAAGAAGCAAAGAACCGACTTAAGGATGCACTCAGTGAATGGGAGCACAGCGCCAGACGGATGAAGTGAAGGTGTATGTCTATTGTCAGCGGGGTCTGAAGGCTCCTGTAGAGGACTTAACCTGACCCGGCACTAACAGTACACCATCCAGTCAAATGAATAAAAGCCTTCACGGTCAATATCAACTCCGTCCCCCTAGTGATGAACAGACATGAATTCTGCTGAAATGTCTTTAGAAAGCTGCTGACCTTGAATGATTTCTCATCAAAGACCAAAACGCCGTGTTGTGTTTTCTCTCCAGACGAGAGGACGGAGGGACGCGTGGAGGAAGGAGTCCCGTCTGTTCAGTATTGACCGAGGTGACGGATTGTTATTGTCATTCTCTGGTAATTTCATAGAGAAACCATTTGTAGATAGACTAGATGGGCACACTGGTGGTATTGACGAACAAATAAAATTAATCTAATCATAAAGCAAACATGCTAAAATGTTTGCTGGTTCAATTTTGGCAAACAAGTCATCGAAGTCTCTGGGACCTTGTGACGGACATCTTTTACTGCTTTAAGACATTTAGTTGACTAAAGGAATCGTCAATTATTCACCTCAATAAACATATATATATATGTAAGGTTCATCACAACTGCACTTTGTCCAAAGACTCAAATAAGCTTCTATCACTTACAGTATCTACAGTAACACAGAATCTAAGAAATGTAGGATATATCTCAATGTTACTATTACCAAATCTAAGCCATGTCGAACTCTATATCATGTAACATATAGATATTGTTTTCCCCAAACTGCAATTATTGTTGTTTGTGTAGCCAAGCAAGGGACCTCAGACATCACCTGTCAGACCCTGTGTGTGTGTGTGTGTGTGTGTGTGTGTGTGTGTGTGTGTGTGTGTGTGTGTGTGTGTGTGTGTGTGTGTATCCCTGAGCAGTGACGGCCGTTAATGCACCGTGAACTGTAATAAAACTGTCCACCGCTCCTCTCCTCCTTCATTCTAAGTCCTGCAAAGTGTCCCCAGTTAATAGGGTTGTGTCAGCTAACAAGCCACGCCAAGTCCTCGTGAAGCAGCAGCATCATCACGGACACAGCCTGCTTCTTTATCAGGCCTCTGCACGGCGGTGGCGACGACGGCGGACAGATCCGAAAATTAGCAGCCCGGAGAGGAAGGCGAAGAGGCAAATAACATCATTACACGTTGCCAGCTGTGTCTGACCACCAGCAACACCAACACACACACACACACACACACACACACACACACACACACACACACACAGGGTTCTACACAGAGCTCAGTGTTACCTCCACAGTGGGGCTCTGCTGCAGACCTTCTGAGGTGTGAAGTGTGTGTGTGTGTGTGTGTGTGTGTGTGTGTGTGTGTGTGTGTGTGTGCCGGGTGCAGCGCTTGTCATTATTAACAGTGGTGTTGGCTTTGGCATCGGGAGAGAAGAGGGCAGCTTGGCTCAGCCAGCAGTCAGCAATTTACAGGTCTGTCGGAGAGAAAGAGGTCGACCGGAGGAGAGAGAGAGAGAGAGAGAGAGAGAGAGAGAGAGAGAGAGAGAGAGAGAGAGAGAGAGAGAGAGAGAGAGAGAGAGAGAGAGAGAGAGCGCCGCAGCGTTTAGAGCTGCGAAATCGACTGCAGACGGGGAGAATGAGCCGCTGGTGGATGTACGATGCGTTCATGTTGACTTTACTGCGAGGGTTTTTTTATTATGGGGATGTAAATGTGTTTGATTTATTATGCAACACTTGGCAGTAAACCACGAGTCTGTGGTTGTGAGTTTGAGGTGGTGAGTGTGTGTGTGTGTGTGTGCGTGTGTCTGTGTGTGTATTTGTCGTGCTAAGTTGGAGATTTTTCCAAGGTTTAGTACCAGAGCGCCTTGCAAATGCCTGATAGCATCAGGATTTATGCTTAGTGCCATGATAATCTTGTTTTACGCTGCATTATTTTCTTACTCTGACTTGCAAATGAAAGCTCTGATCTTTCACTGGAGTAGTCATTGGTGCACGGTTTGTGTAGATATATGAACCCATTGCTATTTTTTATTTTTTTCAAATAATGAAATGATTCTACATGATGTATATCTAGCGGACTGTCCGTACAGGTCACTGGGTCAGCAGGTGTCAAGAGGCCAGGCTGTTAGACATTGGTTGCGGAAAGTGAACAAACCCGCAACAACAGGATGAATGGATTCTTAATGACAGTGTTGTTGGATCCACTTTGGTGTCAGACTGACTGCAGGGTCACAGTGGGCTGCCCTCTCCTCTCTCCCCTCAGACAGAACACAGAAATAAAGTAGGATTTATAGAGAGAGGAGGCGGCCGGAGACGCCATGACAGCGCCGCACTGTTGAAAGCAATCTTCCAACCTCAGTCTTGACCGTAACACGATTCCTCCTCTGGCATGACCCTGTATCATGATGATTTATAGGTGGCAGGAAAGATACTGACTCCTCTCTCCGTCCCCTCCCCCCCCTTTTTTTTTTTTTCCTTGTGTCTTTCCGCAGAAGGGATCTGTAACATGACAATGGACTCCAACTCGATGACGATGCCCATGCCGGACCCCAACCCCTGGGCAACGGCCATGAACAACCTGGGGATGCCTCCCATCGGAATCACTGGACAGCAACTCATGCCAGGTACCGAAGAAACACACCGAACCACAAGCACGGACGCCTCGGCGTTGAGAGATTATTTCAGTATTCCACCGGAAAAGACTGTTAGGAAAATGGGTTCTATCTGCACGCTATGAGGCGAGAAACGTAAAGATTGGATTTTGTTAAGAAGACTATTTTACTGCGTTTTGGTTGCCCAATAATGAGTATTATTTCTTTATTTATGTTATTTAGCATAATTAAGCATTTAGCATTTTATTAAGCTTTTATGTAATTTTTGTTACAGTTTATGTAGAAATATTCACTCCAGAACTGCAGCTTTAGCTCGTACACCGTTCCCATCATAATAATTTGATTTATTTTGGGTGCATTAGTTTTTTACCCCTCTGGCTATTTTCCTTTTTAAGGCATAGCGACGTGTTACAGAGGACCCAGAAGAAATGAAATGTGCAGGATTCTCCTCATGGATCCTCCCTGATTTGGATCGGTTTCATCTAAAACGGATCATTTTAATTCTGTCATTTACAGAAAGAGCACGACCTTTTTCCCTCTAGTGTGGAGTGGCGATGTTTGTTGATTAGCAAAATTGTGTTTGACTTGCATTAGCGTTCAGCAGTGTAGGATATCTGCTACTTCTCATGATTCTCAGGCGTGGCTGCATTGCTCATTTAAAGTAAGTGTGTTTGAATAAGCAGCATAAGTTCTGGCTGCAAAGCTCTTAATACGGCACACAGGCGAGCGCGCTCTGTCTCTTTCCGGCTGCCTGTTAAGTAATACAAGAGCGGTGACGCGTTTCAGTACCGTACACCACGTATCACTGACACTTGCAGATGTTCAGTGCCATCGACGACGTTTAACTGCGAACTCTACTTTCCACCAAGCTGAAGCTGAAGCACACGAGCTTCGTCAAACAAAAGACAAAAGACGTACGTATCTTTTCAATTTCTGCTCCTCGATTTACGTCGCATACGTCAGCTGACGTGCACACTGGAGAGAGCTGAGCTCAGCACTCTACAATGACTAAAAAAAAAAAAAAAAGAGTCTATTGTCGTCGGTTGAATGACTGTTTAACAGTTGGGAACCGGCAGTTCACGGCGGTTAAAGCAATGACATTGGTTTCATTATTTCTCCGGTATTGTTACAACCTCAGGGAGCACAATGTAGAGCTGCTGTACTCTGATCAGCCGCGATGATATTCATCCTCACCGATTGCTCTGCTATCTATAACATTAGGTTCAGCAGCACCCTCCCACTCCCCGTCTCTGAAGAGTTATTCCGCCATGTCTTTTCTCTATCCTCAGTAGAAAGCCTTTCCCTAAAGCCTTTTATAAATCACTTCCCACTTCTTAGCCGAAATGCACTTTCATATTTGAAATATGCCAGGCTGGTGTGTGTGTGTGTGTGTGTGTGTGTAGACGCATGTGTGTACGCACTTGGAGACGAAGAGTCTCCCAAATGCACTCCTCGAGAAATATTAAGGGAAGCACACACATACACACACACGCGCACACACACACACACACACACACACGCGCACTCACTCACTCAGGCCTGGCATATTTCAAAAAACGGTAAACAAAAACCTTTCTACTGAGGAGGGAGAGAGAGGACACGAGTGGTAATAAAACGTCTCCTAAAGGGAAGCGGAGGAACGAAGCCCAATGTTGGAGGTGAAGACTGGATGCTGGACACACACACACACACACACACACACACACACACACACACACACACACACACACACACACTCAAGCATCTATTCATGAGTGTATGTTTGAAGGTGCCAACTCCCTCCTCTTGAACTTTATACTCAGTGCTTTAAGGCCCTTTTTTTTTCTTTTTTCTTTTTCTTTTTTTTTTATATACAGCAGATATTTTAACTCACCATAGCAGGAAAAAGCACAAGTGTAACTAATAACATTAATGGTGGCTCTGTTCCATTTTAAGTGTTTCATTAAGCCGTGCCGGTGATACAGCATGCGCAGCGACCAGAGCCCTGAAACTGGCACACACACACACACACACACACACACACACACACACACACACACACACATACACACACACACACACACACACACACACACACACACACACAAAAAAAAAAATCGAATGCAGCAATTAGTGATGTTATTAGCTGCACCTGTGTTTGGTGTCTGCTGTAAGAAAGGTCAAATAAGCCGCTCTTACATGTAATCAGACCTTCAGACGCTTGTGGCCTTCAGTCATGCTTAAAGCCAGGAGCATGTAGTTGGTTTTGGAATGTGTTTGTGGAAAACCGAGAAGGAGAGCAGCCGTTAATCTGTGTGTGTGAAAGAATAGCTCTTTTCTCACAGCAGACACTTTGACTTGTCACAGCAGGAAAAGCACAGGTCAAACTAATTTCACCTCTCCCAGTAAACCATGCCAGCGAGCCAGCGTGCCCAATGCCTGGACCCTGGAACTAGCTCACCTGAATGGCATGCACTCCATTTTATCGGCATCGACTTGCCCCGATTTGGAGTCGCAGCTGGTGGGATCCCATTGCAAGGTGGTCTCCGTTTTTTAAAAATGGGTTTTAATGACCTCGGACAACGTAAAGCGTCCGTGTTTTGTTTTGTTTTATCAGGAAATTCATGTATATTGCAGCTTGTAATGTTGACGTGAACACTATTCACAATTCCGAAACTGCTAGTCGCGACTTGACTGAGGTAGATCAATCAAGCAGAGTCCCGTGAAGAGCTCTAATCAGGCAAAGTAATGAAACTGTCCTGTGTGGGTTTACCACGGCTGTGCGGGGCCTCTGAGCCTGAACTAGAGTACTACATCGGGTACCAGAGGCAGTTTGAGACGGGTAGTAAGGAGAGGAAAGAAGGGAGGAGCCCGTGATGGAGAGGAAGGAGACTCGGGTGACGAGGACAGCTGTGTCGCCGCTCCTCCATCACCTGGAAGAACAGCTGGTGTTTCCCTACCTTTCCCTCTTCTTCCTTCCTCTTTCCTGTCCTGCACTCCCTCCCTCCCTCCCTCCCTCCCTCCCTCCCCGAGCAGCCTAAATTACCCTACATCTCATTTATATCTCATTACAGCTGAGCCAGCCTCTGCAACCCAGAGTCACATTGGAGCACTCGCTGTTCATCTGCACTTCACAGAGCTGAGCTCCTTCACACACTCAGACCTCACTGAGTCACACTGACATGCTCCTCCGGGCTCGAACAGTGCGTACTGTCACCCAAAGGTGCAGCCGGTCCAACAATCGACACGTAGCATATTACATAATGCATCAATAGCGCAAATTTTGATGAATTCAAAACTTGTTTTTCTCCCCCAGATGGACAGTAAAAGTACTTTTGATGTGTTTCTCTCTCTCTCTCTCTCTCTCTCTCTCTCTCTCTCTCTCTCTCTCTCTCTCTCTCTCTCTCTCTCCACATTCCAAAGGAACTTTACATATATTACTCACAGGCTTATAGTTTCCACCCATGCAATTTATTTTTACTTCACTCTAGCCCAAAAAAACGTATATGTATATGTATATATACATATACATATATATATACATATATATATGTATATATATATGTATATATAAGTGGGAAGAGATCCACTCAAACTCTCTCCGTCTTACTTGCCTCTTTTTCTCAGTTTCCAACCAGTAATGAGGCCTAAGAAGCTCAAGGTTAGCCACGAACAACGGCACGATATTTGATAAATTCAGCTTTCATAGACTACTCAGCTGTGTGTAAGACGCACCTTTTGTGCTAAACATGGCTTCTGCACGCCTCTTCCTCTTCTCTTCCTCTTCTCTGTGCTGTGAGCACAAAGCTTCTCGAGCAAACACTTTCGCATGATGTCACACGGTCTCATTCTGTCATGTGGGACTTGTTACCAGAGCACCTTGTGCCTCTGCAGTAATCCATGTGGATTAGTTATTGATTCTCCATCATGACTGAACATCATCTGTGTCTCCCTTTTTCTTTGTTTCACCTCTAAACAACGGGGGAGAGTCTCTGTCCTCTTCCAGCGTGTTTTTTAGGACACGGACGATTGGTCGCATGCTTCCTGCATGTTGGTCTAAGTGGGTTTTTATGTCTCACTTTCAGGCTCATTCATTAAAAGAGACTGCCTGAGCGGGAGTGCTTTCATTACACATTATAATTTTGCCTCCGTTTCATCCACTGTGAGCCTGGAATGTGTGTGTTTCCCCCCCCCCCCCCCCACAGTCTTTCCCTGCCTCCAGCCAAGCGGATTTATCCAGTCAGACAGCTGGATCAACAGACCACTGTGGGCAGAGCCTTGAATACTCTGCAGCCTCACAAAGCCGGGTCCACGTCTCCAATGATGACAGTTTTATTTCTATAGATGGACCGGCCAGTGGTTGTGTGTGTGTGTGTGTGTGTTAGAAAGTTATTATTACATGTTTGTGTTAGCAAAGTGTTTGGATAGAGGGAGACATTTGGACTCAGGCCACAAGCATGAGTCAAGCGTCTACATATGTACTCTATGGTAAATGGTGCACAAAGTATGGAGGAGTTGTGATGTCTTCTCCGATCCATAATCTTTGTGCGTATGGCATCGATTGCTTTCTCCCCCATTTGTTTCCTGTTAACAGACATTTTCCTCTTCTGAGTCAAGGATCTGAGGACACAGGGTGTCGTCTTTTGGACAGATTCTAAAGCCCTCTGAAGCTAATTAGAGTTTTGTGATTCTGACCCAGCCCAAGCTGTCCCAGGACATGTGAGGGGAAACCGGGTGAGGATTCAAGTAGAGACCCCACCCGTCCCCAGAGAGCAAGTTGGGGAAAAATTACAATAACTAGAAAAATGAAGTTGCAATATTTAACAGAAATCCAATACTAATGCAGTAAATGGATTAGAATCTCCCAGAGTTTTTAGTGAAATGTCTGTTCTTCACGCTGCACCGTAGTCCAAGGTGTCAGTCCACGGTTACCTTGTTGGGTAGCCTCCTCATCCAAACAGCTCAGGGGAGAAGAGCAGCACCGAGTCCTGGGAACAAACTAGTTCCAGACTCTGTGAGGCGAGAGGAGCGAGACCTCACGACGCAGAATTTAAGGAATCTGTGTCAGGCGTCGCAGTGATGTCGAGCATATCTCTGGAGGAACAGTGTTGCGTATCGATTGCATGTCTGCCCTCTTCAATAGCTGCAGGCTGCAGTCTGGGTTTTTTATCGTTGCGATCATAGCGTGTGCATTCTCAGTGTCGGTTCTAATGATTGGTGGGATTCTGCAGACTGTGTTCCCCCGGTGGAGAGCATAGCAGAGGGCTTGTTTAAGTCTGTGAAACCCCAAGATGTAAATATTAAGGTGAACCTCCTGTTTAATTGTCCAGACAGACCAGAGACGGTTCCTGTATGGAAAACTTGAAAAAGGCCCAGCAGGGCTTTCACCTCTGCTCAGAGACGAGTCATGGTGAATGAAATCCCAAGAGATTTATTTATTTATTCTAAACTCCGTCTTTAACAAAGTGTTAAAGACGGAGTTTGGTTTCAAATGGATCCAGTTACTTTTCAGTGAATGTCACCAGTGACAACATCACATGACTACATAAATCAATTCAGCTAATGCTTAGCCAAACCACAACGACAAGTAAAGTCCCAACATGTGTTTTATGACATGATGGATAAGTCGCGTCTCAGGGTTAGCGAGCCCCCAAAACCTGATAAGTATAATCCCAGATACAATGTCAACTGTGAGGAGGGAGCGCAGATGGGGAGCAGTAACGGCAGGAATCAACATCTGGTTTCTACATATTTGACATGTGACACAGACCAAGAGAGAGGGGATATCCTCTTCCAGGAGTGTTCCCCAGCCTTCATCTCTCCAGCACATCCAGACTATAAGGAGAACCAGATGGAGAGCTATAGAGTTCCTCCTCCTATATTCCTTTAAAAAAAAAAAAACAGTTTTCCCAAGATCCTTGAAAGTATGCATTGTATCACAGTTTTGTACATTTAGTTCCTGAGTACATTTGGTTTTGATCTGAAGAAGCTACCAGTTGTTCACAGCCTGTTTTTTTTTTTTGTTGGCTTGTGACGCCTCAGGGTGAAGAACTGTCTTCTGATTGTTTCACTTTGTGGTTTGGAGAAGTGATCTAAAAGTCCTCATCACAGTGACTCAGTGTGGACATGAGTCACGCGGAGTTCCATCAAAGATGTTATTTACTTTTTTTTTGGGATTCATTTTGAATGTTTTGTGGAGATCAGAAGTGGTGAAATCCAGAAAAAGAACAATTTGATGAAAGTCAGAATTGTATTTATGTCTTTAATCATCTTGGATCCTAACTCACTTCACAGCATCAGGAGTCCTAACCACCTCTCAGTCAGACTTAGTGAACAGTAGTAATGCTTGTTCAGAAGCTCCCATTTTTGTTTTGGTCTGACCTTGAAAGTCAAGTGTGTTTTTTGTAACCGATAACAGAAGAGCAGCCCAGCGCCCACGCTTCTGTAATGATAATATTAATAATAATAGATGTATGTATTCACAGGACTGAAGGGTTAGATTTGCCTTTTTGTGTTTTTTCAAAGCTGCTCATGGGCAAAAGGAAAATGTGAGGAACCTCCACAACAGATTTTAGGTGGCAAGCACACACACACACACACACACACACACACACACACACACACACACACGCGCGCGCACACATGCACAGACACACACACCACCGAAAGGAAAACATTTAGCATTCACACACATGTTTTTGCAAGGTTATCAGAATTAATTTAGATGCACACCCTTATGCATGAATACACACACACACACACACACACACACACACACACACACACACACACACACACACACACACGCACACACACACCCTCGGGAATAGATAAGCAGGCTCCAGGGACAGACAACTGTTCCCTGAATAAACAGCCACTCTTTTGTCTGCTGCATCCCACTCGTCCTCATCCCTTTCCCCACGGTTGCCACAAACCCTTCCACTGCTGTACACAGTGTACACACACACACACACACACACACACAACCACAGTGGAATATATGAAAACTTAGTGTCATGCTTCATAGCCAGTCACCTAAACAGTGCTCCTCATGCGAATATATATATATATATATATATAGGGCACAAGACGACCGATATGAATCGGGGTCGTCTCATTTTCACACATTAGCTCACCTGGATTAACATTAGGAAATACATTGGCTGACAGTCACTCCTTTGCCGTAAGCGTTTTCCAATCCTTGGACTGAGTGCAGCGCCCCTTTCTGCTGACTGCTCAGGAGCCGCACTGGTACTATGCCAGAGGTTTTGGGCAGCTTGTAGGCGGACAGGGTGGATATACAGAGTGTCTAGGGGAAAGAAATACAGCAGTAGTTATAGGGCTACAGAAATGGGACTTCCTGACAGTCCTTCCTCTCCGTGGCAGCTATATTAGATTGTAGGCTAGATATTGCTAAAGGCTAGATTTGTTATGGAGATGGGACTGTGGAGGTGTCGGATAAAGAAGACGGATTTTTGACGGGAACATAAGGGAGCAGATTCTTATTTAGATATAATGCAATAAAGAGATGGAATATCTTTTATAAACAGAGACCTCGGAAAGCGTTTTTTTGTTTGTTTTTGTTTTGATTCTGTCCTGCCGGCTGGAGAAATGTTCCTGTACGAGAAATGAAGTCGGATGTGTTCATATAAAAATGCAAAGAGGGGGTGACTGTTGGCAGAGATCGAGCGAGGCAGATTTCAGCCACTGGTAGGGTTCCAGGTGGCGTGGCTAGCTCGCCTCATTAGAGAATATTATCCAGCATGCCTCACAGCCACCGCCTATGTCTCCTCACAACCCCCCCACACCCCGCCGCTGACTGCTAGAAGGGACATTTACCCTGGAAATCAGAGAGGGGATAGACGGGGAGGGGAGACGAGGATGACATTAATAGCCAGGAGCTTCACAAAATCAAATGTTGGGGTTTTTTTTTTTTTATACATCTCTCTGCACCTCCTGATTGATGGGCGGCTCCAAATGTAATAACTTTTGAAGAAACCTCGGGGGAAATAGATTGTTTAACATCAAGGCGGAAGGAAGAGCATTTGTACAATATTCTTATAGAGGCCGACTTTGCGTGTTTACTGTTCACGGGAGAGGTGTGAGCAGGCAGGTGTTTGTGATTGAGAGTCCAGACTGAAGCAAGGAGACGAGCGCGGTGAAGAGGATCAGACGGATGTGTGGCCGTGTGTGGGGGGGTGGACCGCGCCTCGGGTTTCTTTTGTTGTCCCGCTTCAAGAGGAAACGTCTCTCGGGCCTTTTTCCTCGCGGCGAGATCCGCAACGGCGCCGCAAAGAAGATGCGCCGTTGTGCCGGCTTTGCTTTTTCTCAACGCCGAAGCTTCCACAGATTCAAAGAGACCTGCTGCTCCTGGCTCTCACTGAGTGCACAGCGTGGAGGCTTTTAGCACATTATTGAACTGTGCATCATGTATTGCCAGGGAACAACGTTCCTCGTAATTTGATATTCACAAGAAAATTCATAAATTTTAGATATAAAATGTCAAAAGCAGAGTTTCCCCAATTGTTGAAGACTAGTTTTTTGAACAAATGCATGAGGAATTCTAAACTTTAGGCTGCAACTAATCATTTTTTTCATTATCAATTAGTTGATCAGTTTCCCAGAGGTGTCGTGTTTAAATGGTTTGTTTTGTTCCACCACACAATCCAAAAAAACCCCCAAAATATTCAGTTTGCTTTCATAAAAGACAAAGAAAGCCACCAGACATTCACATTTTAGAAGCTGGAATCACTTCATTCTCATTAAATTCTGACTGAATTAATGAAGAAAATTGTTGCTGATTAATTTTTTCTGTCAAATGACTAATCAAGTAACCCACTAATCATTTCAACTCTTCTTCTCAAGCACTTAACCGCCGCAATCATCCGCGCTCATTTGCACATTTGTCGAGGCTCCTCTTCATGACCCGGCGCTCGTTGTCTCAACCTTCTCGGGCTGGTATCTCATTTACCATTCATCTAGTCTGCCGGTTGAATAAATTAAACAGGAGTAATGGTCTCACAGAGTGTTTCTGTGTTTCGCAATTTAGCATCAGTCCACTGTTAGGCGATTACACCCACAGCGCTGTTCCTTCGCGAGGTGTTGAAGGCGGGAATTTCTCTTCATTTGTTAAAACTAAATTGAGACAATTCTGAAGATATTGTTTTTGTGCCTTATTAATCCACGGCTCCCATGGCTTAGACACGCTCTGTATACTTATGTGTAACCTTCCGCTGTTTAGTAGTAAAAGTACAAAAGTATTATCAGCTAAATGTACTTAAACTAATACTTAAAGTACTCAGTTTTCCCAATAGCTGTTGAAGTCGGACATAATACAGAATGTATGCTATGTAGGGAACTATTACTGTCATCAACTGTAGCTGTGTTTGGTGTGAAGCAGCTGTAGAGGATGGTGTTTTGGTGTTGCTTTAACATTCCTTGAAGCCTTTGGATGTGTTCTAGTACTAGATAACTGTGATGTTTGGATGTGTTCTAGTACTAGATAACTGTGATGTTTGGATGTGTTCTAGTATTAGATAACTGTGATGTTTGGATGTGTTCTAGTACTAGATAACTGTGATGTTTGGATGTGTCTAGTACTAGATAACTGTGATGTTTGGATGTGTTCTAGTATTAGATAACTGTGATGTTTGGATGTGTTCTAGTACTAGATAACTGTGATGTTTGGATGTGTTCTAGTACTAGATAACTGTGATGTTTGGATGTGTTCTAGTATTAGATAACTGTGATGTTTGGATGTGTTCTAGTACTAGATAACTGTGATGTTTGGATGTGTTCTAGTACTAGATAACTGTGATGTTTGGATGTGTTCTAGTACTAGATAACTGTGATGTTTGGATGTGTTCTAGTACTAGATAACTGTGATGTTTGGATGTGTTCTAGTATTAGATAACTGTGATGTTTGGATGTGTTCTAGTATTAGATAACTGTGATGTTTGGATGTGTTCTAGTACTAGATAACTGTGATGTTTGGATGTGTTCTAGTACTAGATAACTGTGATGTTTGGATGTGTTCTAGTACTAGATAACTGTGATGTTTGGATGTGTTCTAGTATTAGATAACTGTGATGTTTGGATGTGTTCTAGTACTAGATAACTGTGATGTTTGGATGTGTTCTAGTACTAGATAACTGTGATGTTTGGATGTGTTCTAGTACTAGATAACTGTGATGTTGGCGCCTCAATGACCCACTCACCGACTCGTCCCTGTAGTGTTTCAGATTAGCGGATGTTGAATGGAGTTGCCTGACTGCTCGGCCTTTTTTTTTTTTTTTTTACATTTATGAAAGCGTAGCCCAGCGCTCCGTGGCAGCGGCAGCTTATTAACCTCGTTCGCACTCACCTCCACTTGATTGGCTGCAAATGTAATTTCAGATTGATTCCAGAATCGTATTGATCTCCTTTTTAAATGCTGCTGTTGGACCAGGGTCTGCCTTTATTTTTAATGGTTCTATCTGTGGCGTTTTCCACCGTGACGGTTTACACTGCCGAGGGGAGAAAATTGATGGTAACAGCCGACGGATGACCTCGCTCGGTTCAAACCCGAGGCATTGCTATTACATTGAATGCACCTTATTAACTGAGCCACCGGTAATTTTAACCGTCTTCTCTCTGGAGTGCAGAAGCCAAAAGAGAATGGAAAAGCAACGACTGTCGGCTAAAATCATCTCTAAATCTGTGTTTTTTTCCAGTGGAGCGGTTAGCTCTAAACAGTGAACAGTCAGGCTCACTTTGTCTGATGGTGTCTGAAACAACTGGAAAATAAATGAGATTTATAAACTGCGCATTACTCTTAACATCCATCCTTTGCACGTGGCACAAATGTTAAAATTGCACCAGCTGTTACATTCTCAGCCTGTAGGGGGAAACATCAACATGCCCACACACACACCTGCAGGTCTAGAGTCATTGCTCTCCTATAGGTGGCGCTGGTTTGGCATTTACTGAGGCAGTGTGACTGTAGTGCTCCCTCTTGTGCAGAATCTGCAGCCTGTTACGTTTTATTCCATGAGTTTGTGAGCGACTCACCGGCTGATCCTTTTGAAGTCATCTGCACCTAAAACAAATGATGAAAACGGATCCATCACACCTCATTGACTTTAGTGGGGCTGCTGGCTGTTGTGAAAGCGCGACTAAAATACAAATACTTTCCGGAGTTTTGTACCGTGAGACGTCCATAAGTTCGAGAATGTCCTCTTAAAACGGCAGCTGTTGTAGGCAGAAATGATGGGAAACATTGTTCTGGAATAAACCACAGGATGCTCATTTCACACTGGCTGGCAAAAAAAAAAACCAGTGGAATCCAAATGTATAATTCATTTTCAGACGTAAACTCTACTCTTAATATACTATTGAATTTGATTTGTCTGGAACATTACAGCAAATCCCTTGGAAAACTGTATAAATGCATACATTGGATGAGTTGCAGCAGTCTGCGTGTTCGTCTGTGTCCACTTAACGGCATACATTGTAATGGGCTGCACTGCAGGAGGGAGGGAATAATGGTATGTACGTGATGAAACGTGTCCTCCGGCTGCGTGGCTGAAAGTGGATGTGAGAGAACTCTGCTGTAGCTGGAAATCCATGGGAAGAAGTAAATAATCTCCTTTATTACACACGGCTCTGCTACATGCTTGCTTCAGGTGTTTGGCTCTTAATGGACGAGGATAAATACGTAGACGCTCTCACCAACACGCACGCACACACACACACACACACACACACACACACACACACACACACACACACACACTCCAGAGGGAACATGAGCAGCACTGCAGTGAAATTGCACCAGCCAAGCCATGATGTAACCAGATCGTTTCCTCCGTGTGCACTGAAATCTAGTTTGCTTTGCATCCATACACGACATATGAACTCCGTGAGCGTGATTCCTAATTTTACTTCTGGAACAGTGGCGCGTTGGCTCGGCAGGAAACGGAGTGCGATTTCCAGAAGTGTCGTATCCAAAGACGCACTGAATTCGGTCTTTGCCGCTGTGTTTCCTCTGCCTCTTTCTATGTAAAGCGTTTGGCGTTCAGGTTGCTTATTGCTCCGGCCTCCTCCATCCACCCTTTCCTTATCTTCTCCCCTTCTATCCGTCTTCCTTTCCTTTCACCTCAACGTGCAGAAGAAGCCATCGATCGCCTGGCAACTAGGGTCCTTCTTATCACCCGCTTCCTCTCACTCAGACACCTGGTCAGACGCCGACGGCGAGGTCATTGATAGACGCATCATTTCCATTTATGTTCCTTTAATGTAGTTCGCCAGGCTTCCACTGTGTTTTTTATTTTTTTATTTTATTGTGCTCTATCTGGCCTCTACTTCTCTGTCCTCGTTTTTAATCCTTCAGCCTGGTTTTATCAGTCCGACGTCCCTCTCTGGCTCCAGGGACCTATTCTGAGTCTTCTGTAATGTGCATATTCCTCAACTCTCCTTCACTGGGTGTAATTTAATTCGTCCATTTTTCTCTCCTGCAGTAGATTTAGAGGGAATCAGTTATAAGGAAAATGTAGTATCTATTTCCAGTGGCGCTGTTCACTACATCCTCCTTCACTGGATGCGTCGCCATTGAAGATCCGAAAAGTCATAACTGTAATGGAAACCGCATAATATCTGTTATCTGTTATTCTCTGTGGGAGGGCAATCTCACAATTAGGGACAATGCATTATACTGTACGTGTTGCATTCCTCTCTGATTCCTCTCGTCACCGCGTTGCCTGTTTATTTGAGCGTGTCATTACTCGTATTTCATCAACTGCGTCTCGCAGTCGGCCAGCGTCGGCTTCTGGTTCCCATTAACTCCAGTACATGTGGAGTACATCCCAGTGTGTGTGTATAATCTCTAGTGACGGATTTGTTTCGGCAGAGCGCTGCTCCTGCATGCGCGCACGCTGGTGCGTAAACATTTAAACACCCTGCGGCATAATTGTCGACTCCAAATCCTCTGCAGGTGATGTCGAGGCGCATACTGGAGGGCAGCTTCATTTGCATTTCAAAAAAAGCTCCACACTGGGACATAAAAGCACATGTTGTGGCTATGGATGCCAGTGCTTGTGTGTGTGTGTGTGTGTGTGTGTGTGTGTGTGTGTGTGTGTGTGTGTGTGTGTGTGTGTGTGTGTGTGTGTGTGTGTGTGTAGGTTTGCGCCTCTTTTCCCAGGTGTCTGTGTAAACCCGTGCTGTAAATAAAGCCTCTCTGTTACGTAGGTGTGTGGATCCAACTCTGTGCATTATCCATAAGGTCATCACCCAAGCAGCGGGAGTGACAGCGAGAGTGACTCAGTAAAAAAAAAAAAAAAAAAAAAAACTTCTTAAAGTATGCATGTTGTTGATGCCATGATTTATTCACGAATGACTGTGTGTTCTATTATGAGTAGGCTGCTCGTGTGTCACCGGTGTTGACGGAAGAATCGCTGGGTGAATAAGTACACAACTTAAAAGACTCGGGGCCAAAGTGATACCCGACCAAGGGTTATCTGTTGGAAACCAGTCTGTGTTTGAATGTTGCTGTGTAGGCGTTCTCCTCTCTCTCTCTCTCTCTCTCTCTCTCTCTCTCTCTCTCTCTCTCTCTCTCTCTCTCTCTCTCTCTCTCCTCATCTCATTCATTCTTCTCTCCTTGCCTCCAGATTTTGATCCCAGCCTCGGCATGATGGCCGGAATCACCCCCCTGAATCCCATGATGCCCGGCCTCGGTATGGTGCCCGCTCCCCTCTCCCAGGATCTGCCGGTTGTCAAGGAGATCATCCACTGCAAGAGCTGCACCCTGTTCCCCCCCAACCCCAGTAAGTCACGATGTCGTGCCAATCACGCACCTTCTGCACCCACCGACAGTCTCCTTCACCTTCCATGCTAAAAACAGAACCTCACCACGGTGAAAGGCATGTCATTTTATAGCATTATTAGGGCCTGGGAGACACAGAATATATACTCTACTTGTTCCATGGCCCTCCTGTTGGTGGGGATTTTGTAACCAAGACTCACAAGAGAGGGGTTGTCCTTCAAGCGTTCATTCTGGATCATCTTTAGACTCATATGTGGGCAACAATGGCCTCCAGCAGTCACAGATAGACATGTTTTAATTCCTCTCTGTCACTGCATCCACAATGTTTACTCAGTCAGGTTGAGGTCCCTCTAACTGTGTCAGTGTTTCTCTGTACAGCATTTGAAAAAAACAGGATTATGTAGCGTAAATCATTCCCTTAGACCATCAAATCAATGCTGACATGTTTTATATATGTTCATATTTTCATTTTTACAGCCAAAATGTGGAATTGTTTTCACTTGACTCGAGAATGTCATTTAGGTTACATTATATTATCAGGGCTGCAGCTAATGATTATTTTCATTATTGATTAACCTGCCAATACTTTCTTATGAGATGCTTGAAAAAGATGTGTTCGGTAAGTGACCAGTGAGTGTGGTTATGGCAGATGTCAGCATTAGTTCAGAGCTTTCATCTCTGTGCAGACTGGAGATTATGCTTTTGTTTCATTATGTCAGACCCCAGAATTCTATAAGCAGTTTACCATTCCAATATGGGAACCATCGATCAACAACGCAGTGGTTCACCCGGTGTTGTTGCTCTTTATTTCTTCTCCCCGCTTCCTGCCAAAAAGACGATGAACCCCTTCATCATGAAGTGCATTTACAATCCACACAGCAGACTCTCAGGGCAGGTCACTCTGTGTAATCCGTCTCCATGTGTGCCGCACAAGCTGTTGTTCATATTAATCTCACCTCCACATTCCCAATTATTCAGAGTTAGAAAACAAGTAGTGGGGGGTGCTTTTGATTGATCCCACCTTTTGCTTTTTCAGATTTCCTGCTAGAAAAGTTTCTGCCTGGGGACTTTATTCAAACAAGTCTTACAAGTCATCTTCAAGGTGAACTAAAACAAAAGCTCCTCGACGCAGTAGCATTTGGGAGTTTACCATCTCTTCACAAAACAAAACACACACTCTTGCATCCTTTTCTCTTTTTTTTTTTTACCACACATATAATACAGTTGTTTTTTTTTGTTTTTCTCAGATGTGCTTGCATGTATGTGGTGTGCATTATGGCTCATTATAAACTGTCACTGTCACAATACGGTGCAGAAGGATAAGCTGATTAATAGTTTAACTTCACAGACGAGTACATTTCTAGCTTGTAGGAAATGTACAAGGTAAAAACAAAAAAAAAAAAGATCAAAATCCTCTGCGTGGAGTTGTAATATTATTGAATAATAAGCATTGCTGTGAACCGGAGATGTGTTAGGCGTGCAGATGGTTCCTCGGTATGTGAGGAAAGTAAGGGAAGCGAGCGTTGATGCATGCCGCTTTTAAGGCTTTTTTAGCAGATAGCGCTGGTGTCCCAGGCAACGCGGTTGCATATGGTGTCCATCACAAGTAGCCATTACCCTCTAGCTGCACACACTCAACCTGACACCACATGCAGCATCCCCTCTCACCGACCTGGAGCTGAGCAGCTCCAGCCCTGCGTCCGCTCCCCCTCCTCACTGTGCATCGCTTGTGTGTCTCCTCATCGAGCTCTTTGCGTCCTTCTCCCTTCTCCTCAGTCAAACCCTTTTCCCATTCAGCCTCACCTCCTCCACTAGACGCTTCCTCTTCCTCTCACCTGTCTAAAAAGTGGTATTTGTCTTTATCTACATAGTTTGAAAAAGACTGAGGAGACCGTGTGGACTCGCTTGACAATCTAATTGGACATCAAAACTCTATTGTCTGTCTCTTGCGCTTTCAAATTTCTGAATGCAGTCTGAGGAGAACTAATTATCTTTTAAGGAAAAGGTTGAGCTTTGAGGATCGTGGCGGTGCGTCCCAGCGTTTCATATGCCCACATATATTTAGCTTAACAGAAGAAAGATGCCAACTACAGTAGTTTACCGTTAAAAAAAAGTGATTAAGTGACTTTAAACCAAGATCCTAATGACAACCGGACTGAAATAGATGTGGAGGTCTCCGTGTGGTGCAGTGTGCTGGCGCTGCTGTTCCTGTCTCTGTGTGATAAACCAGCTTGTCGGCCGCTCTTTGTTCATGTGTGACGTGAACGGACTAAACATGTTTACTGGAGTGTTTGTAAATGTAGTTTATCTTCTGAATAACAGTCCTTGGAGGGTTGCAGCTTCCTCCCCGTGGCGTGCCCCCCCCCCCCCCCCCCCCCCCTCTCGGACTATAAAAGGGTGTTTAGCCGGTCGAGGTGATGGATGGTGATGACCTGTGTTAGTGCAGCTTCACCAGTGGGTGGCCACACAGACGGCAGAGCCTGAGGGACGGGGCTGGACTGAGAATGGGACTGTGTGTGTCCCCCCTCCCCCACCCCGTATTTATCCAATGTAACATGACGACGGAATAAAAGCACATCAACCAGCTTTCAAACTTCCTGCATCCTCTTTATAACCTGTCAGTGTCTGATCTCTCCCTCCTGTTTCTTCATCCTTTCTTTTCTCTTGTCAACCCTGAACCCTGCATCCACCCTCCCCTCCTCTCGCTCCTCTCTTTCTCTGTCTAGATTCTAGAATTGTCCAACCTTGAAGCGTCTCACAATCACTCAAAGGGGACACGCGTATCGAGTTAGAAGTTGGACCAAACAACTTCTTTTTAAAACGGTCTTGGCAGCAGCACCGCCGTGTCATGATTCCAACAGTGGATCCTGCGAGAGCGCCTCCCTCTGTCCTCTCCCGGTCTTTCAAATAAAAAGATCAAATCCCTTCAACTGCTCACAAGTGCTCCTAATATGTTGTATGATGTCATATATTTCTTGTAATTAAGAAATCGTGAATTTGAATCTTCTGCATAAATGCGTCTTCATCAAACACTCGTGGACCGAAAAGGGTCCGTTAAGTTGGAAGTCTTTGTCTGCACCACTGTGACCTTTTTCCTGTCGATCTCAACTCAACACTAGTCTAATTCTGGAAGTCAAGGACTGGAACTGCAGTCAGTATTTTGCTTTCCCTGTCACATTTTAAAGGAAAGCGGAGGCAGAGGGAGGGCTACGCAGCTGGAGGGAGGGAGGGAGGGGGAGGAAGTGAAGAGAGGGGGACAGTGCTGGCTTGGACTCAGGGACTGGAAGTTTACTTTCAGCTCTTCAGAGTACTGCATGAGAGTAAAAGGAGCTCTGACAGCAGAGGGATTGTGAGCAGATAAATCTTTTTAACCAGAAGAGAATCCTGTTTTCACTGCTCGGCATGCCATAAATATTCTTCTCTTTTTTTTTCTTCTAAAATATGTATCTCATCTGGCTGGGTGATTTATTAACATACTGTACTATTAGGATGCATCATAAATGTGTGGCAGCAAATGCAACTCCGGCTCGATGCAGTTGTCTTCTGAAATCTGCCGAGCTCTCGACTTGGTCGTGTGGAAGCAGACCGGCCACCCCGCTGACAAAGCTCCCTTCAGATCTCGTTGTGATCTCACTGTTTGTTTCTTGTACAGTTGAGGGTGACGTTTTTTAAGAATGTGGGTCCTGCATGGATACGCTGAGAGAAGGGCAGAGGGTAGGAAGAGGTTTTATATCCGCTTCTTTTTGGCGTACGAGAATCTTAAAAAAAGGAGGGAGCCAGAAGGCCGGATCGGAAAATCTGAATGTAGGGCATGAGAGCTGTCGGACCGGATGAACTTCTCTCCCCGCTGTTTGTTGAATATCAGCGATTCTGTACCGCCCCACTTTAGACCGCTCTCCTGTCTGACCGTGAGAGAAAGCCGATGAAACGTCTGCATGACGGCACCGGACCGATGAAAGTCTTTTGATCACGCGCATAAGAGACCTGCGAGATATCTGGATTAATCCACTTGCCGCTTATCAGCGAGGCCCTCGTGAAACACTTCAGGTACCCGACCGAGTTCAACTCGGGTTCTTTTCAGAGTATCGATATCTGCGGCTTCGGTGACGCTGATTGCGAGGCCTTTCCAGCAGACATCCAGCATCCTCGGCGTTCCACTGATTAGCCGGTTCACTCCTCCATAGACCCCGCTAATCACATTCATCATGGATGAGGAAGCTGATCTATCGGAGATTAGATCAGTCAACACTCATCTGTGTTGAATAAGTGATTTCTGCGATGCCGGGGACCTTTCACATGAGAGGATTTGCAATCACTTTGTGGCCAAAAAGGATTTCATTTCCATGCATGGAATGGTTTTGATATTAACATTTATCTAACAAAAAAACCATCCGAGCATATTGCTCAAAGTTATCATTATTCATGCATTAGGCTTTATCGGGGTTTTTTTAGGTCATAAGTGCTATGTTTAAAATATGACTTAATTAAATTTTGCAGCACCGTGCTCCAAAATGTTCCCCTCTTCAGAATCTCTCCTTAAATATTTTTGATAGGTCTGTCAGTTCCATCATATCTCCGTCTATATTTTGAACTTCCATGCATGTTTAATGTATGTATGCACCTGGTAGGCAGTCTGTGAGGCTTCTTGTTATTTGTTGGAATCGTTGCTATTCAAATGTTGGCATTAAAAGTAAGAATAAATATATTTGAGTTTTGGAGCTACAAGAGAGCATCTGCTTCTTCTTGTTTTTCCTTCTTCTCTCTGTTCAGAGAGCACAGCATTGTTGTTGTCTAGATTTTCTTTTGTTGACTGTACATACGAGCATACATATTTATTTTTGACTAAAAACAAAAGACAGGAAATCAGACCTCCTGAGCTCTGCCAAAATGGTTTCCAGCAGCGATCAGAACAGTATGTTCTCGCAATTGGACATTTTGTTTTTATATTCTCAAAGAGCATAATTCATACGCAAAACTCGAGTGCCAGTGTTCTGCGACAACTGAATTATTCCTTGAGTTGTTTGTACTTCAGCTGTATTATCCCCACATAAATGCAAGTACACACACATTCATCATTCAGATTATTGTTTTCCAGCCATGTCTTAATATTTCAACCGAGTGATGGCCGATAAATAACTGTCGTTACTCTCCTTTTTTTTTTTGTTCCACCACTTTCGAACAGACCTTCCGCCTCCGGCCACCAGGGAGCGCCCTCCGGGGTGTAAGACGGTGTTCGTCGGCGGTCTGCCCGAGAACGCCACGGAGCAGCTCATCGTGGAGATCTTCGGGCAGTGTGGCGAAATCACCGCCATCAGAAAGAGCAAGAAAAACTTCTGCCACATCCGATTCGCCGAAGAGTTCACTGTGGACAAGGCTCTCTTCCTGTCGGGTAAGCAGTCGTAAACTCTGCCACCTTCTTCTGCGAGTTCTCATTGGCACAAGCAAGAATACAAAGTAGATCCATGGAAGCAAAACGCCCATACGCCATGTAAGAAAACTAAAGCTTACACTGTTGACACAAGTTATTATCTGCAGCCTTAATTAATTCCCTTAAGAGTCAATTTTAGATGAATTGAAACGACGAACCTTTTTCCAATTTATCACAGCTGTGATTCCTGCCATCCTCTCCGTAGCAGCGGTGGCCGAGGCTCGTGTGTGTTGTATTATTTAGAGCTGTCCGCCGTCCCAAACCAACACAAAAAATATGATTTATTTTTTTCAGAAATGGGTAAAAATAATTACGGCTGGTGGCCGGGATCATTAAATTATTCAGGATAGTCTGGAAGAAAAAAACCACACACACACATATCCAGCAGTTTCCCCCTGTTTGCAGCTGTGTTGGGTTCACTGTTGGAAAGAACGGTTGGGATTATTAATGGTCGACTAGAAACTCAAACAACAGGAGATATAAATGAGCATTAACTCAAAAAAAGCACATCTAATAACCGTGTGACACCAGCTTATGGTTTCTTATCTTATCTTCGTTTTCACAGCTGCTTCAATGGCCCAGACGTCCTAAATCTCTCTCTGTGCTGGCCGTATATTCCTACTTTGAAAAAAAACCCATTTAACCCAGAAGCCAGTTCAGTAGTATTCCCGGCATTATTCAGTCACAATGTCTGTGTGTGTTTGTGTGGGAATCATTTTGAATGACAGGGTCCTGGTGATTTAGCCTGCCTCTATTCTTACGGTGAGACGAGGGAGCCGAGGTCCATATATTAACCAGATGACAGAGCTGTGTAGTTTTCCCATAAATAATACCCCACCCACGCACACACACACACACACACACACACACACACACACATGCATACACACACCGTGCAAACACAATACCCAGCACTGACACAAACTCCAGCGGCTCCGGCACACCGAGATCTCCTCCATATGAAATATTGAAGTAGTGGTAGATTGGGAGCCTGAAGCAGAAGAGAGTGGGCTGAAGTAGAAAACCCCCGAACTCACACTCATTTCTTTTCCTGTTTGCTCTGGCATCTACCATGACCCCCCCCCCCCCCCCTCCCCCCTCCTCCCCGTCTCCTGTGATGAGTGTGTTTGGCCTCACAGTGAATCACACTGGGCATCATTACCGCGTCCTGCTAGAGCACGCACACATGTGTACCCAAACACTCAAACTCAACACACTCTCTGATCATTTTAACCAATTAAATCACAAAATGGGCATGATTTCCCTTCTGATCCGCAACCAGCCATTAGTGAGAACTGAGTAAGGAGGAGAGAGAGTGTGGGGATAAGAGGGAAGAAGAAGGGGGGGATAATGAAGGGATATTGTGGTCTTTCAGCGCCTCTAGAGAAGTAATTGGACTGCCTAAGTCTCTCTTGTGTATTGACCAAAAGGATGCAGTCCTTCTGTAATACATATTCAGTAGATCTGGTCAAAGGAAGGGATCCAGCTAGCAAATATGAGGAGGATAAAGAGGGAGGTGGTAGGCAGGTAGACCCCGACAGAGAGCTCAGCGGTTTCTCTGTTATCTGTTAAGTAGTCTAAACACAGTTTGTGGGAAGTGATGGGAAGTGACTCTCAACTGGACCAGGAAGAAAACCTGCAACATGAAGACTAAAGCTCATGTCTGTACCTGTTCGCTCTCCTGCTCCTTTATTCCTATGTTGCTATTCAGTTAACTCAAAATCCTCGCCTCCGGGCATGTTTTTCATTTGCATTAGAAATATTTCTAGTGCCCATATTTTAAATCTTCTCTCTTTTTTTTTCCAATTTCTTAAGCAGTCTAGAGATCTAAGACTTACATATTACCATATATAGACATATATCATAACATAAGATATTTTATAGAGTATAAAAAAGAGTGACAGCCAGGTGCGAATGGGAAGTGTGACGTTGACAGTTGTCAAAAATTAGAGGCATTCAGGCGTTGCGGTGGTCTTAAGATGGAAACCACGTAACCGAGACTTCCTCAGTCTGAACGCGACGAGGGGCCATTGTCACATGTCACCCTCTTTTCTCTCTCTCTCTCTCTCTCTCTCTCTCTCTCTCTCTCTCTCTCTCTCTCTCTCTCTCTCTCTCTCCCCACTGTCGAATATCTAATAACGCGACTGAGAGGCTACAGCCATGCTACACGCAGCGGTGCTTTAAACTGAATGCTAACGTCAGCATGCTAACATGTTCACAAGGAAAAATGCTAACATGTGGATGCTGAGCGAGCATAATGTTTATTTATGTTCGCCATTTTAGTTTAGGGTGTTAGTTTGCTGGCATTGACCAGTTAGCGCTGAACACAAAGTGCGTCATGCATGAAGTATGGGATACATGAAAGTCAGGGGATCATCAAAAGGATTACCATTCAGCCTGAGGGGGAGGTGACTGAGTGCACCGCATTTCATGGACATCCATGCAATAGTTGTTAAGGTGTGTAACTCAAAGCTCAACCTCATGCTTGCGCTTGAAAAGTCAGGGGATCACCGGAGTCGTTAGGATTCATCCTCAGGGGACATTGAATGTTCGCACAAAACGTCACGTCACCCATAGAGCCTTGTCGCTAGTATTGCTTAAAATCAAATTATAGGAAAGAAAGGTAATCTAAAAGAAACAAGGGGCATTTATGCACCTTTTTAAAATGCACACCAGTGTGTAAATGACGTCAAACTGACGTTCCATCTGGTTCTCTCATCATTTTGACTTTTTACTCTTCTGCCTCCGATAGGTTACCGCATCCGCTTGGGCTCCAGCACAGACAAAAAAGACACCGGCCGTCTCCACGTGGACTTCGCCCAGGCCAGAGACGACCTCTACGAGTGGGAGTGTCGCCAGCGCATGTTTGCCAGAGAGGAGAGGCACCGGCGCAAGATAGAGGAGGATCGCCTCCGGCCGCCCTCCCCTCCTCCCATCGTGCACTACTCGGAGCACGAGTGCAGCCAGCTGGGAGACAAGATCAAAGGTTGGCAAAATATAAAACATGTACAGTGAAAATATGCGCATGATGTGACGGCACAAACATAACAAACGCAGCTCTGTAACGAAGTGAAGCCTCGACACGCGTAGTCCTTCCTTTTAATCAACCGAGGAGCATTTACATATACAGCGCTAATTGTCACATCGTTAATGACCCGACGCAAGTAAACAAGGATCCAATCATGGCACCGCCATTATTCATGCGAAACGCCAACCGCTAGGTAGGGAATAAGGTAAAAGAGTAGTTCTGTATGTGTGCATGCGCTCGTCCGTTTGTGCACTTGCAAGCCACGGCATTACAGGAAGTGAACTGACAAAGCAGTTCTCTCGTGTTCTAACACATTCAGGGAATTTGTTTTCAGAAGATGCTTCACAAAGGCTGTTAAGCACGGTATATCAGTTTACTGTTCCCTCAGCACATGCTCCTCTCTCTTATCATGTCCTTTCTCCTCATCCTCTCCATTTTCTCCTCCCTCGCTCTTGTCTCTCCCCCCCCCCCTTCTTCTCAGCTTTCCGTCCAGTTTCTGGTTGAATAAACTTGTTCCACTAATAATAAATGGCACTTCCAGGTCTCCCGATAACAGAATGTCTGTGACTTTGCCTCTCTATCATCTGGCGTGTGTCTTTTCCAGCTCTCCCTCCCTCCCCTGGACCTGGTGTAAAGAACTCATCCCGGCTATTTTTCACAGATTTAGGTTTTCTCTTCCACCCATAGGAGAAGAAGTGGTTTAGCCTCTTTCAGTGCCAGTTATGTTCCTGTACTCCAAATCCAATCTGTCCTTTTGATGACATCAAACTCACAGCAGGGCTTTTTTTTTTTTTTTTTTTTTTTTTACCAAGACCACCTCTCTTTACTCCCCTCAGGTGTCATTGAGGTCTGTGAAGTTCTTTGTTAGCGAGCGTATGCCAGTCTGTCATATGTACAGTTCTCTTTTTTTCCTTTCATCCAACAGCACAGATGCCTTTTTGTTCTCCTGGCCTTGTTCGCTGCGGTTTGCTGTGGTTTTATTTTATTTATTTTCAGTGTCACCTCGCTCACATTAACCCTGACTTTACATTGTCTACTTTTTTACTCAACAAAATAAAAAAACTTCTCGCTACTTTCTGTATTTAAATAATCCTAATTTGTCTTCATGCTCTTATATATTTCTGTTTTCTACCAGAAATCAGGGCGGCCCTGTCTTATATACAGTATATATATATATAAATTATAATCATACTGACTATGTAACCCTTTTTTTCGGCTTGCCAGCTGTTGCTTTCACCACGTCTATCGTCCTGGGACCGGACAGGAATGAGTTGCTGTTGCTCTGACTCTTCCTTTCTCTGTGTCCTCACCTCTTGACCAGACGACGGAAAGTTTCCGGAAGCGGTGCGCGTGCTCCTGACCTGGCTGGAGCGAGGTGAAGTCAACCGCAGGAACGCCAACAACTTCTACTCCATGATCCAGTCCTCCAACGGCCACATCCGCCGGCTGACGGGCGAGAAGAGTCAGCATGAGAAGGAGGTGGAAGAGGCCAAAGAGAAGTTCAAGACCGCTCTGGCCGCCATAGTTGGCCAATGTGAGTCTTCTGTTCTCAATCACGCACGCACACACACACACACACACACACACACACACACACACACACACACACTTGGCTTTGTAATACAGTTACTGCATGTACTGTAAGTGTACAACAGTGCTTCATTTTTGCACAAAGGCCAAAAGCAAGATATAGGAACTCAGTTTCCTACTAGAATACATATCGTACTCCTTGCTGTGCAGTATAAGTACAAGAGGAGGATAAGAAAGAGTCCATGCTTGGCCATGTTTCTGGTTCAGTGTAAGTTTCCCCATCATAGGAACAGACACACGACATAAACACAATGTAAGACTTGTTGTGCCTGAAGGTCTTAACGCTGCGAATAAGTAAGTATGATGTTATTATACACATTGTGGATATGAAGGTTATTGAGTTTTAAAGGTAAGTTTTGTTACTTTCCTAAAAGTGCTGTTAAATCACTCTTAACGTCGGCATTCAGTGTCCCGCTCGTTTATGTCTTCCGCGATACAAATACCCTGTCCAAAAACACACTGGTGCCTGCGACTGCAGAGGAATGTTACTCATGTTTCCTTCAGATGAAAGTAGTAAGTAGTCCAACGCATCTCCTGCATGAATACAGGGGAGGCCAAAGAATCGCGGCGAAGGCGCGCGCTCGGCTCATTTCAGTTGATGAAAGGCCAAAGGCAGAGCGTAGCGCTCCAACCCACCTTTGACAGCTTTGGCTGTGCAGCTGCTAGTTTACACCACCGCCTGCGGCATTTAGTCTCTGCGTAACCCACCACATGCATGTTAAATAGAATGTAAACAACCTTCAACACAAAGTTCCGCAGAGTTGTCAGGTTTTGTATATTAGAAGAGTAATACATGTAGAAGACATAGACGGTGTGTGTGTGTGTGTGTGGGTGTGTTTGTATAAACCACCTCCGTCAGTTCAGCCCATACAAACACTTCCTTAATTCATGACCGTGCCTTCTTCCTGGTGCATCGCTGATCATTATAATGATATCACAGAGACTGGGAGCTTTTACAAGTTCTACTGTCCATACCAAATACATTCAGCCTACTACTGCTTTTATATGACATCCACATCTGTTTTAGATGGAGTTTATAGCCCTTACAGGTCACAGAAACACCATATAGTAATTTAATCCCTATGGTCTGTAGGCATGCGAGATAGTTTTCTTTTCATGTGCTCCGGTTTCTGAGATATTGGCTTCTCAATCTTCTGCTGCTTCACAAATACAATGGAGAGGTCCAGAGAATTTGATTTGCGGCGTCTCAAAAGCATCGGGGGGGGGGGGGGGGGGGGGGGGAATAAAAAATCCCCGTGGCTCTAAAGCATCTTTCCTTTCCGGGAAACAAAGTCGCCTTTTTCTAAAGATAATCCTCAGACCTCACTGTAAAGAGTTGATATTTGAACTGCTTTGTTGCAAATAAGCTCACAAGTTTGAAAGCCTGTCTGTACCCTTTCCTCTCTTCTCTGCCTTCACCATCGATTTGCTCCATCAAATTACAGAGTACAGGGAAGATGCTATTGATCCCTGTACTGTTCTCTCTCTCTCTCTCTCTCCCTCTCTCCCTCTCTCTCTCGCACCACTCTGCAAGCACACGCACACTGCTGGCGGTCATATTGACCCGCCCCCTACCCGTGTACGTTAGGACCTCTGGGATACACAGACCTCCCATACGCTCCTCCATGACCACCCACATGACAAGGGATAGCTGAAAGGGCAATGGCTCTATCAATACATTGCAGCTAAGATCCTATCTGACCCAGACTATACTCACCCGGAGCGGCCGTCGTTGTACACATCACGTGTAGAAACCTCAGACTCTGAAAGGTCTGGTCCTAATACGAGTCTCCGACCCAAAGAAGCTCGCTCCGCTCAGTCGTTCTGCCGTTGCATCTTGATGCTTACTGACGTTTGTTTTAAAAGAGGAGAGAAATCTGCGAGGGGAGAGCAAATCAGGAACACGGCGCCACTTTAATAAGCGTCCTTGGGCAAGATTCTTAACAGCCCTCTGCTGTAGTGGAGCTGCACAGTGGTCAACAGTGGCACGCCTGAAGTAGGTTATTTTTGGCATCTGCCAGTTGCTTAACAAAAAAAAAAAAAAAAAAGTCCCTCGTTGATTAAATGTTGAACGAGACAAAGCGTCTGCACCCACGCTAACCGCTCGGTGAGCCTGTGTTAATCTCAGCAAGTCTTTGCCGCGTTCGCTCTCTTAGTTTAGTGCGTTAGCGCGCTAATGTTTGCCGCGCAAAGCACAGCCGAGGATTATGGGAACGTCATTGGTTTCGCAGATATTCGGTGCGAGCGTGAGTCGTATTTGACAGATGAAATGGTGGTAAGGGGATAATAGTTATCAAAGTTTTTACTGCTACTCACTACTCAAGAAGCACATGAATTGCTCTACTAAATTTTCAGGCAACCCATCCTTTAGTTATTAAGGCATTTTATTTAAAAACCACACAGTGGTGTCGAGCCATGCCACTGGCTCATAAATATTCTGTCAGTATTAGCAGAGCTACGGTGTTCAAGGGCTTTATTACTATACGCTAAATATGTTGGGAAAATGTATGATTTATTTAAGTTTTGCGCGCGGGAACTATCAGACCAACCATCCATGAGATGATGCACTGGCATCAGCTGGTAAGTAGATCACACGCTTTCACACACACACACACACACACACACACATATATATAAATACAAACACACACACACACACACACACACACAGTTCTTTACATCCCTAGTTGACAACACTTTCTCACTCCTCTGCTCCTTCCCACCTGCCCTCTGTCTTTCTTTCTCTCTCTGTCTCTGGATGGTCTCTGGTCCTTCCCTGCGTCCCGCCACAGTTGAGCAGATTGTGTCTGTATTCCAAGCTGCTTCCAAACAAAAGGCATGGGACCATTTCTCCAAAGCTCAGCGCAAGAACCTGGACATGTGGCGCAAACAAGCAGAGGTTAGTACGCTTTGATTTCAATCTGTGGTTCAACTGGTTTATTGATATTTAGACTTTATCCCATATTCTGTTCGACGGCTGTCTCCCTCTTTACTCTTATAAAGTTCTTTTTTTTTTAATAAATAGATACTTACATTAGAGCGACATAATTATACTGAAATTCATACAAGAGAAGGGGGAAAAAAACAGGTCAAATCAGAAGTCAAAAGAGCAAACTCCTTGTTACAGTAAGTACTTTGAATGAAGCCAGGATACAGAACAGGTACCTGCTCACTCCAGCCAGTGTGAGCTACAGACACACCCCGGTGTGCCCCTCCCTCCTCCCCTCCCTCCTCCCCTCCCTCCCCGTTGGACACAAGCTGCTGGGTGAGTTTTCCATCTCTAAGGGTGTCCAGCACACAGGTAAATCCGTACAAGCCTTCTCCCCCTGCACCAACAAATCCGAAGTTGTTGTTTTGTTTTGTTTTTTGCGTGGATGAACGAGGAGGAATATTTTGAGACATAAAAGCGTGTCGATTTTTCAGAGAACACACAGAACACACTGCCACTAGGTTTGAAAAGGTTTTTTTTTTTTTTCTCTCTCTCTCTCTCTCTCCGCCAAATTGAGCATTACAGCAATTAGCATGATGACGCATTGTATGTAATGGAGGGTCTGGATTGTGGTACAGTCCTGGGTCTAATGGACTCATGTGTGATTGGTAAGTTTCTTTGAATCTCAATATAAAAAAAAAAACAACAGATTTTAAGGTGAAGCAGAAGCAGCAATCAACTTGTACAAAAACGTCTCTTTTAAAGGTAGGTGTTGCTAAGCAAAATTGTTGGTTTAATGTTCAGATTTGCTCGGACCGTGAGGGTCTCTCAGGGATCTACTCTCCTCTCTATATACACAGTAGCAGGAAGTATTAAAGTCTAGTATGTGGATACCAGAGTGATTTGATCAGGCCTCCAGGGACCTGTCCGTTCTTTTTTTCTTAATTCCTTTATAGAGTTGCTGTATACACACTGCCTACACCAGGGAGCACAGCATGACCATAGATGCAGGCGAAGGAGACCACTATGGGTGGGGCGCTCCACCGCAGAATATGTCCTCCATTTATGAAAAAAACGTCCTTAAAAAGACATCCTGGTTCAAACATTCTTTGTAGTGTTTTCTCTTCCAGCTACTTTACACTTAATTATAGCCGTGAGAATAGACTTTATTGTCATTTAGAGTGACACCACACTGTGTTTTACGAGTGTTTGGGTCTCGGAGTGAGAAGCAAACAGACAGATGAAGTCATTTGGAACCCAAAGTCTTGGTTTAGCAGTGGCCCAAATTGAGTCTATGTCTCTCTGGAGCCGTCTGTTAGTGTTTAAGTGAGTTCATGCACAGCAGGGAAACGGGCCAGAATCAGAAGACTACAGAGTCTGTTTGTGATCTGTGAGGTCACAGCGAACTGGTGGAAACGAAACCTTTCTAGAAGGAAAGAAAATATAGATTAATCTACTCGATAGTTTTATATTTGGAATGGATCAAATCACTACTATATATAGGTATTGATGAGTTATTTACAGCTCCTTTCCCCTGCGTGGGCGTGAATCCGGTTTAAAGCTCCATCAAACACGAACCACTAGGAAGCCGTAGTAAACGAGCCCTGATAGGCCACAGGCTCATCAAGCAGTTATGGCTAACCTGTCAGTAAACCGTGGACGTTCACATCCAACAGACGCAGAAGCCGCTCGATCCGATATCCACTCACCTTTTTGGTTCGGTTTGGTCACCGCCGACTACTGAGCAAAAAGAAAAAAATCTATGGGACTCTGGGCTTGCTCGATGCTGCTTGTTTACGTCAGCTCTCTTGTCATTTATCGCTGGGCTGATAGAGCACACTCAGCTCTGAGTCTGAGCTGGAAACCGCTGCCTTTGGCTTCATACGTGGGAGTAATAAGAGCTGTGAGACCCGACCATACGTTCTGTGTGAGCGAAACAATGGCCGAAGAAACGTGTTGAAAAGCTGCAGAGGTGGGTGCTAAGTCTCAGCGACCGTCAGCACAAGTGGTCATTCGGTTTACATTACACAGACATATGGCTTAATGCAGGTTCATTTTCACACTGATCAGAGAAAGGCTGCATAGCACTGGCAGCCACTGGCCAGGGTAAAGAGCATAGGTAAGTAAGTGCAGTTGCTGAGGGGTAGTTTATCATCAAATAGGCAGCCAGTTTCACTCTCGGTCATATTGTATATTCAGTATGATTCTCTGGCCCGGAGGTGAAATATGGAGGAACGAGCAGCGGCGCTGAGTCGCTGCAGCTCGCAGGCAGAATCAGACAACAGCTGCCTCGCTCGATCAGTGTTTTCATGTTGTGTGTGTGTGTGCGTCCTCCTGTGCATGCAGTGTATGTGTGTGTGTGTGTGTGCGCACAGCGTGCTCCATACACACCAGCTGTGTGTCTGCATGTGCTTGTGCATGCAGAGTACCTGTTTGACCTCTGCCATGGGCTCCAGACGATAACGTCAGCTGACAGATGTTTGTAAGTTTGTTTACTCTTGGGCAGCTTCTTGGCTTTTTAGCATTATTTTTCAGCCTGTTGTTGGGAATTCATTGATGGAGCACTTTGTGTGTCTGTCCACCGGTGGTGTTTGTGTAAATGCACAAGTGTGTTTCCACAACTTTCCACTGTTTCAACTTTATTGTGTATTTATGTTACTAACTAGACGACCAGACATCCTTATCTGTGAAATATATCATGTCGGCTTGATTAAGACTGTGAGGTAACTAAAGGGGAGTAAAGTCATATTTTAACAATGTTATCAACCCAAACAACGGTTGGCTAACTTCCTAACTGGCTGAACTTGTTATAGAAGGTGAGGCGTCGTATACACTACCCAGTAAAGCGCTCATTCAAGGTCTTTTTCAGCCAGGACCGCTATGATTCAGTATTATTGCTTATCGTCTCTTCAATAACATCGTGTCGTGACTAGATATTCTTTTCGAGATATAACGTCTCGATAATCGGAGCATGAGAACATTTAAAAGACCTTCAAGCCCCTGAATGGTACATGGGTATCGGTCTGTGTCTCTTGACAGCACAGTAAGCTGTGCGCTTGACTCTCCTGCTTCATTATCATAAGACCTCCTGTTTTTAATAGAAACACTGTGTACTGCTGTAGCTAGACGTCTGCTCACACCAGGGAATGAAACCGGAGCCACGTCCGTGTGTTCGTGGTGTGAGCTTCGCATGGACCGTCTACTGTGTGCAAAAGCATCACCAGGATTGGTATTTGTTCTGCTTTTTCTCTGGAAACGGACCTGAAGGCTTTGGTCTTATTTACAGCCTATCCAGTCCATTGGTTTGACCTTAATCTGTAAACCATTCTGAAACCTGCTTCTGCTTACTGGTCTCTAGATGGATGTAGTCATTAGTTATTCTGCCTGCAAGGGTGAAAATGAAACTGATAAGATTGGTATTTTACAGTTACCGCTGTGGGTTTCCAGATGTGGGTGTTGAAAACCAACAGCTCACATTGTAAACAGAATATGCTCAAAGACACATTTCATGCCTCGTCGTCTTGAATCTGTGTTTCCTGACGTGATGCTGCTTTTGACATTTTTGACAGGAGCTGTTGTTGTCACACGCGTATCGTGTATTTTAGCCTGAATGTGAACCATTTCTCCCAAGAAACAAGAACGGCAAAGTACAGAACGGTGGGGTCTGGCTATATTTGTGCTACCATCTGCCCTATCCCTGTGCCAGAGGAGGAATGTAGCTCCAGCTCTGATTCATCTGCTCTCCTTCGTCCTGCACTGATCTGCTATAAGTGTTCCTCACAGCTAATGCTTAGCTTTGAAATGAAAGAGGGGCCTCACTGATGATCCTTCTACTACTAGCACCTGCTTAAAAAGGTGCATCAGCCGTGACCGTTTGCCGTTCTGACCCTCCCTTCTTGTCGGTTTGTGTCTTGCAGGAGATTAGAAACATGCACAGCGAGCAGCTGATGGGCATCAGGCGAGAGGAGGAGATGGAGATGTCCGACGACGACATGGAGGACTCCCCTGACAGCAAGGACTCTGAGGACTCAGGTATGCATATGCATTTGCACGTATTCACGGTTCAACACGTCTGTCGACATGCGCTGATCAAGATCTTCAGGGGACGAACGCCGAGAGCGTCGAATAAACGGGGGGGAGAATGACGGCTGTGTTTGACTGAAACGACAGTAATCATCCCCCGAGCGTCTGACATGAATAGAAGAACGCATTCAAAGTACGTCAAAATGCCGACACCCGAGCACGCTTTGCTGCGTCGACGTTGAACACGACGACTAAAAGACATCCGCCCCAGTCCACCTTGTGATGCACGCTACTCCGTGTTTGTGAATCTGTCCACACCTTGCCAGCTGCCGTCTAATATCAGATCGGGGTTCCACTGAAGTGCCGTAATCCTCTGCCTCTCCCTCAAAGGACTCTCTTTGTGTTCGCCGAAGAAACTAACGGCGCTCCTAATCTCTCCACCGCCGTTACAATAACCCACGAGTCTAGAGTAGTCGCCCGGGCAACAGTGCTGCATCCGTCGCCGTGCGCTCCGTGCCTCTCCGCGTGCCGTTACGCTCTCTTCACATACTCCTTCTTCTCGCCTTATAATCACTCCAATCTCTGCCGTTTGCTAATATGACAGCTTCTCTAATCAGCATGCAAATGTATGTAAATACAGGCGTCAGCTCGGCCCATTCTCTTTCGCAACCTTGCTGTATTTAATTTCGATATCAGCAATTAGCATCGCTGGCAAGGACCTGTCATTCCACTCGATGCAACAGGATTGACAGAGGTGATGGGTGTTAATGTGACACTTTGTCTTATTTGTGTTAACTGCAGACTGTTACACCCCCTTTACTCACTAACCTTTTAGCAAAGGGGCATGTTTACACGTCAACCAGGCCCGCTGAAAACACCTGTGTTTTGACTGCAGCCTCTTAAAAAGTAAATCAATGCTCTGCGTCTGACTCATGTACAGAATAGAAAGCAAAATAACCGCTTGTGTGCGTGACTGTGTGCCTGTAGGTGTGTGTGTGTGTGTGTGTGTGTGTGTGTGTGTGTGTGCGCGCGCTCGTGGATATCTGCAGGTCGATAGCGCCGCCTGTTATGTAACAGAGGGGGAATTGCTCTGAATCTGGCCAAGCGGTTGACATCCCCTCACACCAAGTTGATGAGGCTCTCAGATCAATAGTCTTCTCACCTCATACCCTCATTTTGCTGGGAGAAAAGTACACACAAACACGGCGTGGACGCACACACACACACACACACACACACACACACACACACTCGCCCAGCAAGAGTTCATTAACACTGCCAATGGTCCTCCATGATAGACTGCAGGCAGCACTCATGAACACCCACACAAAACCTAACCAGACACGCAGTCATGCACACACACACACACACACACACACACACACACACACACACACACACACACACACACAGAGGATGGGGCTTATCTCCCCACTCCAGTCAGTGTATTTCACTTTTCCAAAGAGCTTCGCCCCTCAAGGCCCACAGGAGGAGAGCAGAGCTGATAATACTGGACATCTCTGGAGCCGAGCAGGTTTCAAATAATAATAACTCCCACCGTCTCGTCTCTTTGCTCAATAGGTCAGGTCAAAGTCCAGTAGAGAGCTATTGGACAAAACACTCTGGGATTATCACCGCTTTCTGGAGTCTATGTTGATGTACTGTAAGGTGTTTGATTATCCCACACGGATTGAATATCAAAATAACAATTTACAGATAGCTTGACAGCGTGGTACCTTGACATTTTGGTCCCTTTTTTTTTTTTTGCTGGGTAGATGTGTGAAGAACAATTTCGGTTTCACAAGAAAAATTTCTGCATTTGAGTGTTTTTTGAGTGGGTCTTTTCTTTTGCGTAAAACCGTGTTCAAGATTTCACAACTTTTTAATTTCAATCTGATGACAGTTGTGGGGTTGTTTGCTAAAGTGGAGAGAGCAGCTGCTTCCAGTTCTTTTCCCCATTCTCTATTCCCGCTTCAAATTCTTCTTAAAACCAAAACTCTTAAAATTTGCTGTAAACAAACAAATCGGACTCTCCCTAATACTCCAATACCCGTGAGTTTGGCCACTGTTGCTCTGTAGAAGAAGCCGGTCAGAGCAGTAGTGAATATTTATCAATCATCTCAAAGTAGAGCTACATGAAGCTGATTAAATGAGTCTTACTGAATTAAACCCACGGATATTTGAATGCCGTTCTAGAGACTTAAAAGCGCCCTGATCTTTTTCTGTCCTGCAGGAAAGGACAGAGACATATTTAGCAGCAGACATATATCAAGAGGACATTTGTCATTTAGTGTTTCAAGATGCCTGAAATTTGCATAAAGTCAAACTGAGCTCCATTACGCTTTTGAATTTTAAGACGCTCACCACCCCGTAATCCTCCTCGGTGTTTCCTTTCCCCCGCTCTCGAATGAACAGTGAGGGATCTGCTTGCAAATGTCTCCGCGTAACTGATACACAAGCTTCAATATTTTGATAAAAAGCCGCGCTGTGAGACTGAGACCCAGTCAACCGTGGCAGTGTTTTACACGATAAACACCATATTCCATTCTGCTCCCTGTAGCTGTTTCCCAAGCGGAAGCCTTGAAGGAGGAGAACGACTCGCTGCGCTGCCAGCTGGACGCCTACAGGAACGAGGTGGAGCTGCTCAAACAGGAACAAGGCAAGAACCAACCGGTCGGCAGCGAGGAGGACAACGCGCACTCTCAGCAGCTCAGCTTCCTGCAGCAGGCTCTGCAAGGCATGCAGAAGGTATCTGCACATGCAGCCGTCTGTCCAACAATAGGTTTAATCTCCTGTTCCTAACTGTTAAACACCTGGATGTTTTTAAAAACAAAGTCTCTCAGGTTAACCCATTGAGTTTTCAATGCAGGACTTTAAAAGTGAGTGCTGTGCAGGAACAAGTAGAGAGGTACAGCTGTCTGCAGCAGCTGTTCGTCTCTTCTGAAGAGCTGCTGAAATAATTATCTTTTCAGGTTTACTCTGGTTAAAGGAAAGCTTATTCGCTGTTGGAATTGGTTTTACTTGGGATTGGAAGGTCGTGAGCTGTGATTCGAATAGCGCACAAAACCCAAGGCTATTAAAACAATTTCAAACCATTTATTCAAAGAATTATCATGAAATGGAGTGGATCTTTCTACGAAAATGTGCCTCGAATACCATTCAGCACAGTATGTACAGTATGCTTACTTCTAAACGTGGTTCTTCAGTCTTCCATTCCCAAATTAAACCCCTCTCAGTGGTTGGTGTTACGGTTTTTGGATTGGTTTATTGGCAACACGTTCATATATTCATATATTCATAAGATACTTGCTCTGTGTGAGACTTTGTGAGGGATAGAACAATAGAAGGCAGAGACGGGCATTCGATGTCTGAAGCCAAAAAGAAATCGCATAATGAAAGAAAACGGTTTTATGAGATAGTTCAAGATGCATATGCACATTTCAATAAATTAGAAATAAAACGTAAATATATCATAACGCATGAAAGGAGAGAAGGCACTGAGAAATTGTGATGTATCACTTGGACACATTTATTATGTTCTGTTATTTTATAAAATCAACATCTTAAGCTGTGGCTCAAAAGTTCCTTCTTGAACTGGGAAACTATCTCCTGGAGCTTTCAGTCATTTCACATGATCTTCACAAGCAGATGGAGGAGGAAAGAAAATCCATCGCCGACTGTATTTCTTAACTAAAGAATATTTGAACTCCTGCAGCTTCACCTCTACTCTGCAAACATCTGCTGAGGAAGATCATGTGCTTTTGGTGACCTTGTTTCCTTCACTACTGAATCTTTATGGTGCAACCTTCCCACGTTCTAAAGAACAACCCCTTTAATCTCACCGTTAAGCACGGAAGAACCACTAAATTGACTCATTCTGGCATTTGTCAAGTGTCCGCACTTAGCTAGCTGTCACAGGTAATGGAAATTATGATCGATTCATGTAAAGAAGAGAATCCATTAATGCCCTGCTGTTCATTCCTGCTTACAGTGAGTAATTACTTTTGCAGCTTACGTCTCTCATGGTGTGTTTATGAAAAGATTAGGGGAACGGATTAAATGAACTGGACGACGCCGAAATTGGATACCTCTCCTTTCCCGGGGTCCACATGTTGCTTCACGCAGACACATAAATTGCAATGAAATATTATCAGCGTGTGCTGGCAACCTGTTCCCTCGTTTGTGAATTATAGTGTGCGTCTCACAAAGGCACTCGGATGTGTAGTTCAGCAACAGAAAGAAAAGAAAAAAAACCCACCCTGGCTGTAAAGACCCCCCGTGTCTCAAAGACCCTCGTTTTGTTGACATGAACGCAGCAGGAGGCGAATCTTTCCATCTGCGTTCAGCAGATAAATTGGCGATCAAAGCTTCGTCTAACACCAGTTCCTGCTTCACCCCAAAGCAAGGATGAAACCCCAATGAGCGTTACTTCTCTCGTGATGTTCTTCATCTATGTGTAATGAGGGATTCTTTTGTGTATTACAAGCAAAACGATTTGGCAAATTATTCCTCTTGGACCCATTGGAAGAGAATCGAATAAGACCATAATACAACTGTTTTCTCTTTAGTAAATGTTTATTGAAGATATAATTCACGTCGGTGTCTAATTGCTTTTTTGTTTTGAGCTGAAGTTGTAATTACCGATGTAGGGATTGCATGCTAAATATTAATAAAACAAATGGCTGATTTTGTTTTAGCAGGTTAGTATTTTCACGGTTAGTTAGCTCACCGCAGCATTAGCGGCTTACCGTTCTCCCCTTTTTCTTCTTCTGTTGTTGTTGCAGCAACTCTTAAAAATGAGGGACGAATTAAAACAGCGGGAGGCGGAGCTGGAGAAGAGTTTGGAGGACAAACAGCAGCTGAACACCCAAGTCCAGAACCTGAAGGAAGGACTCCAGAACCTGCAAAACACACACGTGATGCAGGTTCGTCTGACAGAAAACACACATTTCACAGCTGGCTTTCCTGAGAATGAAGCGAGGGGAAGAATCTGCCAAGTTTCCTCGGGTTTTTTTTTTTACGTGAAAGTTCATTTCTGGGTTACTCTCTTTGCTTGAAAGTGAACATTATCTAATTTGCACTTTAATAAGAAAGAAATTAGTTTCCGCGCATGAAAGATATTGGAGGAATAAATCCTCGATAAACAAAAGGACATAATGTGATAGTGGTGATGTGGAGTTTTGGGTCGAGGAAAATGACTCAATAACTTGAACTAGTTTAAAACTTATTTCAAAGCTCATCAGATATCCCAAAGTAGCTATTTTGGGTGAGATCCGTATGATATTAACACTGAGAGAAAAGACCTACCGCAGTGAGACAGACGTTTTCCAACTTCAATGTTCTGGATTCCCATTTTCCTCCCAGGGAGCCTATTTCATTCTTCTTCAACACGGAGTCTAATCGACTGTTTCATTTCTAATTTCCCTCCAAACATGTTTATGATGCAGCGTTCACGTTTTAAGTCGAGTGAAATGATTTCCCTTTACTTTGCTCTGGTTATTGTGCATAATTCCTCCTGTAGAAAACCTACCAATAATCACCTGAAGGACCGTTTGAGGTCCTTTGTGTACTTCAGTTGTACTCCATAGACAGTTCATATGGACAGAAACATGTTCACTACAGTGTCTCATAAAGGTAATAAATGACAGTGTTGGCTACACTACTGTATGTCTTTAGTGCTGAACCAATGAGCTGATTCATCTATTAGTACGTTGGCAGAAAAATGAAATCATAAATTTGGGTTTTGAGGTGTTGGTGAGATCAAAGAAGCAACTTGATGGACAGATAAACGTTGTAGCGTCTACGTCTGCAGAACTATCTTGTCCCTCATCACTTGAATGATATTGTTTGCATGTTAGCAAGCGATTCATCGATGACCAGAAGTGTAAATATCAGCATGTAAGTGAAACATAGCTGGTGCAACAGCCTGCTGCCGCTGGAGTTTCCTTCACAAAAGTACAAATAATACAAAACATGTCAAAATAATGCATATAAAGTCGTCTCACGTCATCTTTAAGGATCTAAAAAAAAAAATACATTATCTATTACAAAACCCCTCCATTATTACAAACAAACATTCATTTCACAACCAGAGACACATCGAGCGCGGCCGACCGCCGTTGAATCGGTTTCCGTATTTGTCTTGCGGCTGAGATTTCATGTGACATTGACGACCAGCAACCCAATCACATTCCTCTCTGATTCCCGGGCGTCTTGTTCCCGTGGGCTCCATCGACTCTGGCCGAGATGTCACGTGATCGATGCGTTCCCACGGCGTGAGTGCGATCGCCACATGGGGAGATATTACAGGAGAGATTGCGCAGATGTGAAACCGCGGTGCCGTGGCGGAGCTGTTGCACACGGCCTCATCGTCTGTTAGAGCCGCTCCTGCTGCATTAGTCATCCATCCCAACATCCCATTTGTTATTTGATTGAACGCGTTGCTTACATTGAGGCATGTCCCCCCCCCCCCTCCCCCTCGACAAAGCTCCATCTGAAATTGATTAGAGGCGAGCTGTCGCACGACAAGAGCACGCTGCTAAATACAATGCAGCGTGATCTACAGTCTTATTAAACAATTTCAGCTTTCAGGGGCCATTTTTCTCCGTTAGACGTGTCGTGTTTACAAATGTTTCAGGTGTTGTCCCGTATTCCCAGGATTCAAGTGCTAATGCTCGTCGATGTTCCTTCTGGCCCGGCGTAATGAGAGGAAGGGCTGTCGTCGAGACGAGCCTCGGGTTCAATCGCCTATTAAATTGGATGATAATACGAGCGGGAGGCTCTCGATCCACGCGGGGCCCCATGTGCTGTCTGTTGGCTTTCCAATGTACTTGCAGGTTTTTCGTGCGACGCAGAGCTGAATTTGTAATTCGCGAAAACGTCTCCTCGCTCGCATCAACCAGAGTGACAGAGTTGTCAATAGCCCGTTAATGGTGATGAGTTTGATTTGAAATGTGTCGCCGCCACTGCGAGCTCGGGGAAAATATGCTAATTACATTCCTGCATGTGGGCAAACATGAATCATGAGAGGCAGTCTCATTAAAGGGGGGGGGGAGAAATCAATTTTCGGGAGAGGGTTTCTCCGAAGATAAGCCGTCGTTTTGTGTTATTTGTCATGTTGGAGAGATCTCTTCACGTCACCACTCATTGCTGGATTGACACCAGTGCAGGTCATTGAGGCCATTAACCCCTGTTACTATTACGATCAAAGCAAACGCCTCGTGACATTTTCTCCATACGTATTATATTTCAGCGCTGGCACTGATGATTATTTGTGTTATTGATTGATCTGTCGTTTATCTTTCTGATTAAAGGAGCACTTGAACGATTTACCGTTTCATTTCTTTGACGTAAAAAGGACTTGCGAGAGACACGGGTAAAAGAAAAACGGTCAAAATCAAACCGGCAGAGGCTGAAATATTAGTCGAGCTCCGAAAAATGCTCAGCGTCTTTAAATTTGACTCTTGTCTGGTAAATGTCTTTAAAACGCCACAAGTTTAGTTTTTCAGGCTCGCTGTCGAGGTTTAAGAGTCTTGAGCTCAAGGTTGTTCTGTCGGCACTTTTGAAAGCTCCCTTCAGAGCCACAGAGGACGTTATACAGCCGAGCACTCCAGCAAGTGAACTGGTGTTCATGTGGAGTCTTTAAAATGTCAGAAAATTGTGAAAAAGGCTCATCGTAGTTTCCCAGGGCCACAGCGCTGTCATCTTAAAATTGCTTGTTTTGTCCAAAAAAACCAATCCAAAACCTAAAGATACTCGATTCAAATGTTATAAAACAGAGAAGAGCAGTAAATGCTTCTGTTTCAGAAGCTGGAACCAGAGACTGTTTGGCTCTTCTGATTGATAAAACGCTTAAACGGTGACTCAATACGTGATGACGTTGATAATCCTGTGATTACCAACCAGGGGTACTTGCACATTTAATTGTGGTATTTGAAAAGATTGTAGAGTAGCTACGCTGATGTAATCAACTAGAAATTATGGGGTTTTTTTTATATAATAATTATCAGAATAACCAATACCCTTTCAGCTGCCATAGGCCAGCTACACACGGACATTGCTCGGTTTCTCTTTGACGTGACTCAATCAAGAAGAGGATACGAAATGTAGCTTCGGTCACTCTTGATAGTCAAAGGCAGCAGAACAAAGAGACGTCCCGTCTGGTGAGGAGGCACCGTTCAGGGCTGTGGGCGTTCTTCCACACTGAAAAGGTTGAGAAGCACTGGTCTGATAGAAAACAATGGAGTAATTATCTCTGCACCAATATATTCCCAGGAAATCCGAAACCCCACAAAGTCTTTCATTGTTGCAAAATTAATCGCTCACGTTAATTATATCCAAATGTAGTTGGAGCGTGTCTCTTGTTTTTCTCCTTTTTTTCAAAGTCAGCAACATTTCTGGACATTATTCTAAAAATAGACGATGCCTGTGCTCCCCCCCCCCCTCCTCTGTCTGACATGAGCACTTAGCTTTTTTTTTTTTTTTCTTCTCATATGTCTCTAATGCGCTGCAGCTGGAGACGTCGAAGGAAGACGACGGAGGCGGCGAGGAGAGCGCTAATCAAACCAGCGTAAGTGGGAAAAGGTTGAGCCCTCCTCAAATCCTCTCCAGATATTGCTTTGTGTCCTCATTCTCCCTTCTTCTTCTTCTTCTTCTTCTATCCTCCTCTGACACTCTCACTAACCTCCGCCAGTGACATGACAGATCATTACGGGCCAATCCAGTTCACTGCAACTGCATGTGTCATCGAAATAAATCACCCAGACACAACTGGGCTAGGAAATAAAGAACTCATAAAGTCAAAATGGCTCGCACATGTGCATATGTCCCCCACACCCGCACACACAGTGTTGTGAGTGTTGTGGATAGATTAGAAACAGGAAAGGGCCACCGGGCATCTCGCACCATAAGTGGAAATAGTACACACACAATAGCATGTAGGACAACACGCAGACAAAAAAACTCCTCTGTTGTTCCGCCGCCATTTTTCTGCCACCTGTCAGATCTGAAACAAACAGCTTGATCATTTCCTCTCCAAGTCTCTCTCTCTCTCTCTCTCTCTCTCTCTCTCTCTCTCTCTCTGTGTTCTTCTTTCACTTGTCCCTCCTTTGTCTGTGTGTGTGTGTGTGTGTGTGTGTGTGTGTGTGTGTGTGTGTGTGTGTGTGTGTGTGTGTGTGTGTGTGTGTGAGACATGCATTCCATCCCTCTATCAGAAATATAGCTGCTGGCAAAAGAATCTCCCCCGCCTCATTATCCTCGTCTTCATTGTCTCGCCGTGTTAATGTGTTGGTCATGAAACTTCCTGATGTTTTCATTCTCATTCACGTTCGTCTGTTTACTGCGTGCCAAGCGTCGACTCGAGTCTCAGCTTGTTTACTTCTCGTCAGCCGCGGTCAAACAGTGGCTGGGAGCAGATTCCGTTAACGCAACTGTCTTAACTGTGTGTGTGTGTGTGTGTGTGTGTGTGTGTGTGTGTGTGTGTGTGTGTGTGTGTGTGTGTGTGTGTGTGTGTGTGTGCAGGAAGCCACAGTTTCAACCGTGGTGTCCTGCAGTCAGGAGAAGGAAGGCCCCACAGAGAGGAACCCACCGAGTCCCGTCCACTCCGAGAGGGAGGCTCTGCTCGTTGGTACGCTGACACAAATCTGACTCTTGCATCGCTAACACCGCTTAGCTGTAAATGTTGTAAATGTTGTTTTGGGAATTTCTTCAAATTTGGCCCAAACGTCCACCAGGACACAAGGATTAGCATTTGGTGGTTTTTGGCGATTACTCAAGAATTCATGTGCTAATTATGAGAATTTCCCACAAATGTCTTAATAGGATAAAAAGATAAAGGGATGGCATTTTGGATTCTTAGCCATACTGTGGCACTCGCTTTTTGTAGGAATTTGATTAATTGCACATTTGTTTCAGAATAAACTAAGCACAGGCACAATATGAATCTGAAAATGATGTCGAAAAACCCGAAGCAATGAGCACCTTCTCAGCCTCAGTTAGCTTTGAACAAACTACATCGAACATCCAATCATGTCTAAAGTGTTTATACCTGCTTCAAATGGCCACACTGCTGTTCTAGCTGCCTCCAGGCATCTCTCTCTCTCTCTCTCTCTCTCTCTCTCTCCCCCTCTCTCGCTCATCTCTCAGGTCGGTGCTTTCAAACAGTCTCCCGGCTACCTTTTGATCCCACCAGTCTGAACAGCGCAGCTTCTCCTGTATTAATGGTTCATACTGCTTACTAGCAGCTTAATCATTGTTTATTGTACTCCCGCTTCCTTCCTGCGGCTGCCGCCAGCCACGGGCCGCACATCTGCCGTCATGAAAAGAGTTGGCGGCGACCGCTCCGTGCCTGAAAGCGGCCTGTAGTGGTGTGTGGAGTGCAGAGAGAGAACTTCAGAGTACGGGACCGACCCCGCTCACTGTCGGTCACTTGCACACCTGAGCAATTGCTGTGTAAAGTGAGCATTATTGTATAATGCTCTGTTGCAAATTGTTGGACACGGCCTCAAGCCCCCCCCCCCCCCCCTCACTTCAAGTACACAGAGGCCCGGAGGTGGGTGCATATTCCCAAATGAATCCGTGTTATATAAAAGTACCATAAAGTAATTGACACAGCCTGGGGGCGGGAAGTAATCCAGCGCAGGGTTATTGGTTGGTTTCTGGAGCTGCAGGCGTTGTACTTGATGTGTGTTTGAAGGGGCTAAGATAATACGATATTCACAGAGCGGCTGAGGGACGGGGGTCAGAAGGGGCTTACGGCTCAGCTTTGCAAAGGGCACTTGAGCAGATTACCGTGGCATTGTTGAAAACCGGCAGCAGGTGTGAAAGCGGACTTTCTTGCGGTGCCTTCAGATACAGCGTGAAGCACGAACGCATAAAAAAAAATAAAAATCAGTAGAAATACTCCAACAGAGATTTGCTCTCGCTGGTGCAATTTAAGTTGAAATCTCTTCCGCTACCGTCGAGATGTAAATTTGCATGACAATGTAAAGCAGAAGCTTTGGATTCCCCCATCAGATTCGGGAAAGTCTGATGGTCACAGTTTGCCTTTTATCCTGAGTTGGCAGACCCAAAGGAGGAAATGTGGTGCAAAAAAAAATAATGGGAGCAATTTTGAGTTTCTGTTGACTTTTTAAAAGTGCTCCAACGATCATCTCATTTGAATATGTATTGATCATGAATCTGAGTCTTAATATGACACTCTGACACTCACTCATATTCTGGCAGTGTGCACACAGGGAGTGGGCGCATGTAGTTACAGCAAACGTCTGTACGAGTAGCTGGAGAACATGTCCGTTGGCTCTTTGAAGGCAAATAAACACAGACAGCGAAACCACTCCAGTGGGTGATTTTATAAAAATAAATCAACATGAGATCTACTTGGTATTGTGTCTGAATTGGACCATTAGACTCATAGTCAGCGGATCAGCTCCAGGCCAGCGCGTTGTTCCTGTTCGACTTTCGACTTACCTCCTGCGGCGTGGCAAAAATGAAGCCTTGAAGTAGTAATTTCCTCTTTAAAAAGTCTCAAGCGTTTGCTGCATCGTCGTCCTCTTTAAGACTTTTAACACTGTTTGTGTGTTGATTCCGCTGCCGGTTTCCTCGCTGCTCTGTAGGTGGTTAGCAAGCAGAGGTGGAGGATTATCTCTCTCCTGGTCCCGTCTATGAGCCGACAGCAGATGGTTTGTTTGAGCTGGGGGGAAGAGTACGGCTTTTTTTGATGAGAGACAACGGCATCAAAGCCGCCATTAAACACTCCCTGTAATCTGGAGCCACAATGTACGAGAGGCTCTTAGCGGCTCCGGGACTCCCGTCAGAGGCACATTCGTTTCGTCCGCTCTCGACTGGCGACAGGAACTGGATGTTTTTGCGACGCGTCTCCGCTTTTAACATGTTTCAACGACTTCCTTTGTTCCTCCTTCAGGGATCATTTCCACCTTCCTGCACGTCCACCCGTTCGGAGCCAGCATCGAGTACATCTGCTCCTACCTGCAGCGTTTGGACACCAAGGTAAGCGGGTTCGCTTGAATCAAGACTCTGGCCCTCGGTATCAGAGCCTGCCCTCGGTATCCCCTGTGGATCAGATACACCCATGCAGACTCTGTGGCGGCCCCCCCATACCGGGCTGACATATGGGCTTGCTGTGTGCCAGGGCCCTGCTGTTTGGAAGAGACAACGGCCCCTCGGGCCATTAGAAGGGCTCGGTAATGCTTTTTCAGCCATTTCCATTGAAGTGGATGTGTTTTGGAGGAGACGGCTTAAGGTGAGGCAGATGCACTTAAAAAGAGTAGTTTGATATTTTGGAGAGCAGTACTGATATTATCTTCTAAACTCTCTGCCAAAATGTCAAAGTATCCCTTTTAGCAATCAGAATAAGATTGGCTGGATGGAGATTGTGTACCTTTTTTTTTATTGTGGTAATCTCTTTGAGATTAAGATTTTATGGGCCTGACTAGGGATGGGTTCAGCTAATGCCCAGATCTGTTAAGCTCCAGCGCTAACAAAGCTCTTATCAAACCTTTCTTATTAGCAAAAAGCCCTGGAAAAACATGACCAGTGACAACATCTGACTGCCACTGGTTGAAATGACACCTGTGGCAGATTAGATCAGCTGCAGATGAACAGAGATAATTCTGTAACTGCTAGAATTAAAAAGAAGTCTGTCTGTTCTCTGGTTATTATGCGCTCTGCAGCTGGTGCCTGCATTCAGCCAAAGATTGATTGTGAGTGAAAAGTAATTTCTTAACACCAATGTGCGTTTGCCAGTTGACTGAGAGGCAACTGTTCTCTGGAGGAATGATCTGGCTGATAACCTTCCACCAATTTACCCTTCGGTATTTGGAGTCGGTAGTAAAAAGCGGTGAAGGCTGCAGCTGTGAACATTCAACAAGGCGAACGCTACAAACTGTTGTGTTGCTGCCTTCTCAGCCAGGGAAAAGGTGTTCAGACAAAGAGCTCTTATTTGATCAATTTGACGAAATGGTATCAAACCTCATCCCTAGACCTGAGTACAACAGAGGAAACATTCATAGAGGAAAAAGATGTGAACAGAAAAACACATTCACAAACTGCATCAGAGACACTTAGACATCTCTGAATTCATGTAGAACGCTTTTGTTTTGGGGAAGTTAAAGTTTGTCTTCTTACTTTTCTCTTCGCTATATGTCTGGCCATATGCGGCTTGTTGTGTGATTTCCCCTGACGCCGGAACATATTAAAAGTAGATCCTTCATTCTGACACTCGAAGCCAAACAGCGTCCTTAGTTTCCACTCTGTCTGACCGAAGCGCGGCTATTTCATCCCCGTCGTTCCAGACGTATTATCGCTCTTCACCGCCACTCACACGAGGCTTTCAAAAGGCCAACCCTCAATGTCACCTCCGAGTGGTAACACTAAGAGTAATGGCATTTTTTTTTTATTTTATTTTTTTTTTTTTTGCTCCTGTCTCGACAACAAGGAGACCTTCAGAAAAAATTGTCAGATGTCACCGCTCCCTTTACAGTCACTGTCCAGACAGAAGACGCAGTAAACATCCGCGCTGAAACCATCAAATCTCAAGCCACTTAAACTTAAACTCAAACTCGAAATTTAATCTGTCAAAAAACTTTGTCTCTACATCCACAAGGTTGCCCCAAGAAATGCCTGTTCTCTGCAGCAGCTCTCTGGATATGCTCATCACCACCCTGACTCATTCTCACACATGCAAAGAATAGAGAGTGACCGTCTCCTCTCATGCCTTTTGGGGTTGTTTTTGTCTAGTGTGTCTGCGTTGTTCATGTGTTGATACCCTTGTGTGTGTGTGTGTGTGCGTGTGTGTGTGTGTGTGTGTGTGTGTGTGTGTGTGTGTGAGAGTGTGAGATCGTACGCCCCCTCTTGTCTGTCTGTGTGCGTATGAGTTTGCTCGTGCATCTGTTGTTCTCACGTCGACTTTCCGCTACACATATCAAGCAGCCCACAGAGTTTTTTTGTCAATTTCACTAGACTAGACTCTCCAACAACAAGCTCCGATTCCTCTCTGCTTATCTACCGGCTCCACACACACCGGCTCCATTGTCTGCCATGTCACACCGGTCCTATCTCCGTGATGGGCCTTAATGCGTCCTGACATCAGCGCCGGGGCTCCAACAACCCGGTTATTAATGCGAGACGGTGTGGGTCGCCTACAGCGGCCTCGTACAGTGGATTTTTGGCAACGTCACCTCGGGATTTCAGTTGACTGATGAGCCTCGGCCCACCCGAGCGGCGTGAGCCAGATTACGCTTAGTCAGGTGGCAGCGATGCCGTCACACTCCCGCTATAAACTTAGTTGCGCTGTGATTATTTGCAGTTGAGGGTGCGAGTGAGAGTAGAGAGGAGGTGTTGTGTGTAAAAGAATAAAGTGTGGATGGATGAGCAATGTCCAAAGTTAACTCATCGGTTGACTTGGCACATTCTATCATAGTAACATGCCCTCCTCTCTATTCTTAATGTAAAAAAAAATTTAACTTTAAGGAAACTTTGTGACTTGGCAAGAAGACAGCATTTTAAATAGCATGCCTCATCTTAAAGCAGCAACGTGAAGGATATAGTGGCATCTAGTGGTGAGGCTGCAGATTGCATCCTCCGCTCACTCCTCCCTTTCTAAGCGCGTCGGTGAAATACGGCGGCAAAAGGCTCTTTCTAGATCCGGTGTTAGGTTTGACCATTCCGGACTACTGTAGAAACATGGCGGCGCAACGTGGCGGACTCCGTGAAGTATGAACTGTAGATACTAAACATCTCATTTCCGTGGGGTGACCGTGGCTAAGTCGAGAGCAGGGCCGCCTTTCAATCAGAGGGTCGGTGGTTCGATCCCCGGCTCCTGCTCATGTCAATGTGTCCTTGAGCAAGACACTTAACCCCAAAGTAGCTGCGTCTACGGTGTGTAGATAGATACTGAATTGTAAGTCGCTTTGGATAAAAGCGTCTGCTAAATGACCGTAATGTAATGTAATTTCAAAGCTAACGGAAGGCCTCACTTTCTGACAGTGACCAAACACTGGTCAGGATCACAGCTTACTTAAGATTCACGTCACTAATGCCAACAAAGTTTTTCAAAAGTGCATTAAAACACCGTGGTCTATCCTGTCAAAAAAAAAAAAACAAGATTGGAGGATGAACAAAATGTTTTCAATGAAACGCTGGGTGTGTGTTTTTCAAAGATCTGATTGGCATTCATACAAAGCACGAGAATTCTTGTTTCTGATCTCTTGAAGATGGTTCTAGAATGACTTGGTGTGTCGTACTTTGTTCTCTGTCTAATGCTGGTCTGACGTGTGTGTGTGTGTGTGTGTGTGTGTGTGTGTGTGTGTGTGTGTGTGTGTGTGTGTGTTTTCGCAGATTAACACCGGTGAGGTGGAGGCTCTTCTTTCTCGGCTGCCCTGCACCTTCAGACAGGAGCTGACCGGCGTCGGAGCCAGTCTGGAGAAACGCTGGAACTTCTGCGGCTTCCAGGGCATCAAGAGCACGTAGAAACCTGCTCCTGAGAGACACGGAAGACACGAGACAACGCGGGGGGGACACTGTAAAGACGCGAAAGACACAGTATAAAGCCCACAAACATCAGAGACGGTGGACTGTACCTGACTGTACAGGGACACGGAACACTGAGCACAGATCTCGAGATGAGGAGGGAATGTAACAGCATTTCAAGGACTCCGTAACTGGCAGAGATGTAAAAAAAAAAAAAACTTTTAAAAAACGCAGCATTTTCATGGTTACGTGAATGTTGACACCAAAAACCACGGTGGCAGAAATCTTCATGAGCTTGAACTCGGTGTCTGCAAAATATTTTTAGACATAATGACTCTCCAGAAGACCGCCGATTCCCACAGTCACTGGATTATTCTGTAGTAACGGCCCACACGGGGGGGGTGGAGCGCTTTCTGAGCCTGCGGTCGGCTCCGTATGGCGTCGGGTGTGAGCGGCCGGGACTACAGGAGCCGAGGAGGCTCACCGGGGTCTGACTGAACACTTCAACCTCCGAACCCTCTGGCCTCCCTCGCTTCTCTTTTTGCCCTTCCTGGTTTGTAAAATAGATCTAAAAATGGATATATTTCTTCATTTTCTGTAAAGGCTGTTAAACAGTTGCATAGAATCATTTGTTGTAATACACTGTAAATGCTTGGATGATATTTTTGATTATAAAAAGACGTTTGAATATATGAAAATGCTTGAAGTCATATTTTAAACGATGCTCGGGCAGTCTGGTTGTAAAATACCTCTGTGTGTGTGTGTGTGTGTGTGTGTGTGTGTGTGTGTTCTAGTGCCTTTCTACAAACCTGCCAAGCTTCACTATCAGTCCTGGGAGACTCACCCAAATGCACCTGCACAAAGACAAATGGTCTCCTTCTACGCTGGCGCCCCGGTCCTGCTTGAAGGGCATTCTTTTCTTTTCTACCTTTTTCTCCTCTGAGAGGAGCTGGAGCTGCACTCAAGGCTGATTTTTTTCAGAAACCTTACATGAGGCCATTTGTGTCTTTTGAAAGCAAATGAAGCCGGGCTGAAGGCACAGCGCAGCGGCGCCTCACTTTACTGGGAAACACACCTCGGGGATCATGTAACGATGTCTAATTGGTGGGAGGCAGTTGTTGTGTGCTGTTGCTGCCGTGACGCGTACACAACACGTGTGTGTGCGTGTGCGTGCGTGTGTGTGTGTGCGTGCGTGTGTGTGTGTGTGTGTGTGTGTGTGCGCGCTACTTTCCAGGATCCATATATTAGGCGGTTACACAACACGCCTCAGAGGGGAGTTTTCTGCTCCGTCTTTGCCAGACAGAGAGCTCTTGCCGCCAGGACTGGAGGTTCCTCCCAGAAGCCCAGTGGAGCGTTCTTGATGCGCCTCCGCTGGGTCATTTGGCGGCGTGCTCTCCTCCCTTGTCGCTCTGAGAAACAAAGGTTTATTATTACACATGATTTGCGCTCGTCGGCCTCCTCCGTCTCCTACGGGCGTCGCGTTTGAGAAATTGCCGTTCACGCACTTGTCAGCGCGCTGCTCCTCGTACCTGAATTAATAATGGGGAATGAGGATGTTTTGCCTGCAAGTTTCGACGAGGTTTTTTTTTCCTTCCCCATCCGTGTATCCATTATTAACGGCATCGGTTTGAACGGGAGGAGGGCTTCATGGGTGGAAAGTAAACCATGATCCGTCTCGGGGAGAGTGGGGTCGTTTGCATGTTAAATGCAGTGTGTGACCTCCAACCCACTTTGTTTGTAGGCCGCTGTCGAGCGTGATTAGGACAGAGAGTGACTGCTTGTGCTGTGCGTTATTTCTGTCACATGTAGGCGAAACGCAAGACCAGGCCTGTCCCTCTCTTATTACACATTCTCCACTTATTTCTTATGATGATGATGATGATGTTTCTGATAGATGAAGGAACTGCAAATCGGCTTCTGCCTGCTTGATGGCGCTCATGGGATGGTGAGAGATGCTGCCTGTGTGTGGAGTTGTGCATCACTCCACTTCCTCTCCACACACTGCAAGACTTGATCTCAGCCTCTGATGACTAACTCCAAGCACACCTCACAGAAGCCTCTCCTCTCTCTCACTCATTAGCTTTCTCTCTTGCTCTCCCCGTCGTAAACAAAACACTAATATGGCGCCTTATTTTCTTTCAGAAGCTGCTTTTCTGCCTGGCGTTTCCTCCCAACTGAGTTGCCGTTCCTACGCGCTGATTGACTGCGGGCACTCGCAATGTATCTCTTTTACAGGCGTGTTTGTGTGCCTGTGTGTGCGTGCGTGTGTCTGTGTGTGTGTGTGTGTGTGTGCGTGCGTGCGTGCGCGCGCGCACAAACGCGCCTGTGGTTGTGCATCAGATGCTCGGGCGTCGCACAAGGAGGTAAACACAGACTAATTAAATCCAGCAGCAGTCCCTGGTGAACGCCGCTCTCCATTCACTGTTGTCTTCTCGTCGCTGCGACACAGCGAGGAGCCTCCTCATTAAATCAATTCAAGGTGTATGCCTAAGCCAAAACCATCCGGGGGGGGGGGGGTTACCTCCAGCGGAGGACGGCTCCCACCTTGTGACGTCACTGGGATGAGATGTTTGCAGATGTCCTTGGAGCATCTCCTGGTGTCAAGCTTTAGCGAACACTGAGCCTGGATTCTATAGAATGTAAGGGCACACGTGTCATTTTCTTAGAATGAGTCGCTGTGGAGGTATAATTGGACGTGAGGAGATAACCGGGTACGTTCGGGTGATCTCATGATGCTCGAGATACCCTTAATTACCTTTTTTTTTCCTCTCATGTTGCTTCCTGAAGGCATCTACTTCATTATGATTACGGCCTCCCTTGAGCAGAGCAGGTGAGAGGATGCTGGCCGTGCGAGTGGTCCGTAATAAGGAAAACGATCGCCGCAGAAAGTGGATTAGTAGAACACACGCAGAGGAACGCCGCTTTGTAGGCGTGTCCACGCGTTGGCCGTGGACCAACAGGTTTGCGGTTGAAGAGGTTTGGACGGTCCTCAGATGATGAAGCTCAACATAATCTAGATGAAGCTGGAACAAAAGCTCGCTGACACGATGTGATGAGTCAACAGCTCCTCCTATTGAGCGCCACGGCAGCTTACACCTCACACTGCATGTAGTCAGCCGGTGGGCCAGCACCGGGGGCGATTTGCATCGACAGCGGGGGAGAGGGGTGTGGCCACAGCGCCTTGGGGACATGTTCATGCAGGTTTGTTTTTTTATCTTAATAAAAAAATCTCCACGGTCTTCATTTTAGATATGCATAAAAGATCCTAAAATGTACTCTAGTTGCAGGGTGCCAGTGCTGCAGCACCGGGACGCACTAACAGCTCCAGAAACATTCGCCTGCAGGTGCTTGGAATGACTTCTTAGGAACCAAAAAACTATGGAATATTAAAACTAGAACGAAAGAGATTTCTGTGTCTTTGAGGATTATTAGTTTGGCAGGTACCAAATCACGGTTTGCACAATGTTTTTGTTTACTGCATTTCGGTATGCTAGTAGAATTGCATGCATTTGTAGCCTGAATGAATGGCAAGTGTTGGAATAATTGCTTTACACTGCTCTCTGGGGTGTCTGGGCACAGGATATTAAGCCGCCGATTTCCATGGAGTGTGACACACAGAGCATCTTACTGTTTAATTCAGCGTCTCTGCGTCTTTCTCTCTCTCCAGCGGTGAATGCCCATAAGGTATTTTTCACCCGCTAAGCGGGCTGTGCTACATCAAATACTCAGACCCTACAGGTGAGCAGGAAAGGTAAAGAAAGGAAACATTAGAGGGGAAGTCTCTCTCCCTCTTTACTTTTGGAAATGTATTCATGGGATTCTTCCAACAAACAAAAAAAAACAAAAAAAGAAACTTTTGCCGTTTAATTCTGTTCACTTAAAGAAAAGTGTCTCGGCCAAAGATCTCCCTGCCGTCAGGTCCAGCAGCGGTATCTCTGGCCCATTAGTTGGTGGAACCAGTGGGCCTGATCAGTGCGTTTGATCTGAAATGCCAGCACATTTCAGGCTCATGCCAGGTTCGATGAGATCTCCTCTCTCCTAATGAGCGATGGCCACTCTTCATGCTGTTATGAATCGAGTGACCTTTACCCAAACAAAACAAAAAAAAGAATCGCTTCACACAGACGGCAATTATCTGCACAGTGGAAACTTATTTGAGCAAAGTTTGGTTTTTTTTTTTTGGGGGGGGGGGGGGGTATGAGAAGAGGTTGGGTCGGTTCTCCAGCGGATACGTTCTGTCCTTAGACACCGATTTTAAGTATTAATTGTGTTTGGCAGCAAAGAGCTGGCAAAGCATCCTCACGTGGGGTTCGCAGTTAAACGATTGTAGGATTTCCATTATGTTCTCGTTGGACCGCAAACACCTGAAGGCCTGCGGGGACGCCGGCCACCTGCGGAGGTAAGTGGTGTACATAAGCACCGTGGGCCCAAAGCGACGCAGCACGTCCGCGCTTACTAAGCCAGGTTTGTGTCCGCGAAGTAAACACAAGAGATAATAGCAGTTGGCGATATGAATACAATCCTCTATCACACTGTTTGAAATTCTTTATTACTATAGTGTGATGGAAAACTGAGGAAAAACAGGTGGGAACGTATTTTTTTTACCACGTTCAATGCCTGAGAAATAATACAAATAATACAACTTTATTTATTTATATTTACCACCTTTAAAAACAGAGTTTACAAAGTGCTTTGATAGCAAAAGCAAAGCAATAAAACAGCAGAAAGATAGACAGTGAGGCCCAACACAGCTAGAGATTACAGGAAAACCTAAATTATAATATATGAGAAAATCCCACACATGCATATATCATCTCACAATATAATCTGTAGTTATATAAATACTTTGTGGGCTCTCCCTGTGCTTTAGATTTGAGTATTGAGATTAAATAGAACTATACTGTGAATTTAGTTATTTCTTGTGTACCTAAACTTGTCCTACTTCATCAGATGTAGGTCATTTTTATAATAATTTGCTAGTTATTGAACCAAAGTCTGTCATTACAGACTGAAAGAAAGGTTATCATTGGGATGGTTTTATATCTACACAATCAACTTGGCTGTAGAGGTAGAAAGAGTCTAGATGATTATTAACTTGAAGCCAGAACTTGAAGCTCTTCCTGGCGTTACATCTTTAACTCCGGTTGGATGGATGGATGAGACATGGAGCAGAATATGGAACGAGCTCACGGTCCTGGACCCTGAATCGCAATGAGGAGGGCTGCATCTGGTGAACGCCGGAGGTGAGGGAGCGTCAAGGCAGCGCTGCAATGACAGCTGAAAGCAGCCCAGAGATGAACACTTCTGAACGCCGACGGCGACAAGATGATCGGGTGAACTTGACAGAGGGTGAAGTGGCATCAGATTGGTTGAAGTGAACAGTGACGATCAGCTGATTGAGTTGACAGCATGGGGATGTGCATAAATAAGGAAAAGTAGAGAGCGTGAGGAGTAGACGGGATCGAACTGTGGTTAAGCTTCGTTTCTCTCGACTTCACTGCGTTATGGTTGTCGTGTGTTCAGATCTTTTACTTAAATAAAAATGGCGAACTGTTGTAGCATTAGTGTAAAAAATACTCTGTTACAACAACCTGCATTCAAAATCTTACTCAAGTAAAAGTACAATAGGGTCAAAATATACTTAAAGTACCGAAAGTGAAAGTAAGATTTATGCAGAGAATCGTTCTACTACTGGATTATGATTAATGATGCATTATTTGTGTACATTGCTTGTAGCTGGTAGTAATTTAAACTACTTTATATATTGCTGAGCATCTTAATTTACAGTAATGAATCATCATGCATGAGTTGATTCATATTTTCTAACAATAATCTCAATCTGTTAAGTACCTGATGTCGCAAGATACACGCAGTGGAGGGGAAATGAGTACAAGTGACGTTACTCAAGTACAAGAAGAAGTACCTCAAAGTACTTGAGTAAATGTACCCTACATAGTTACATTCCACCATAGTACATGGACAAATTGCTTTTTTTATCAATACTCACTACAACATAGTAGTTTTGTCCTTGACGGGATATTATCAGGACGAGTAGTTGAGTGTTTCTCATAAGTTGATCGATTAATCACAGATACACAGAACTCAGTGGTTCTAGTGTATCCTCTGTTAACATGGTGACCTACCTCGTTAATAAAAAAGGCTTCCTCTTGTTGATGTCTTTACATTATTATGTATAAATACACAATAATGTAAAGAAAATCGTCTTTTGTTGCTGAATTATTCTTTGACCGTGTGGGCATTCCTGTAGCACTTTGCCCATAAATCACCTTAACGCCATCATCTAACAGTGAACTGCCCAAGCTAATCATCATGAATTTATTCTCATTATGAAGCTTCTTAACTGCAGGTACCGTGGGTGAACCACAGAGTTGAGGTCTTCAGTCTTCAGTTAACGTCTTTTGGTTCGATGCCGCAAAGCTTGATCAAGATCCCAGGGATGCATTCCAGCTGAATCAACGGTGACGTCTCTTGAGTTTTGGCTCAATGCGCGACTGACTCCATATTAAACCCGATTGATTGCGGTGAACATGTATTACCTTTATTCTTTTATGAGACAGGCTGTTGAGATGTGTTTGTATAGGTTAGTTGTGACTAAGACATAACATTCAGTAAGTTCAAAATAACTCTTTGGGAGGAATGTGTTGCAATGATTAGTCAATTACACAGTTTAAACCTGTCTCTCGCTTCTTACATGAGAAATTTGAATGTTTTTTTTAATTTGTTGTACAGTTTTCTGACATTTTACAGACAAAACATTTCATTGATTAAGTAAAAAAATATATTATTAGTTGTAGTCCTAATTATAAGTCAGTGTCACTGCACATTATTGCAGCCTTCAGTGCACTTTTTTTTTGAAAACATGGCAGCAAAGATCATTCTCCAGCGGAGTGACAACATTTACAATTTCCTTTGAGGTGACTTCACGTGTCGGGGTTATTTCTGACGAGCTTCACCTGAAAAAAATCCAATGAATTGACTCAAGTACCTTTTACATATACAGCAAAGAGAAAAAGAACGACTCTTTGGATGGCGCATACTAATGCGGTACAACCTTGTTTCATCTCTTTCACCCAAGCGCCTCAGTCATTCCTCCAGATTATAATTATGAAGTTTCACATTCACATACATGAACCTCCTGCGTGATTAATGCAAGTGTCTCCATGTGAGATGTCTGCTTTATGTCGATGTACTCGTCTCGCACAGCCAAAGCATGCGACATGTCCACTGCTCTCTTCAAGCTCCATTATGTAAATAACAAGAAAACCTGCATTCAGATAAATGCCAAGTAATTACAATGTGCAATGACTGATTTATGAATATTAATGGGATTTTGACAACTCTCCACAAAGACATCCAAACAAGCTGTGCTCTGCATTTATCTGCTGGAACATTTAAGGTGTCCTCATGGGAGAAGGAATTTGCTAAAGAACAGCTAACAAACAGCTCTTGTCGATGCACCTTGCATATATATATATATATTTTTGCAGTTTTTGCTGTGTGTTTTCCTCACTCCTGTGGGTAACTAGTCAAATGTAGGCAGTGCTGTTTGGAGATACATATCCAGTGAAATGTTCCCAGACAGCACATCTACAATCAGTGGATGCTGAGCTTGAGCAGGGTCCTTTTTTTTGCACTCAAGTATCACTGTCTTAAAAGAGGCAGAGAAACCAATTCATTCGGATAAATGGTGGAAATGTCTACCCTGCAGTAGAGTTCGCAGCGCGGTGAGAGACCACATGAAGATCTCGTGTGAGAACTGGAAAAGTCCAACGGCGGCGCTGAAAGGACCACGACAAATAAACCATCTACGTGGCGTAAACGTCAGATCTCTTTAGATTGAGGAATCCTTCCCGACTTAGATAATAACGCAGTTTATAGTCTATTTTCTACTTCCAATCCCATTTTTTTCTTTACAATACAAGCATAATCTCATTTTCACTTACGCGCCCCGAGATAATTTGACTGCAGTATATTTTACTCCCTACAGTTTCACATTTACGTACATCATGTGCTTCAATAGACTTCACAAGATAAGAGAAGTTATGAAAGTATCGGACAGGGAGTTATTCTTCACACTACTAACAATTTTCCATGTAGCCTTAATGTTGTTTTTATTTTCCTATAACTTTTTTAGTATAGTATTCATTCTTAGCTGGCCTCATTATCACTGACAGCTCATCTTAATATGTCTTCTATTTCATTTTAATGGACTTAGTTCTATATTTCATGAAATCTCTGTATGAATATTATTTCTTCTTACAGGCTTTTAGCAACCTCTTTGTTATCCAAGACTATAATTTAGTTTCCTATAACGCGCCATTATAGGACAATTATTTTCACACAGTGATGTGTATATTTAAGTATCTTATGCAACATTCACCACCTCTGCATAAACCTCCTCACCAATCCTTCTAGAAAATGAATTAGTGAACTCACATATTACCTCATCTGTTCTTAATAACTTAACAACTTAAGTCTTTTTACTTCCTTATCCTTCAGAGGTTGACAGCAAATAGCAGTCAGTGATTATTTGCATCATTTATTATTAGCCCAAAGGGTAGTACTAGTCCAATAGTACCACCACATTCCCTGTAATACTGGTAGAAAAGGAGAAGTCGTGTCCAGACTCAACTATTGCTTGGCAGTCATCATAAATGTCCCAGGAGGTTGATAGCGAAGTGCAGATTCAGAGCATTGATTGCAGAAGTCTAGCAAATTTCCCAGCTCAGTAAAGTGAGACCCTGTCGATGATTTTCTTCAATATTTCGTGTATTGCTTTTTTTTTCTTTCTGTCTGTCAGCGGTGCAGAGACGGCTGCCAGCGAGATTGCATCACTGTATTAAGTCATAGGGAATTCAGACACTGCAGGAAAAGCAGAGTCTAAAAACGGTTTAAATTCTCTTTATGCTCGCTGACAGCACAGCGGCGACGCAGGAACGGCCGGATACCATTTAATTAGTCTTGTTTCTCTCTTATCAAGCCTTTAAGTCCTATGAATTCATGATGATGGGAGTAAACCTGTACCTGTACCTAGCGGCATGCGTTATCATATTGCTCCATACTGCTGATGTAGAGACTCGACCTCAGCAGTTTTTTTTTTATGCATGACAAACAGGGGTTTTCAACATGTAGAGTTTGGCTTAATATGATGCACACGGAGATATGATCAAACACAACAGTGAGACGCACATTTGAATTGCAAAAATGTCCACACTGACGTGACATTTAGCCATGTTCACGGTGGATGCTGCACACACGCTGAAGAGGTGTTAACGGCGGAATCTAAACCACAAGCTGTTGATTTTAAGCAGAGTTTCAGCTGATGTACCGTCATGTGAATTTGGTGCATACGCCTGGCTAAATTTAGTTCACCCTCTGCAGAGGAGCGACATTCATTCCCCATGGACACAGCTGTGTACCACTTCAAAACGACAAAACAAGTCATCACTGTGCCTTATACTGTAGCGCACCTCCAACGAGGTATATTTCAGCTTCCCATTTCCATTATTTTCATCAGACGAATAAAATAATTCAGATGCCAGATATTGGCCTTGATGTAATACATAGACCACGCGTTCAGATTCTAGAGTAAAACGTTGAACTCTAAATGTCACAGTATATACTCTGAATAGGGAGAGATGGGTGGATTTTTGTGTTGATAATATTAGATGATCATATTTTATCTGCTCTTGTATACTTCTTACAATAACGGAATATAAACTTTTATATCTTTCTTATACTTTTGTTGTAAGTTTGTGCGACTTGGCCACTAGATGTAGGTCTCCCTTAATGCATAGAGGTCCAGCAGGTTCCTGTTGTGAGCTGGAGTGAAGCCAGAGAGAGACCACAATGATCCTCAGCATCAGCTGAAGAAAGATAAGAGCCAAAGTTCATATGGCGTACGTTAATAAAACTTGTTTTTCACTGCGCATAGAAATTCCAAACAGCCTTTTTTTTTAAGATTTTCTGTATTGTTGTTGTGGTTCCAACTTTGGGTTGTGCAACATTTGTGATAACTGGTCCTTGTTCATGAATCACAAAGAAAGCCTTTTGAGAAGAATATGAGTTTATCATCACAGTGAGTGAACAGCTAAAACATTCTGACCTCAAACTGCCAGTGATGATCTCTTCCCAAAAATCATGACAGCGTCACCATATTTGTAAACGTTTAGTTTAGGCCAAGAGTCACACACACACACACACACACACACACACACACACACACACACACACACACACACACACACACACACACACACACGTGCACATGCACACGTGCACACACCCACACAGGAGGCTATAAAAGGAAGGATGGACAAGTGTAAACAAGTTTTTCTTCATCAAACAAACGGCTCCTCGAGTGCTCAAGTCTCGTCTTGGTCTCATCTCTTATCGACCCGCGAACTCGCCTCCACATTTGCTTCTGCGGTCCTCATTCTGTCTGTGTGCTGTGTACTAAGCTGGATTCATTATTGCCTGTTGCAAAGTTGCGGCTGTATTGTTGTTTCGGATTAGCTTCGCGTCCAATTCTCTTGTGTTGTGTGCGGCCGAGGCTTATAAATTGCCATTGCTTGACTGCGTTGGCCCATTAGGAGGTCTCAGAGTAGCAGTTATTGGTATAGCAAGCTGGGCTTAAAGTCTTTATCATTTACGTGAGGACAACCTCAAGTCACCGTGGAGAGGGTTTACTATTTATTTGGCAGATATTTCTTCAGTCTGACTCCTCCATACTCCTGTCAACGGAGTAAACAAAGCATTGTAAGGATGCTGAAATTCTCCCAGCTTGTGGCAGCGTTTTTATTTTATTACCAGCAGCATATATTGATAATTTCAGGCTATCACAGCATCTAAAGCCCCCGTGTATGCTTCACTGTTTCCTTTTCTTTCTGTTGATGGACTCCAGATGTCTAATCTTTGTCCTCTGCAAGGTAAACAGGCCCATTAGAGATTTGATCGACATGTTAGGACTTGGATTTTGTGATAAATTGTTGCTTTACAGAGTTAGGCTACATTGTTTGTTGGTTGATAGAAAATACACAATATTCTTTCAGGTTACCTGACTTTGTTTTGTTTAGTTTTTTGACTAACTTTTAGACTGGTGTTGATTGGTGCTACATGCTATTATCAATGCCCAAGATAGTCTGGTGATTTGAAAGATTAAAATAATTAAATGATTATGTTGCATGTTCCTGGATTTATTCACCCTTTTGCCGCCTAAATCATTTTAAGTAAGCCTTGAAACCTATAATCTACTATAATCTGAAGTTATTTCATTTAAAATACAAAAGATGACAGAATGAAAACATGGAAAACACTGACTTGCTAGCACTCTCAAATGTTGACACAAAGTACCTTTATTTGTCCACTACCAATCAGTAACTATGTCACAGAATTGATTATCTGAAGTCAAATAACAGTTCCCCTGGCACAACCTTCTCCACTACTGTGGTAAAGGTGTAACAATAAGAGTGAAGAGGTAAAAGTTGAGACCACAATACAACAAAGAAAAAAGAGTGAGTGACTTTTAAATCTCTGTAATCCGCAACAAGTTAATACTTTAACTTTAGAGGAACTTTCTTCTAGAACATATTCACTTTATATTTATATGCATATGTGTCATTATGTGGTTGGCTGTACCATCGTTTAAAAATGTGTTGCTTCAAGAAGTACTACCCTGACCTTCAACTCAGCACTTATTGTATTCATATTAGTTTGTTGCACTTATTGTATTCATATTAGTTTGTTGCACTTATTGTATTCATGTTAGTTTGTTGCACTTATTGTATTCATATTAGTTTGTTGCACTTATTGTATTTGTTTGTTTCTGCACTGTACTTTTGCTCTGCTTCATGCTCTTAGATGCTTGTGTAAGCGAGGAGATGCACTTATGACTTCTGGTGACTAGTAGTTCTCTTGAATACCTATGTTGAATACACTTATTGTAAGTCTACTTACTAAATGCATTAAAGATTCTGCTTCATCATTGCAAAAAAATGATATTGGTTCTAAAATGACTAAGAATTAAGAAAAATAAAGATTTGTTGGATATGTAGTGTGTGACATTTTGATGTGTACTTCTTTAATGTTATCTGTAATACTGTATGTGGTACCAATCCCTTTGCCAATCAGTAGCCAATCCTTCTCAGTAACAGTGGTGGCGCTACAACCATCCCCGGTCTCCCCTAGTTTGTTGCCGGAGGATGCACAGTTGCTTCATCGTCCTCTTCCTTCCTGCATTAGTAACGACACCAGTCGCCTCCGATGTGAGTACAAGCTTCAACACGGTGGCCAATCAGATTCCAGCGCGAGTCGGCCTCTGACGTAAGGACCCTCGCGGTTGCCTCATCGGAGCGCGTGTGTGTACTTCCTCGACCGTGTTCCCGTTACCAGGGTGACGGTGGAGCGCCGTCACCGGTTGGCGGAGCCATTACGACATCACACAGTCCTACCGGGGAATTCCTCTCCCTTGTGCAGGGCTCCGTGTGTGACGGTGAACCGGAGCCTCAGACTCCGGTGGGAGGTTAGTGGGCGCGTACTTGTGTACACGTGAGGCGTCAACCATGTCCATCTACTGGGTTTTTAACCGCATCTACATCTGCACTTCCTGCTCATAAACAGCAGATCTGATATCTGTGCTGCTGCTGCTGCTGCTGCTGGAGTGACCCGAGCAAGGCCGACTTTAACGTAAGTGTGTATGTAAGTTAAGCCAGTGATTTTAGCTTTATCACTCTTGCACTGTAACACATTTGCTGCCGATAGCAATTGATATTGATGAAGTAAACTAATAGTCAGTTTGGCAATATATCCAATAGTTTGACAACTTGGTAAAAAGTTGTATTATGTCACTGAAAGTGTTGCCCTTTGGTTTATTAAATCAAAGACAGAAATAGTGGAGAATAGATTAGTAGATGCCATGTAAACTGATCTGTTTACAGAGGATTTATTGATTTATCTTTATGTTTTTGGAGACAATGAAAACAAAATATCTGTGTCTTTTGATGTTGCCTTAAGTTCACCTTTGCTCATGGGTCATTCCAAACTGTTTGCATGAACTGTCTCTTCTCTGGATTCTAGCTTTGGTTTTCTCTCGTTATCGTCACGAATCAGGTTTTCTGTGGATTTTCCCTGATGTTCAGAAAACAATATTTTGATGCAGAAATGCAGTATTTCAGGAAGATATTACACACAAAAAGATTTGCCTTAAGGTGTGATTAGTTGTGTTTGTTTTGTGATTTATCATTTGTGAGTCAAATCTGGTCAAATCTGTCCAAGCAGACGCATACAAGCACATTTTAAGCAGAAAAGGCTGGGTTTTTTTTGTCCGTGTTGTTCCTCTTTTCAGGATAAGTCTGGTGATACTAACAAGTCTCGCATGTGTGTCCATTCTGGCAACAAGTAACCCGCTGTTAGTTTTCAGACATTTTGTTGTTGCTCAACATATGGAAGTCCAAACCTGCCCGGCAACTTTTTGACAGTAATGAATGGCGTGAGGTCTCTCCTTAAACCAAGCTCAGAAACGTTCACGGCCATATGACAAACTTCACATGATATAGGCACCGAAGGGCTGCAAGGAAACACAAAAACATCTCTTTCATGCTTCTTCTCAACCCCGGTGTTTGGTTCCTGCCAGTGTGTTCCTCAGCAGAACTTGTTTATTGTATCAGTTTCTATTATGTGACTCTAGTTGTGCCCCTATATACTGGGCTATCTCTATTTAATCTCGTCATTGACCACATTCTCTGGGCAGTCAATCTGCACCCCACACACACACACACACACACAGACCTTGTCACGGGGCTTATGCCACAGAAGGGATCAGTGACGGTGTGTACGGATACACTAGGCAGCTCAGATGTCTGCTCCCGAGCTCCCGAGCTCCCGGGGCCTGCAGGCAGCTCGTCTTTAAATAGATAAGCACTTTAGTTGTATGCCAACGAGGGCCTCTGACCTCTGGGCAAGGTGGTTTCTCAAGTCTATCTGCGTCTCAGAGGGTGATTCAGCAAAACACTGCTGCTCTCTAATACCGTAGCTCTCAGGGTTAAAGGGAGACGCTTCAGACAGATTACTGTGTTTCATTCTTCCTCTGAGAGTTGAGCTAAAATGTCAAGTGTTTTTCTCAAAGAAAAAGATCCCGAAGCATCTCAGGAAAAAAAAGAAAAAAACTTCTTCTGTAAATCAAACCGTTCCAGCAGATTGTTGCAACCATAACTGTTTCATGTAAGTGATGCATCTGCAATGATAATTATAGAATAATCATTTTAATCCCCCAGAAAATCCATTGGTTTGTTTGTTATATATAGTAGTGCAATTAATATCTTCTGGTTTTGGATTGTTGGTCGGACAAAAACATCACATGAGCCCCTTGGTAATGCTTCTACAATTTAAAGCCCAAATTAATAACTGAATCATCAAGAGGATAATCGGCCGATTAATCAATAATGGAAATAGTTGTGAGTCCTAGTTTGCAAGGATTACGTCTAATCAGATTCAAATATAAGCTCATAACACTCATAATAAAACCAGAGAATTAGGAGTTAGAGGTTTTAACAGGTATCAGTGGGTGAATACCTCTAATTATATATTTTGCAGGCTCAGTTGTATTTGTGATTAATGTGGTTTTGCTGTTCTCTCCGCAGAAGGTCCGCCATGTTCCCTGATGCCCTGGAAGCAGCCGGGCGGGTGGAGGGCCTGCCTCTGTCCTCCCCGCAGGATCTACAAGAGCTAGCGGAAGAGGAGGCGGAGGCATCGGCAGAGCGGGGGCCAAAGAGACGAGGCCGCTACCACCAAAGCCTGCAGCTTCTAAAGCCCTTCAGAATCACGCACAAGTAAACAAAAACTGTATCGAAGCTCATGCGGCGACTCTCTTGACAGTGAGCCAGACAGAGGCAGACATTAAGAGATACGGATGGTTTCAGGCTGGCACTCTGACTGACAGACACCCATTTAAAGACACACTAAAAGTTCACATTTGTGTTTTCTGCTTGATGTGCTGACTGTTGGGGAGTAGCAGGAGGCCATGATAAGGGACGGTAACTTATCCCCCAGCGACAGACTGCACCGTGTCTGAACATATGCCGACTGATAAACTGCCCCTGAATTTAGTTTTTTCTTTTTTCGCTGCTCTCTCAGATTTCTGTGAAGAGCGTGCAAATTACTGTTCAAACACTGGAGGCGTGATTCACCTTTCATTGACTCCGGCGTTGCAAAGGCACCTCTTCTTTCTCGGAGGCCTATGCGGGCCTGCTCCCCCCCCCCCCCCCCCCTCCCCCAACATAGCACCTCAGTGTATGCCTGCACTTTTAGACATCTCACCCATCTCCACGTCTTCTCCTCTGTTCCAGGCACCAGCACCCAGTCGATAACGCCGGCCTCTTCTCATTCATGACCCTGCACTGGCTCTCCCCGCTGGCACTGAAGGCCTACAGGGCGTCCAGCTTGTCTATAGACGATGTGTGGGGACTGTCTTGCCATGAAGCCTCTGAGATCAACTGCCAAAGGTGAGGTATCTGCTGAGGTCTGCCTGACAGCTCCAAGAACGGACCTCTTCTCCTCTGATTGACAGCTGCTCCGAGCCAATCATTGGAAAGCGGTCTGTGTGCGTTGTTACGACATCTTGGAGGTGCGCGGCTTGGCACTCAGGCGTTATGATTTAACAGGGATGTTTGATTTTAAAAAGCATTGTGTTTGTGCTTTTATGAAGAGTATGTGAATTTCAATTTGTACGGTGATTTCGTGGGTTGGATTATTGAACACGAGGAAAACGCAAGATGTGCAAAAAACATTTTGTAAGAGGTATAAGGATGAGGAAGGGTTGGGAGGATGAAATGATGTGGGTTGTACTTAAAAGCATTAGGGTAGTTATGTTTGAGTTATGGAAAAAGATGCTGAATGCATTATTAAAAACACATTAATGATCCACACCATATTAGTAGTGACACATTCCTTCGTTCCTGTTAACGTGGGCATTTTAGCTCACTTCTAGTCAGTCCCAGGAGCAGTGCACTGCTGACGTAAACACTCACTAGCGCACCAACACGGCAACCAAAAATAATCTTCTTTTTTTTTTTTAAACGATTTTAAAGATTTATGCCCGGTGGACGTGAGGCGAAGAGCGCCAGACGGTCTGGTGAGGGAGAAAAGAACTGACAGCCAGGAGAGCGTAGAGTTATTTACGGACTTTTAATGTGAATTTCTTTTAATTAAAAGTATGGAATATTGCCAGTCTTACTCTTTACATACATATAGTTAAAAAAAAAAGAAGCAGACTGTATCTGGCATCTTCATTATATGCTCAGACACTCAGAGATCAACTCGCACTCATGTGCTGGAATGCTTCTGTGTGTGAACTTGATTGAACTCATCTTTTGACAATGGCTGCCTCTGTTTTTTTGTAATGGTAAAAATATGCGTAAATAACTGCGTGTCCTTGCTCCCGAAACTTACGTATCAGCTATTAAAGGAAAAGGCTACTAAAACAGTAGCAGAAACAACTATCTGGGAATAACAGCTTGTGCTCGTGATATTTTTTTGTTACCTTGTGTACCGAAGCTGACAAAGAAGAAGAATACAATGAGATAAGCCATAGGGGGTGTGACTCCCTTAAAGAGATAACAACTGTATCAAGGATATTGAATATTGTGTTTGGTTGAAGGCTGCTGTGATACGTGCTCTGTTGTACAATCTTCCGCTTGCAAGCAAATAAACGACAAGACAACTTTGATTCTCATCAAGACTCTGTTTATTTCAATTGATTCAACGACAAATTCTCCTCCCGATTTACATAGAAACTTTCTATAACATTTTGTAATGTAAACACACATTAGGACAACAAAGACCGACCCCTTTAAGGTCAAAAATCATGTTTCAAAGTCATGTTTTTTGTTTCGAGCACCCAGCGGAGCTTGTTGTGTCAGGGCGGTGTTCAGGTAAACTGATGTATTTCACACAGTGCTTCGCTCTATGGGACTGTTTTTCTTTTTGAACAAATATTGAGAAAACCTGCTTGCCCTTCCTAACAGGTTATCAAGTTCAGAGTTGCATTCTCAACACGGTTATGTAATTCCCTGCCGTGTGAACTGCTGTGACAGGCTTGTGTCTGTTTGTTTGTCGCCTGTGCAGTGAGACTTGAATGATGAACATCCAGCTTTTCTTAACCGATGCAGGAGCGTTGTGCTGGGATAGGTGGCTGCTAAGAATAGCAGGGATTAGAGATTACAGTGAGAGTTAGTGCCTGACTTTGGCGGTTATGTCATGAACTGCTCTACCTGCGATGAACTGTTCAAACACTGGTATCAGTGTCCTTCTAGTGTTTACTGCTCGCTGAAAAGCAAACCGCTGCTTTTTCCTACACTCATGTGCTCGTGGAATCACGGTGCCATGACTTTGCACTATAGAGGTCGGTGACTATTTGAGGAAGTTCGCTTTTCCGTCTGGTGACAACTGCGTGGGTGGTAAATGACCAGTTCTGTCAAAAGGCTCTGTGCTCACGGACCCCGGACGTTTAGTGCCGCTGCTGCTGCTGCTGCTGCTGCTTTGTGTGCGCTAAAGAGCGCATAAAAGGCAAGCGGCAAAAGGAGCACAAAGCTATCACTTTGGCACGGGCGGGCGATGGTATGCATGCAGCGCTGCAGAGGAGACGGGAGGCCTTTATTTGGTGTTTACATAGCAAGAACAGTTATGCAACCCAGATGCAAAGCAGAGATGATGGCGAGTGTGTGTGTGTGTGTGTGTGTGTGTGTGTGTGTGTGGTGGGGGGGGGGGGCATCCTGGGAGAGTTGACACTTGTTGGTGCTCAGTGAGGTGCGAGCCTTGAACGCTATGTCCCCGCCAACACACTCTCTCCAAACATCAGCTTCTCTTGCCATCTGGCAGGCTGAGATGATGGCTGTTGGGAACATTTCAGCCATGTTTAAAAGCAAATCATTCCTCCTTTGGATCCCACACTGTTGCCCCGGTGCTCTCGTTTTTCCATTTATGCGCATGACCATGCACTCGCTGTCTGTGAATCTGTGAATGTCGTTAATTATGATGAAAACAATAAATACACTTGATTTTAGATATTTACCGTCATGTGGGTACATATGTCCTATTTTGCTGCTCTTTCGGGACGCTGTTCACCGTTCCGTTACTTTATCCATCGATGGGATTTAGCAACACAAAACGTGTTACGCACTTCGAGGTCTCATTACCGGTGACTCAAGCTGTGCTCTGTGCAGCTATTGGGCTGCAATTAGTTGTAAACTCTTACATTCAGCGCCATTTGACTTGAAGTAGTAATTATTAGGCTGCTGAGAGTCTAGTTGGTTTAATGTTCTGTCTATCTCTGATACGTTTTTAATAAAGTCATTAGGTAAATTACTTTCTGCAGCTGCTCTGCTGCTGCTTTATAGAGGCATAAGCTATGATGCATTTGGGCAACAAGATATTTTAGCCTCTTCGAGGGGCATTATATAGCAATAACAGTACATTAGCACATCTTTGGTTACATGTTTGGAAGTACCTTTCAGTCTAATTATGTGGCGCCTCATTCATGGTTGTATATTGTAGGTCACCTTTAAATTTCTATCAGCCTAGCTGCCTTCATCTTTCTTTTGTGATTTCCAACTGCCATGATTGCCTGCCAGACTGTTTATATTCCCCATTGTGCTTTTGGGCAGTCTGATAAATTGGAAGGGAAACTCTTCAGTTTTTAATCAACTTCATTAAGGAAAAAATAACTAAGTATTCTGGTTTCTGGTTGCAGGCTCGAAGCTTTGTGGGGCGATGAGCTGAAGAGACGAGGGCAAGAGGGCGCCTCCCTCGCAAGAGTCTTCTGGAGGTTCTGCCAAACCCGCATGCTGGTGGCCATCTTCTCCCTTTTCCTCACAATGGTGGCGGGCTTCGTTGGGCCCGTGAGTACTGTCCAAATCCTCCTTTACTCTTTTTTTTTTTTATATTCCGCCGATTCAGCTAATACGCATTTCAACATGGTCGCTGGCTCGGAGTCCCAAGTCCGGGTGTATTTTCTGAAAATCGCTTTATCCTGTTTCACGCTGGTGTGGAAATTGAAATGAAAACATACTGAGAGATTACAAAGCCTTAGATAGTGAACCCCATATTAATGCCATAGATTAGCTGGCTTGTACCCAGTCACGCTTTGGTGTCACACTCTTGGCTTCAGAGCTCCCTCCGACAAATGCCCATCGTGGTTCAGCATCAGACAGCTGAACCACGGCTTACGAAAACCCCTCCTCCACATACCTGGAGCAGATGCAAATCTGAACAGAGCCTTCAGACTGATATGGAGTTGTATCACTAAAGGGTCTTTATGTTTGAAATTCCCAGTTACTGATTTTAATGAATCTGCCCCTTTTTCCCCCGTGCTCTAAGCTATTTGTCACGTTATGTACCAGTGCTTGCTACTACCCGCAACTAATAGAATTAACTGGATTTCGTTCTTAAACAATGACGCATGAGTCCCACATTCCTGTGTGATTTATTTAGAACTCTTGCTGACAAAGCTGTGTTTCTGCAGTTAATCAATTTACAATCTTATTTTAAGTGTGTGACTCATCACACAGTGTTGCTTATCATTCCATCAGGCCTTCAACTTGTCAATGCTTAATACGATCTCTTCTCTTCTCATGTTCATGCTGCTTTTTGTTCCCTGTCCTCCTTATTTCTATCTGTGGCATTTCCTTAATTGTACCCTCTCCTTTTTTTTTAACTCCTTGCTCTTCTTCCTCCTTTTTCTCCTGTCCCACAATAATGTGTTTTCTGCTCATTTTTGTTCTGTTGCTATTTCTCCGCTGTGTACTTTACCCTCTTTTCCACTCTTTTCCCCTCTCTCCCTGTTCGTCCCCAGGCTCTCCTGGTCCGAGCTCTGCTGGAGTATTCCCAGAGCTCGGTGAGCAGCGTGCCTTACGGCCTGTCTCTGGTGGCCGGGATCTTCCTCATGGAGCTGATGCGCTCCTGGTCTCTGGCGCTCATGTGGGCCGTCAACTACCGCACCGCAGCCCGCCTCCGTGGGGCAGCTCTTACTTTTGCATTCCACAAGATCCTCCGCCTTCGCAGCACTAAAGAAATCGGTCCAGGCGAGGTAGGTGATATAATCCTGGAGGAGACTCATCTCCAAATTAACGGAATCACCCCACGCTGCAGGGCACTACATGCAGATGATTGAGATGGATTTAATTTCTGCTCTTACACCGTTTCTGCTTAGATCTCGACAAATCCCACAGCCTGAGGGAGGGGAGGCTGTTTAAGATTAGTCATTATACAGCTTAAGAGGAATCACTGTCCAACAAGTAAACCTGGGAATGATAACTGTACTTGTAAAATTGATTTTATAAGTCTTAGCTTTGAGGTGTCACCGTGTATTGTTTGAAGATTTGGTTCGTTGTAGATTTGTGATTTTTCATGTACATTACTGTCTCTCTACCTAGCTAATCAACATCTGCTCCAGTGACGGCCAGCGGCTGTATGAAGCAGTGTCAGTGGGCTGCCTGCTGGCCGGGGGGCCCCTGATGGGAATACTGGGTCTGTCCTACACTGCATACTTCCTGGGCCCCACTGCTCTGCTGGGATCAGCAATTTTCATCCTCTTCTACCCGACCATGGTACGACTTCAGCCTTAACATCTGTAACAGTGGGACAAAGGACCTTTTGAGCCCGTCGTGCAATGCTGTTGTTACAAAGACGGAGACAAAATACAGGATACTTTAATTGCAGGGACATGAATTAGAATAGATTAATAAGAACACAGACAACCGTCAGTGTTGTTAATACAGTGTAAATTGCTGTCAACGAGAGAATATAGTTTCATTACAGACTTTTATAAAATGTATAACGGTAATGATCACACTCATTATAGCAGGGATAAGCAATTTAATTACAACCATTTAAAAAAGTTTTACAGTAAATTAGGATCATACATATTACAGCTGCGACAAGCAATTTCATTAAAGAAATTTGTAAAAGTTTTACCAAAAGTTAATGGCTTCATTGCTGACTCATTACTTTCAGAGCGAGAAGTTTAAAAAATTTGGTTTCGTAGAAGACGTAAGTAAAACCTTTACGTTAATTCAGGCTGTCGACGAGTACAACCAGCACTTTTTTAAAAGCGTCATAACTCTTCGGCTATCAATCTGCTGTCAACTTTTAGCTGTTATTTTCAAATTACACTCGGTCTAAGTCAGAGCCTGACAGCCGGGGACCCTGGTATTGATGTGAAAGGCATTTATCACTCTGGTCCCCCGGACAGGCCTGCAGCACAGCTAATGTGATTGTGTCTGCTTTCATTTCCTCCCCTGCCACTTATTTCTCTTGTCATCATTTCCTCTGCTCCCGTCTGGACAGACGCTCGCATCGAGACTGACGGCGTATTTCCGCAAGAAGTGTGTGGTGGTGACTGACCGGCGCGTGAGGCTGATGAACGAGATCTTGGGCTGCATAAAGTTCATCAAGATGTACTGTTGGGAAGATGCCTTCGCACAGAATATTCACAGTGAGTGGTCTGTCACGTTCCCAAACGAGCTGCTCATTTCATGTTTGCGCTCTGGAGACGCACACTTCATGCAATTAAGAGCTTTATTGGGCTTTTTATTCCCAACTCGCCCAGATAAAAGGGTCACCTCATTTGAACACCTGTCACCGTGACAAATTTGTAACTAAATGGTCAGTTTATCACCTGGAATTAGACTCATCCTCTTAGCGAACTTGAAAGATAACCCTGACCCTGAATCCATTTTCATTATCTTGTGCCGTTTAAGTCTTTCCCTGTGCCATCCTCTATAATCAGGGCCAGTTTGAATCCCTTGGCTTCAAGGTTAATTTGCAAGGTGTTTGGGGCCTTATGATACCTTTGAATGACTGTAAAGGCTCCTCTACTTACCATGAATTAGCCATGGCCTTTTCTCATGAGGCCCTTGCTGTAGGTTGTGGATAAGGATCATTTTCCACTTTTAATCATGCTTCAAATTAGCCAGGTGGGGCTCGTTTTCACTGCTGTCCTTTGATTACCTATTATAATGATAATTAATTGCCATTCAACTTAACGGCCAATGAGTCCTACGAGTTACAGTGTCATTCCCTTCAACTGCTATTGTTGTTAAATTGATGATCGCAGTGTTTTTGCCCCCGGGGCGCGTGGTTTTTGCTTTGTTATCCGCGCAGAAAACACACATAACATCCAAAGCGAATCCCGGGGAGAATAAGGAGGGAGTTCTCATATTTCACACACCGTACTGCTGGGTCTGAATTAAAGATGCACCAGCTTTTTTTGTTCCAGTGTTTGCACCCACTGAACTGGGTGAACAAAGCAGCAAGCAGTGTGCATTTGAGAGATACAAACATGTCGGGAAGGGGGGGGGGGGGCAGGATCTTGCCATTAGACTTGTACGGTTATCAAGGTTCAGCAGGTTTTGAAGCCTCTTTCAGCCCATGTTTGGATGTGGGGCCCTCATCCTCCCTCTTGTATCTATTTCTGTCCACTCGCTGTGTAGTAGTTAGTGACTCTTGTGGCATTGTTGATTGAACTGGAGATCCTTGGGGAGTCGCTCAACCCTTTACTTTATTTTCACTCTCTTTTTGGCAGTCTTTGCCTTTTTAATTATCCCTCTCTCTCTCTCTCTCTCTCTCTCTCTCTCTCTCTCTCTCTCTCTGTCTCTCTCTCTGTCTTATCTCCTCAACAGAGGTGCGATCAGAAGAGAGGGGGATACTGGAGAGTGCTGGGGTTGTCCAGAGCATCACAGTGGGTGTGGCTCCCATCGTTGTGGTGATAGCCAGTGTGTGCACTTTCACCGTACATATGGCTTTGGGCCAAGAACTTACTGCAGCTCAGGTATTTAGATATGGATGGGAACCATTATGCATTTCCATTTTGGATTCATCTGTCTTCACTGTAAACATATGTTTGTGTCTCATTTCTTGCTATAGAACAAACAACAAAAGATTATTTCCATTTAATGTATATTGAGTTGATGTGACAAGTCTCTAGCTGCGATGAGCATTTATAGAATTTAAAGTCAGGTGTAGCCCCAGGTAAACGTTTTTGCGAATAACTGTCTCCATCTCTACACATCCCACCCTCAGGCTTTCACTGTGGTGGCAGTTTTCAACTCCATGACCTTTTCCCTGAAAGTAACACCATTGGCTGTGAGGTCGCTGTCGGAGGGTGCCGTCGCAGTCAAAAGATTTCAGGTGAGAAATACAGACAAGTCTGTCAAGCCCTTCCTTTCAAGGAGCCACTTAAATTGCTTTTATCCAACACAACATCAAAACGTGCTCCCGTTGACGCTAAACCACACCCACCCACATACTGGTATTTTCTGATATACTGTATTCCAAACACATGCTAAAAGTCACATGTTAGTGAGGGATGGTTTCACAGAGCCAACCTGGGTTAAGCAAGCAAGCGTTTCTGCCAAGGATGCAGCAAAAGGTTCGAGGTATTCTGTGTTTTGACTCTGATGCAGTGCATAATAAAGTAATGAGATACTCAAGGACAGGACAAGACTATACCTTAAGCACAATGTATCCGCATGTCTCATGACATAGCTCAAGCTCAAGTATGTTACACCAAGTTTACACAATCTTTTGCTTTAACACAGGCAAAGAAAGAAACCTTGAGCTTGTTTTCTTCAATTTATTTGAGTCATGTACCAAAGAAAATATAGCAGCCAATTGTCCTTTCGTAAGCACAGATTTTAGAATTGCTGTCACCACATTGTGTGAGTCCAACAGTAAATGTTGCATAAAGTAACCCATTGTGTCTGTCTCCGCAGAGGCTCTTTATGATGGATGACAGAGAGGTTGTTTTGGTCAAAATGGAGGATCCTAGCAATGCAGTGGAATTTCGGGACGCCACGCTGGCTTGGGAAAAGGCGCGTTCTCCGGCTGCGAAACCTAACCCACCTCCCAAGAAGCGGCGAGGGATGACGCGCGTGCTGCGCAGGGAGAAGCTCAGCCTGTACATTTCCACAGAGGACGACAAAAAAACAAACAAGGAAGGTCCCAACGCACAAAGTCTCCTGACAAATATGGAGCAGGAGAGTCCACAAAGCACCATCTCCTCCACTCAAAGCATGCGACCTCCACTGCACAAGACCCTGCACCGCATTGACCAACGCATTAAGAGGGTAACGACAACAAACATAAACAATACGTGGATTGAGGACATTTTTATTTAAAGAGTTGGTTGCTTCATGTAATTCCCACAATGCCACTGTTTTTTATTTTTTATCCCTTTCTAGGGTTCACTAGTTGGAATCTGTGGAGGTGTCGGCAGCGGAAAGAGCTCCTTTCTGTCTGCTCTACTGGGACAGGTGAGATTGTTCAGTTCAGTTTCCTCTTCAGGCAGCACAGACATAGAAAAATAGTCTTTTTGAACCTTTTATTCACACCCAATACCACGCAACAACCTTGAAAAGGAATGTTTCAAGTGGGTTTTTTTCTGCTTCCAACCCGCTGGTTTTCTGTTGCAGATGACCCTGTTAGAGGGTAATGTGGCTGTCAGTGGTGGCTTCGCGTACGTGGCGCAACAAGCCTGGATCCTCAATGACTCACTGAAGGAGAATATTCTGTTTGGAAACGAGTATGACCAAGACAAGTAAGATGTACTGTATACGGATGTTGTGAAATACAAATGCAGTAACGGTTGAGATTCATCTCTATTTTGACATCTTTTCTCATTCTTTCCTCATCAGATATAATGCTGTCCTGGAAGCCTGCTGCCTTCTCCCAGATCTAGCAGAGCTCCCATATGGAGATATGACTGAGGTATTTGTAGAAATCTGCTTGTCAATAACATGATTCTCTTAATTAAAATGCTCCTTTACTCCTGTGTGCAGCAGTTTTAGTTTATGTAACCACAACTAGAGCAGTGTTTTTATGGAGCTTTGGTTGTTTTTTCTAGATTGGAGAGAGGGGTGCCAACCTGAGTGGTGGGCAGCGTCAGAGAGTGAGCCTGGCTCGAGCCCTCTACAGTGAGCGGCCCATACTTCTGCTGGATGACCCTCTCAGTGCGGTTGATGCTTGTGTTGGTTCCCACGTCTTCCATAAAGCTATCAGGGGTGCCGCCAAAGGCAAGACGGTGCTCTTTGTAACCCACCAGCTGCAGGTAAGGGGCTGTCTGTGAAGCATACATTGCATTACATTACGGTCATTTAGCAGACGCTTTTATCCAAAGCGACTTACAATTCAGTAAGTACCAGTAGACGCAGCTACGGGAGCAATTTTGGGGTTAAGTGTCTTGCTCAAGGACACATTGACATGAGACTAGCGGAGCAGGAGCTGAGGATCGAACCGCTGACCCTCTGATTGAAAGGCGGCCCTGCTCTCCACTTAGCCACGGTCACCCACTGCATACAAAATAACTTGTGTATATTTTTGTTGTTTCAGCATCTTGAAAAGTATTCCATGACTTTCTGGCGATTAGCTGATTGAAGTTTGCCTCTGTCTCTTATCTTTTTTTGATTTTCTAGTATCTGCCTGACTGTGACAAAGTTATTCTGATGAAGGACGGGCAGATTGCCGAGTACGGCACCCATGCTCAGCTAATGGGTAAAGAGCGTGACTATGCCAGCCTATTCAACAGCACACAACAGGAGGTAAGGCCAGGGCCAAACAAGGCACCAGGCCAGCTCTTTTGAGTAAGGCATCTTTGCCCCCCACTGCACAAAAACATTGAACATCACATGCTGAATAATTCATCAGCCCAGAAAGGCTGGCCCAATTGCTGGAAATGTTAATGCATACATGGCCTTTCATTATTTATGCGTGCATTGATTTTCTGGTGAGCTGCTAAAGACTCTGTCACCGATATCTCTGTTAAAATGACTTGCAGTGTGTTGTTGTTACATCCGCTGTGATTTGTGGCAGTGGCACGTTTCGACGCTCACTTTCTTTCCTCACCTGTTTGTCTCTTAGAATCTGGTGAAAGAGAATTTAAAAAACAAACAGCAGAAGGCAGATGCAGAAAAGGCCGACGGTGCTGTTGATGTTGCCATGGTCAGACCAGAGGTGGAGAGCACGAAAGGAGGTGAGGGACCCTGACACTTATTCCTGCTAAATGCGTAGTTTCCTTGAGAACTTTTCACACGTATTATCATTTTTTTTTTATTCAGGACGACTGATGAAAGCCGAGGAGAAGGGCTCCGGTGCAGTCGCCTGGTCTGTGTATGGAGCCTACATCAAAGCAGCGGGAGGGTATATAGTCTTCATCATCAACATCTTCCTCTTCCTCGCCACCACAGGCAGCATAGCCTTCAGTAACTGGTGGCTGAGCTACTGGATCAGGCAGGGCAGCGGGGTGAGTTTGGAGACGATCCTGCTTTAATACAATAGACGCCTCTATTTAGTGCGTATCTGGCTCCCAAAAGAAAAAAGAACTACTATGCGTCAGTGAGTTGTGGCAGCTGACTGAGCATTAATCTGAATGTGCATGATTAAAAAAGTAACGGAACCGCGGTAAACTTAATTAAAAACAAGCACTAGCAGTGAAGAAACAGATGTGCAGCAAAGCAGGCGGTAGCTGCTATTGAGGAATGTGCTTAGAATAGTAAACATCATTGAACTGACTGATTTTCATTTTTTATGTTGTATTCCAAAGTGTGTGCTTTTCTCAGTTTCATTAGAGCCCAAATTCCTGCATGGGGAGAAATTGGATTTTTTTTTTTCTCTTGGTAATTTGTTGCTCCATCTGCCCTCAGAACACATCATTAATCTTAGTGAATGAAACGATGGCGAGCAACAGCATGAGACTCAACCCTCACATTCAGTACTATTCAACTGTTTACATCGTCTCCATGGTAGCTGCTTTACTGCTGAAGACTTTCAGAGGGCTGGTATTTGTGAAGGTAAGCTTCCTCAGAGACTTCCCTCTTTCTGTCACATGCTTTATCCTCTCAATCCCTGATGAACTTTGAAACACTAGTGGTGTTTGAAAGGCATATGAAGCGTTGATGTATTAGTGGTGTACAGTTACGCAGTGCTCCCTAATTGTCTTTATTGTCATTTGTTCATGCTCTCGTGGTTCCAGTGCTATAATTGAAAATGCCTGTAGGCCAAATCCATTTATCTGTCCACTGCCGCGTCTCACGGCTTTGCAGAGACTGCATGTGTGTGTGTGTGTGTGTGTGTGTGTGTGTGTGTGTGTGTGTGTGTGTGTGTGTGTGTGTGTGTTCTTGTGCGTGTGTGTGAGTGCAAGAGAGACAAAAGAGGTCGGAGAGAAAGGATGTGTGTGCGTGCATGTCAGTTGCCCTTCGGGCGTGTCCTCTTTTTCAAGCTAACCCATCCTGACACTGCATTGCAGAGGTTAGGTCCCCACGTTAATGTGTGCCACTTGAAATTGCTAATTTTTCAAAGATGGCTAATCTTTTTTTTACCCCTAGCTGTGATGAGATCTTCGGGAGTGTTGAATATTCCATTAATATAATTAATTTGTTCTCTGCTGCCGCATGTTATTTCTGTCCTATTGGCGAAATGTCTCTTGCTCATTGGGTCATGACCTTTATGTCAGCCTCCCAGAAACTCATTATAAATGAAGTTTTGACATCTTGCCTTGTGCGAGGAAAAAAAACAAAGTAGCCACCACTGTGCACATGCTTAGCATATGGTGAAGTAGCGTTCATAACTCTGCAGCCAACATGTAAGCGCCACTGTATTCATCCATTGTGTGTTGTTGTGTTCGAGGCTAAGCCAGCTGACAGACGATTTCCCTTCCAACAGTCTGTTTATCCAAGCCTTGATTCTTCCCGTATGTTTCCTTAAGTTGTTTGTTTCCATGTGTCAGGTCTCATGTTCAAACACGGCTGTTGTTTGTGTTGACAGTGCACGGTGAAGGCTGCCTCTGTGCTCCACGACAAGCTGTTCGGCCGCCTCCTCCTCAGCCCCATGCACTTCTTTGATACGACACCTCTGGGTCGTATCCTGACCCGCTTCTCCAGAGATATGGATGAGGGTGAGACTGGATTTGTCTTGACTGTGAACATTCCCCCAAGAGAGCTCTCAGTCAGTGAAGTCACCCTGGTTGACAAAGTGTACTGCCAAGACACGGTGGTTTCACATGGAGTACTTTGCTTAAGGGAGTGGCTTCCTGTTATCTACTTCACTGGTGTTTTTGCTCTTTGGTTGCTGTGGCCATTTGATGCAGTTAAAAATCTATTTTTTGATATGTACTGGCTGCAACATCTCACTGTATGGATATGTTAAACTGTAATATGTTTTCGTATTAGAAGAGAGGATTGATTTACCAATGGACAAACTTTTCTAATGTGGCCAAAAGACAGAATTTTCTCGTCAATGTTGTCTTTCCAGGGCATTTTTTCATCTACCAATACATCTAAAAAATGTACAGTAGTGACTTCCTTTATTTCAATATTACTAACAAATAATTTAGCATCTTATTTTGGATAACTTTCATTTTTACTTCTGAAAATTATAGAATCGGCTGATGATTTTTTTGACTTTTAAAGAAAGATAGATAGACTTTATTTCAGACTCGGGGTCCAGAGAGACAAATACAAAGGAAAAAGAAAAAAAAAGAAAGAAAGAACAAACTCTAGAGCACTTAGGGACGACAAAAAAATAAAGTTTTCTTCACATGTAGAGATAGATAGATCTAGCCCCGCACAGCGTGTCTGATGCGAGATATGTCTCCCCTCCAAAGTTGATGTGCGTCTCACCATGCAAGCTGAGATGCTGCTGCAGAACCTGACCCTGGTGCTGTTCTGCTTGGGAATGGTGGGCATTGTCTTCCCCTGGTTCCTGATCTCCATCTTGCCACTGGGAGCCTTCCTCTTCATTGTCAACCGTGTCTCCAGGTCAGACTCTCATTACTCCTGTTGTGGATGTGATTCGTTTTTTCCTATTGCCATTGTTTGTATTGTGCCAACAACAACATACATGGCAGCACAACCCATATTAATTATGAATTAGGTGATGCAAACGTATTCTAATAAGTATCTTTTATTGGAGGGCACTGAGGGTAAATAACTGTGAAAGGGTTGTAGTGATAATCTTTGTCTGCAAGTGTGTGGAGTGTTATCGCTCATTGATTAGACTTTTCACAGCTTCTGTTCTGTGGTAAATTTTGCAAGAGCGCCCTGGATGATCTGATGACTCTGCTTTAGTCAGAATTTATGGTTTTGCAGAAATGTAGCAATAAAGGTGAGTCCACTGAGGGGAACAACAGCTCGCGGGCATCTTGGGAAATAACCACAGTATATTGTTATTTCCAGTATTTCAGGGATCAAGAAGAACATGACTCTTAAGTGTTATGGTTGTGCTGGTGTAAATTCAGAAAGTACCAAAACAAAATGATATACAGTTGTGGTCAAAAGTTTACATACACTTGTAAAGAACATAATGTCATGGCTCTCTTGAGTTTCCCCGTTATTTCTACAACTCTGATTTTTCTCTGATAGAGTGATTGGAACAGATACTTCTTTGTCACAAAAAACATTCATGAAGTTTGGTTCTTTCATGACTTTATTATGGGTTAACAGAAAAAGTGATCAAATCTGCTGGGTCAAAAATATACATACAGCAGTGCTAATATTTGTTTACATGTCCCTTGGCCATTTTCACTTCAATTAGGCGCTTTTGGTAGCCATCCACGAGCTTCTGGCAAGCTTCTCGTTGAATCTTTGACCACTCCTCTTGACAGAATTGGTGCAGTTCAGTTACATTTGATGGCTTTCTGACATGGACTTGTTTCTTCAGCATTGTCCACATGTTCTCAGTGGGATTTAAGTCAGGACTTTGGGAAGGCCATTCTAAAACCCTAATTCTAGCCTGATTTAGCCATTCCATTACCACTTTTGATACGTGTTTGGGGTCATTGTCCTGTTGGAACACCCAACTGCGCCCAAGACCCAACCTTTGGGCTGATGATTTTAGGTTATCTTGAAGAATTTGAAGGTAATCCTCCTTCTTCATTATCCCATTTACTCTCTGTAAAGCACCAGTTCCATTGGCAGCAAAACAGCATAATACTACCACCACCGTGCTTGACGGTAGGCATGGTGTTCTTGGGGTTAAAGGCCTCACCTTTTCTCCTCCAAACATATTGCTGGGCATTGTGGCCAAACAGCTCGATTTTTGTTTCGTCTGACCACAGAACTTTCCTCCAGAAGGTCTTATCTTTGTCCATGTGATCAGCAGCAAACTTCAGTCGAGCCTTTAGGTGCCACTTTTGGAGCAAGGGCTTCCTTCTTGCACGGCAGCCTCTCAGTCCATGGAGATGCAAAACACGCTTGACTGTGGACACTGACACCTGTGTTCCAGCAGCTTCTAATTCTTGGCAGATCTGCTTTTTGGTGGTTCTCGGTTGACTCTTCACCCTCCTGACCAATTTTCTCTCAGCAGCAGGTGATAGCTTGCATTTTCTTCCTGATCGTGGCAGTGACAAAACAGTGCCATGCACTTTATACTTACATACAATTGTTTGCACTGTTGCTCTTTGGACCTGCAGCTGCTTTGAAATGGCTCCAAGTGACTTTCCTGACTTGTTCAAGTCAATGATTCGCTTTTTCAGATCCATGCTGAGCTCCTTTGACTTTCCCATTGTAGCGTTTGTGGGCGTTTGTATCCAATGAGCCCTATTTAAATGGCCTCAGAGAAGTCACCAGCTGTAGTCACTCATAATCACTCACAAGAAGTTAAGAGGCCATGCTATGAAGCTCATTTCATTGACACAACTTTCTAAGTCACCAAAATTGCTAATTCATGTTGCTGTATGTATATTTTTGACCCAGCAGATTTTGTCACTTTTTCTGTTAACCCATAATAAAGTCATGAACGAACCAAACTTCATGAATGTTTTTTGTGACAAAGAAGTATCTGTTCCAATCACTCTATCAGAGAAAAATCAGAGTTGTAGAAATAACTGGAAACTCAAGAGAGCCATGACATTATGTTCTTTACAAGTGTATGTAAACTTTTGACCACAACTGTATGTGTTGTTATTATGCATACAATCAGTACATTTGTCATGACAAATGACACATAATCATTTTGATTTGAACACATATGTGTCTTTTGGGAGGAAACCTGCTCTCAATAATGTCTTCTCACCTTCTGCTGATAGGAACCACTTGATATCTTGTCCAACTGCATAACTGGAATTATTGACTCGGATCTAATTCCAGTTTTATTATCTATTGAGGGATCAATTTAATTGTGAAATATCTTCATTCATCTTTGAAGAGACACTTTATTTGTAGCCTATTAATCACACAAGAACCAAGAGGAAGAGATGATCCCCAGCTGTTACTAAAAACTAGCCACCAGCCTTGGTAACGCTTTAAAAGAATGAAATACTGTATAAGTCACGACATGCCAGGATATGTATAGATGTTAAATCAAACTGGATCTCCCATTGAAATTGCCCACTTCTAAAGCAGCCTTTATTGAATTCTGAAATTAAACTGCCCAGGGCATAAACATGTTTGTCTGGATTGCAGTCTTGAAGCAAAGAGGTGTCATGTTGTTTCCCGCTCTCTTATGGGCTTTTATGAGAAAACCAAATGATTCATGGGAGACTAGTAATTCACATGCTCCATCCATTCTATCGTGGCGTCTAAAAGTAGAAAGACACCCCAGCTTTGTCAATAAACCTCTCTCACTCACACCACCCCGTCAACGGCGGGTCTGGTGTCTCTCTGGCTGCTGATTGTGTGGCCGTCTGTGCGCGCCGGTGCTCATAATATTGCACATGCATCAGATAGTGGGAAACGACCTGAGCTCTGTCAGCCAAGCGGGCGCTGTGTCATGGACCGTATCCCTCTCTGTCCACCGTGTCATCATTACCTGTCTGCCACGCAACTGCATCATTACAGCTCATGCATTTTCCTTTCCTTCATTCTTTAGCGACGCTCCAGCATTCAGGTGTTAATGTCTGTGCTCTTTACGAAATAAATAAGTGGCAGCAATATCAGTCTGATCAAATACTCTCCATCTTAAAACCAGACCAAATTACCTTCACAAAGGTTTGGACTTCACGTTTCATTGTGGAGTACATACTGTTGCTTATAGTGAAGTGTTCCTCATGAGGTTTTCCAATTTAGTGTAATTTATTTCAATGATTTGCTCCTCACATGCTGCAGCCTATTTGCACACAATACCCTTCCATTTTCATTCAAATGAGGCAAACCTGAGTGGAGGCTTTCCAATTCTGCAGTGCTGCAAACTCACCTCGTTAAGATTTAAGGTTATAAATTAAAAATATCTAGTGTTAGTATATATCTGCCTGTAATAACAATGGCTATTTTAAGACTAACTTTCAGTTGTTGAAGTTATAGACACTACAAAAAAACGCTCGATGTACAAATGATATTAAGCTTTAATAATTTCTAATAGCATATTTACAATTTGATATTATTAAATTAACTCCTATAGTAAGTAGTAGGTTAAATGTATAAGCTTATCTGTTTGTATTTCCAGGGTTCTGATTTGTGAGCTGAAGCGCTTGGAGAACATCAGCCAATCACCATTCACCTCTCACATCACCAGCAGTCTTCAGGGACTTTCCACAATCCACGCCTATGGAAGAGGGCACGACTTCCTCCAAAGGTGAGTATAGTGGTGCCTTTCAGAGATGGACATCATTAAACTTTAATAGAATCTTATCTCTCGTTGCAGTTTTTCAGTTTGCTCTTCAGTTAGTAAATATACCGGACCTCATACCAGCAAGCATTGGAGGACGGATCTCGATTTTGCTGTGGTTGAAACGGTTTTATCTCTCCTTTTCCAGATATCAGGAATTAGTGGACACCAACCAGGCCTCCAACTACCTCTTCAGCTGCGCTATGCGTTGGCTGGCTGTCCGCCTGGACCTCATCAGCATCTCTCTTATCACTGGTGTAGCACTTTTTATTGTCTTCATGCACAATCAGATACCTCCAGCCTACGCAGGCCTCGCCTTATCGTACGCAGTGCAGGTTTGTAAACAAACACATGTAGTATAGAGACACTGGTAGCTCTAGTCGTCTTAACAGGCTGAAAAGAGGGTAGTTTCAAGCTCTAGATGGGATTAAACATATGGCAGAGTAAAGCCTCTTCTGGTTCTAACAGCTACGATAAAGAGGCATTTTACAGTTTTATAGCATTCAGCTAAACAGTAGTTTAGAGTAGCAGTAGTTGAGCATTCAATGACCATGCTCAGCCTCCTTTTTGGAGGGGGATGCATCAGAGTACTGGATTCATGTGTATTTCAATAGCCTGTTGAGAAATGTTTTTTCTCTCATTGTTAAACTGTTCAATATTTGGCATTCTAATTATTTTTTTTAAACGCTCAGTGATTTAGTTGCATGTTATAATCCCAGAGAATCGTGAAGGAGCCATATCAGCAAATCTGTTGATTTGGCTGTAAATCTGTTGACTTCGTTCATTGAAGCGGAGCAGCACATGTAAGTGAGTGTTTCATATAATTGGTCTGACAGTGTTAACCATTAACCTTCCACCTCTCCCTGCTTGTCTCTCACCTCCAGCTAACCGGCTTGTTTCAGTTTACCGTGCGACTTCTCACAGAGACTGAAGCTCGGTTTACATCAGTGGAGAGGATCGATCATTATATTAAGGTGAGAGCATTGATTTGCACAGTGAGGAAGGTGGATTATGTGGCACTCAGGCACATTGTACATTGCTACATAGACTGGGACGCTGTCTAGAATTGCACGTTGAAACGCAGACCAGCCCAGAATAACAAAAGCAGTTGAATTTAGGGCAGTTGGGATGTCCGGACGTGTGCGTTTTGTGTGCAAGTTATTGTGTATGTGTGATAAACACAGCAGGAAGCAGATAGAAACCCAGTGTGAGGTCTTAACACACTCCAGAGCACATGACAGGGCTTGTTTCACACAACAGCCATCAAACTGCGAAGATACGAGTATCAACTCAACTTTTTCTTTTCCCTCTCGAGTTCAAAGAAAAGCTCATAGAGAGAAAACCACTGCACGTCAGTTCGGGAGCTTGCACCTCCACAGAGATTTAGAGATTAATACCGGATACCATCTCCGCTCCTTATCTCAGTCTCTAGAGAGTGAAGCACCCCGAAAAAGTCCTGAGGCAGATGCTCCTGCTGCCTCCTGGCCTCAGCAGGGAAACATCACCTTCCAGGATGTGGAGATGCGTTATCGTGACGATCTGCCGCTTGTGCTCAAGAAACTGTCCTTCACCGTCCTGCCTGAAGAGACCATTGGCATTGTGGGCCGAACAGGATCAGGTGACCCTTTCTGGTCCCCAGCCAGCAGCATTTTCATTCTGTTTTTACATATCTTTTTCAACGTGCGCACACGTTTCTTCATGAAGTATCTCTTCTGTACGCGTTTTGCAGGAAAGTCCTCTATGGGTGTAGCTCTGTTCAGACTTGTGGAGCTGACTGGAGGCTCGATTGTCATTGACGGGATCGATATTGCACGGATCGGACTTGATGACCTGCGAAGCAAGCTAGCCATCATTCCTCAAGAGCCGGTGCTCTTCGTCGGGACAGTCAGGTAATGCGAACGATAATTGCTTGTATTAACACGATTTGTAACTGATGCATTGTTCCGGGTTCACAAGATGTAAAAAGCAGAGCAGAGGGAATGGATGAATAAAAACCTAGCCCCTCAACAGTTTATGTGCTCTTAAACAACTGCTCTAATGGAAAATCCCTCAGTGTCTAGTGGTGCAACTATGTGGTTGAATAAGTGCTTACATATATATAGCACTTCCTTTCCATATAGTTTGGATGCTCCCTGCTGCAAAAAGCGGTGTGCTTTAAGTCAACCTGCCTGTTTAAAGCTCCAACACATGTTTTCTACATCCAAACTGAGGAGAATATGTTGCCCATCTGAGTCTATGCTCCTCTTAACATACCACATCCATATCCCACTATTTGCCTTGAAATGGTTTTCTGAAGGTGTTTGAGTTATACTCGATACTATTTGCTGTGTGTGGGCTCAGCAGTGATGTGGGACTGTTATTATATAGACTCTGTGTCTATTAGTGTGAATGCATAGCCACACCACAGGGACATTTGAAGAGAAACAAAAATGGTGCTAGGCGGTAAGAAATGAAAGAACGTAAACGCTCAATTTGACAGGTAAGACTGTTTCAAAAAGAAAACATGAGCGTTGCTTTTTACAGAAACGAGCAGTGAGTCAACCAACTACCTCAGCCTCCGGTATCGACAGTATACTGTACTGCACCTCTTGTCTTAATGTGAAATTGTCCTCATGTTTAATCCAGTTTATGACTTTATCACAATTTTGTCTTTTTCCAATAGGACAAATTTAGACCCATGGGATCAATACTCTGACTGCCAGATATGGGAAGCTCTCGAGAAGACGCACGTTAAAGAGATGGTAAGCGACAAGATGGTTCAGATGGTACCGAATAGTGCATTGCTTGAATAGAAATAGCCCCTAACATTCTTCCTCATGCTGTACACCACTCTGGCCTCCCTCAGATCAGCCAGCTGCCTCATTCGCTCCACTCAGAGGTGACCGAGAACGGGGAGAACTTCTCGGTGGGAGAACGGCAGCTACTCTGTGTGGCCAGAGCTCTGCTGCGCAACAGCAAGGTGCTGATTGTATGATACAGGCCGTTCACATTTAAATGTGGAACAATGTTTTACATGGATGATGACAGCAGCTCAAGTAAGAGATTCTCCTCGGCGTCATGATAAGAGAAGACAACCTCCCCAAAATCATAGAATTGTTGGTGCGCGTGTCTCTGCATGGGATAACACTGCCACCTAGTGGTATGCATCAGAGCTGCATCTCATAAACATGATAGCATTCAGTATAAAATAGTGTGATGTTTTTCCTAATTTAGTATGAATATTAATATCCTATAATGTTACATGTATTACAGTAAACACAGGCACCGGGACCATGTCTTTGTTTGGATGTTGTAATCTCCGGTTTTCTGGAGTCTGTCTTGCCCTTTTTTTTTTTTGGTCATAGCTGTTTTTTTGTTTTGTTTTCTAGATTCTCATCTTGGACGAGGCCACAGCAGCCATCGACACTGAGATGGATCGTCTCATCCAGGAGACCATTCGCTGTGCGTTTGGCAGCTGCACCACGCTCATCATTGCCCATCGTCTCAACACGGTGATGAGCTGCAGCAGGGTCATGGTCCTGGACAACGGACAGGTGTGTATAAAGGCAACACGTCTGATTGCATGATTGCACCGTACGGCCCCCCTTGGTTGAAACTCATTCCCAAGTTGAAACACCCTTGATTCGCTGCGTGAATTGCTCTCTTTGAGGTGATAGATTGGATCAGGCAGTGCACATTTTACTGAGGGGGTGTTGTGTTCAAGCTGACATTTGATTACCAGCTTCAGTGTCACCTCTTAAACCTGTTGTTATTCAAGTATACTTTTCTATCTAAGGATTGTGTAGAGTTGAGATTTGGGACTATGTCACCATGCTCTCTGGCCTCCATGCAGTGGTTTCTAACGAGATGTTAATTACTTGATTTATTTTGTTATTAGATAGCTCTTAATCGTCTAATACTTGTTACATATTGCATTAAGCAGCACATATTCAGTTTTGATGGTTGGTAGGTTAGTTTGTTATAGTGTTAACCATGGAGCCCTCACAACTTAGCTTTCAATTCAGACTTTTAATTTATCTTTTTGTCATCTCTGGTCGTGTCTGTCTATATAATAGACAGACATATATATATATATATATATATATATATATATATATATATTGAATATTAGATATCCAATATAGCAGAAAGAAAGTCTTGTAGTTTGAGCCACATCAACGTTTGAGTGTTAAGTACCTTTTCAGTGATCGATCAAGCGTAACAAAGCTGCTCTGGGGTCAATATTTTCCTGACATTAAAATTCTTCACATATACTGCCTGTCAGGAATAACTTGGGTTGCAATATTCTTAGAGAAAATCATATGCCTTTGATTTTTGTTCTCTCGACACAAGCAATCGAACCTCCGATTTTTGTATTTTACACGCTGGTACTGATGCTGTTTTATCCTTTTCATTCTCACAGATTTTGGAGTTTGACAGTCCCGCTGCCTTGCTGGCAGATGAAAACTCAAGATTCAGAGCCATGATAGAAGCATCAGAAAACCAAAGCAGATAAAAAAAAAAACCCCACCAGAGCTGAACTTTGGATGTGAGCGGAGAGGCCACAAAATATTCAGTGGAATACCTGAAATGCACAAAAATCACACTTAACTCAGTCCTGCCGGGGTGTGAGAGAGATGTGTTACATAAAATACATTGGCTCTTGTGACGGCTGCTCTGTGTAATATTGTCTGTTTATTTCAAAACCAAAGACACAGAGACCACATTTCTGAAGGACTAATCACATCTCACTATGCAAACATTAACGTTGTTATTTTCTGGAGGCTAAATAATTAGCTAGGGAACAGAGAGCAACATCTCTCATCAGAACACTTTTTAATATATGTGGTCACATGTGGTGCTTGTTCTCCTTTTCCTCTGGAGGTCAACTGATCAGTGAGACTCCAAATTAGTTTTTCTTATTTTATTTCCATTAGTAAGACTTCACAGTGTAGGAATTCACTGCGGAGAACGTATTAGTTAGCATTGATTAATCGATACAGAATATCTGTAAAAATTCACCTATTAACCATTCTTATAAGGCACTGTCTAAAACGTGCCAAAATGTTATGCATCTAGTTCAATGTTTTAATCCAGTCATTTTTAGTAAATTATTGTAGAATCAAAATGTGCCTAAAGCTGTCAACACTTTCAGGTCATATAATGGAGTCAGCCATGTAAGCATGCTTTTTTTTAGAACTGCATGCAAGTACTGTGTTTGGGAATGAGCAGAAGTTTCCTCTAAATCAAAGTGCTGGAGTTTAATATTTGCACATTTTACACTGATGGTATTTTTTTTTTTACAAGCAAGGTAATTCTGTTGTTGAACAAAGTGCGTTATGCAGTTGCACTTAAGGTTGTAAACCCTGGTACAGTGTGTGTGTGTGTGTGTGTGTGTGTGTGATGTGCAACAGAGCTGAAACTGATCAACATACTGTATGTTTCCTCAAATGTTTTCACAAAGATGGGGATCGTAAACTTCTGCCTTATATTCGAGTTTGTGCTGAACAATCATGAAGAGTGCAATATTTTTCCGTTGCATTGATAGATTTTCAAGGTTGCCTTTGTACGCGTACGATTGTAATCTTTTTTTGTAAATGTTTGATATTTCTTGATAAGGGTCTTGATTCTCAATTAAAATATTTTTATATATGCTAATGTCCAGTTGTCTAAGTTATTTTACATGTGAAAGGGGAACTCCACGGATTTTACACACCAGAGTCTGTTCAGGTCTTGGAAAGTACTGCATATGTGTAATACAGTAGTAGTATAAAGCCTTTTGTGGCTCAAGGCACTTAAATTGGTGCGCACACACACACACACACCTGTTCTTCAGCGCTGCTATCAGCCCATTATTGGCACTGTGTGGAAACTGGTCAGCTGTTGGCAAACAACATAAATTCCTTTACAAAGTATAGGAACATTGTTGGAATTCTTGAAGCTGCACAGAAGTGAAAGGGGGCATTTATTTATGAACAAAACTGGGACTGCACAACACAAAGATGTCACTGTATGTGTGAGAGAGACAAACAACTGTGTTCACAAACAGCTGGACTCGTACTTACCCTGACCCGCTACGATTTAGTATTATACAGTCAGCAGCTCAAAACATCTTGACAGCGTCGTGTCCAGGGTTCACCTCCTCTTTACTACATGCTACATAACATGAAATTATCTTATCTTTTAAGCTTGGAGATATATGTTTAGTGTGTTCATGGATGTGTGCAGGTCCAGCATGTTTGTGTTGGTTCGTTTGGTATATGCTGCTTATTTGATTAACAGTCAGTCTACCTTTCTCCTTAGCTTATAGTCTGAGTGTTAACAAATAAGATTTAGGATTTTCATTCTTTAAATTGTTTTGCAAAAAAAGTATAGATATATCTATTTATCTTGAGCTGCTGGGCTCCAGGCTTTGCTGTAACACCTCTTGCTGTGTGGTATTTTGATTAAACACATTCTTTTAGAAAAATGAACCAGACTGAAATGCTGAAGCTCCTGAAACTAACTGTTGACACACCTGTCAAAACAGGAACAGGACCTCAAGAACAGGAGATAAAGCAGTTTCCCATCTATAGGCCCATGTTATTTCAAATGCATTTGTGCTTTGTTCTTTTGGAAATGTGTGCACAAATCTGCTGTCACTCAGTAAGCGTAGCGCTCTCAGTGCCCCTGGGACTCTAAGGCGACTGTTTTTTAATACTATTAATTACCGTGCATGTTGAAAATCAACCCAGAGACAACAGTGTTCTCTTACTGAGTCTGTAGACTTATTATGTAAAATGATGTAAAAATGTAAGCATGACAAATTCAAGTTTAGGAATGTGTATAAAAGTTGCACATTAATGAAGATGCACACACATTGTAAAAAAAAATTGTGTGCTGCTTATTAATGAAGACCATTTCACAAATTATTGTTGACCCAACATGAAACCTCTCTTCATCATCATGTCAAACTGGCACCGTTTTATTTATTTTGTTTTATGAATTAGATTATTTATTTATTTTTTTAACAATAAAGGTTTCATTCAGGTGCATTGTGTGTTCCCCGTGACTTTTATTTTGAAGTTCGCGGATGAAGCCGTATAGCGGAAGTGTGTGTTTCGTTGTTGTAGCTGGGCTCAGGCTGCTGGAGGAAAGCCCTGGCTGTGATGCCTCTGGATGATGGCTGCTTTCGGGATCCTAAGTTACGAACACCGGCCGTTAAAGAGGCCCCGACTCGGCCCTCCGGACGTTTATCCCCAAGATCCGAAGCAGAAAGAGGTCAGATTTTACGACGTGCAATCTGGAAATCCAGGAATAATGTTTTAGTGGGGAGGAAATTTTTCAGCCCAGAAGCTGTTCGGGCTAACACTAGCTAGCCTGTTTTAGCTAGCCCTCTAGACGATTTGGGCCTAGCAATAACAATGAACAACCTAGTTGTCAGTTGGTTCGCTTGCTTGCGAGCTTACTTGGAGAGCAACCGGTTCGTTAAATACCAGTTTTAGCTAAGCTAGCTCATCGGCCGGTGGTTTCTATCCGGTTTGATTCACCGCTAAACTGCAACCGGTATATTTCGCTTTGTGATGAGAAAGAGTCTCAATCTTTGGATTGTGCGTGACTGATAATTGTTTGTTAAGCTTGATGTTGTGACATAACGAGTTAAACGTCAGCTAAACCTTGCACAGCTAACCGTCATGAACCAGTGAGCTTTGTAGCGTTGCGTTCATTTGAGATGATCTGTGCTCAGTTTTGAGATTTTGGAGTTTGGCCTATAGCTAGGTAACGCGTTAGTGCTGCTGGCTCCTGATCTATTATTAACCCTAGAGGATAATCTGTTGATGTAGATGGAAAACTGACTGCTTTACCTCTGGGTTATTCTGTCACTGTTGCTGCAAATATGTCCTATAATGAATTAGTAACGTAATTATAAATATGGTAATTTCCCTTGTGTCAGCAAAGCTATCCCAACTAAGCACATTATGCTGATCTGCGTTTAGAAACTAAGAGATCTTGTACATGTACACTAGTAATAGCATGAATGTGTTTAATTCATTATGATATACACTGAGATGTGTGTTTGTTTCAGGATGAGCTGACTGCTCTGAATGTGAAACAAGGATTCAATAACCAACCAGCTGTGTCTGGGGACGAACATGGCAGTGCCAAAAATGTCAACTTCAACCCTTCAAAGGTAACGACCCCGGTGCACTTAAGCTCAGGTTAAGCCCCACGTGTCTCGTTTGTAGCTCTGTGTGATCGATTTTGGCCGTCATACATTGTTTACCTCCCAATGCTTTACAGATCAGCTCAAACTTCAGCAGCATCATTGCAGAGAAGCTGCGTTACAACACGTTTCCAGACACGGGGAAACGTAAGCCGCAGGTCAACCAGAAGGATAATTTCTGGCTCGTCACAGCAAGGTCACAGAGCTCCATCAATAACTGGTTCACGGATTTAGCGGGGACTAAACCTCTGACACAGCTGGCTAAAAAGGTAGGAGCCTGTCCTATAAAGTCTATAAAAGCCGTCTTTGCTAAATGAGAATTATGTGTTTTTATTTTAGTTTGGTTTAACTGGCAGTGTGATGGCTGGAGAAGTCATCTACACTATTGCATTAGCCTCATCCTCTGCGCTGTGCTTGGCTGGTTAATCTCTGTTATTCTCTGCCCATCGGTCTCCCGTGCATGTTTTTCATTTTAGTGTTTTCATGTTTTCATTTTGTTGATTTCCACTATTTACATTTGGAAAGAACTGGACTGAAACGTAATGATTTTAACCCACGTTCACAAGAAAGGAGGCGGATCCCCTCCAACAAACATCTCAAGCGTTTGCTTTGTTAACGTTTAAAATGATTACACCAATACGATTACTTAATAGTGATAAGAAACACATTTATATGTCTACAAAATAGGCTTTCTGGTTTTGTCTGTCATGAGGTCATTAAGTATCTGTCAAAATAAAATGCATTCTAACATGTTGAACATTAGCATAATTAATTCACAGTTAAATGTTAGCATGTTACCATTTCTAGCTGTTGCTGCTGTAAGTATACAATGCTACCCTGCTACCCTGCTAATGTTTCCAGGCTAGGCTACGTACAGTTTAGCCTGACAGTGACAAAGTACATGTCAACAGACTGAGAACCTTTAGCCAAGTCTGACAATGAGAAGACGCCCTGATGTAATCTCTCATAATGAGCAGAAGAAAATGATTGTTTTTCAATGTGTAATGAGCATTACAGCCTCACAGGGCTAATAGTGTTGCTTTATTCACACGTATATATATGTATGTATGTATATATATATATATATATATATATATATATATATATATATATATATATATATATATATATATATATATATATATATATACACACACGTGTGTATTAAAGCTAAAGCAGAACTGCAACATCAGCTTACAAATATAGCTTCACTCTTTTGTGATCTGGCACAGATAGTCAGAAGTAGCTCAGAATCTGGGTGCGGAGTGTAAATTTACGCGTCGGTTCTGTGAAAGCCAAGAAGAGAATATAAAGCCGCTGTGATAAAACGGTCCCCAAACTGTGCATAACTCTCCTGGACAATTCAATTCCACGTCACAAAACGGGAACAATGCAGGAAAGGTAAGTAATGCAGTGTTTTTATTTTATTTTATTTCCCCGTTAAATCAACCCAATTGATGCTTCTGTTTAAAACGAGTCTATTTTGTGTCCTGTTAGAGAGTATTGACCCGACGCACAATGAATACCGTTGTTTGTTAGTGAAAATGGGTTTTATTGCTGTGAGATTTAAACTTGGAATTCTATAGTTTATAGATTGTCGGGTGCCGAGGTATTTTTTTTTTATATTCATTACCTATTCATAATTGATTTCCTCTGTGAGTGCTTTTACAAGTGGCAGCAATATTGAATATTGAATACATCAGGTGACTTTAAAGGTGAGCTTTCTATTCATACATGTATGAAGGCCCTTTTGTAATTTACAATTACGCTGCGGTTTATGTATTTTAGCCTGCAGTGCTACATACGTGTCTCATTGTTTTCTCTCTACAATGACGAATGATTTCTGACCTTTTCAGATGTGCACCAGCTCCAGCTTTCTGCTCAGCTACTTCATTCAGAACCACAGAAGAAGTAACCTCAGGAAAACACAGCAGATGACTTTAGTTGAAATTGTGGCGTTCATGCAGGCGATTTCTCCTGTGCATTTATTATCAAAACAGAACATGCAATGTTGGAATGGAAATATAATATAGCAAAAGACTTCTGAAGCCTGTATTTACATCATTTCGAAGTACCATGTACACCCAATGTTTCTGATGTTTCCCATGGTTTTTATTTAGCATTTGTGACTCTACCACTCTGTAAAGCTGTCAAGTGTTTGTAAAATGACAAGCGTTACTCTTGCGATGATAAAACATTTTAATAAATTACTTTGACCTTTCTTTTTTTCCCGGCTTTCTTTTTCTTGCCATTTTTGGGTGTTTTGATGAATATTTTTGGCACGTTTGCATCGTTTCACTCAACATTACTGACGCACATGAAATGTCTTCGTCACAGGTTCCAATATTTAGCAAAAAGGAGGAGGTTTTTGGATACTTGGCCAAGTACTTAGTCCCTGTCATGCGTTCAGCATGGATGATCAAGATGACCTGTGCGTATCACGCAGCCATCACAGAGACTAAAGTCAAGAAGAGGCACGTGATCGATCCCTGTATAGGTAAGCAAGTAATGTTAACCGTTGGTAAAGCAGTGTGTGTTTGGCTGTTTAATATTCAAAATGAAATATCATCCGCTTTCTTCTTTGGGATGATGACTCATTTCTTTGAGCATATGTTCTTCCTGGCATTTATTCCATTTCTGTTGCGTAAAGATGCATTTTTGTGTTTGTAGAATGGACTCAGATTATCACGAAGTACCTGTGGGAGCAGCTTCAGAAGGTGGCCGAGTTTTACCGACAGTTTCCCAGTCAAGGCTGCAGCTCACCACTACCGGCCACTCCTGCTGACGTGGAGACGGCCATGAAGCAGTGGGAGTACAACGAGAAGCTAGCCATGTTCATGTTTCAGGTGGGTTAACGCGTCGTAGCGTAAAGATGCGTCGCTGTCATCGCATCCATTTCTCCAGTAACACAGAGTAGGGTAATGCGCTACAATTGATCTGCTCTAATTACGTTAGTTACTGCTGAAAATAGGCTTTAGTTGAGAAATGGAGACTTGTGGCACGTCTGCTGTAAAAACTGTCTTTCAGACAAATTCTGAAGTAATATGATTATTTCCACATTTGGGGAGAATAATTCAGAAAAGGAATCAGGAATGGATTACTTTTACTGATTTAATTCCAACGCTGCTTCTGCATGCTTTACCTACCTGATCCCTTGAAGTGAACTGCATCTGTCAATCAGTGAATCTCTGAATTCATTAACTCTCCACGCTGTAATCATCGTGTGCATCTGCTCGATATTAAGATGCGCTTGTGTTTGGTTTCAGGACGGTATGTTAGACAGACACGAGTTTCTGACATGGGTGCTGGAGTGCTTTGAGAAGGTCCGACCCGGTGAAGACGAGCTTCTCAGACTGCTCCTGCCGCTTTTACTACAGGTATGCTCCCTCTGTCCCTTTTTTATTCTCGTCTACAACATCTCTACCTCGGCCTCACATCGTCACTCATGCACGGAGGGGTTGCTTTTGGGAAACATGCAGTCCTGCTTAACATTCAAACAGCTGTACGCAGTCTCTCTCTCACACACACACACACACACACACACACACACACACACACACACACTCGGTGTTATGACAGGCTTCTGTAGCTGTCACCAATTTATCATGAGCCGGTTGTGTGTCTTCGTCCACGGCACTTTGGTGGTGTTGACCTTTTCTGTCAGAGGCCCACAGGGAGATGGGGGGGAGGGGGGGAGGGGGGCGGCAGCACAGCCCTTCATTTTACGTCTATTTCTAAAGGTGACTGCTGTTAATGGACACTGAGTGCTGTGGGTAATGCTGTGAATCTCCCCTCTGTCCCGCAGTACTCGGGGGAATTCGTACAGTCGGCTTACTTGTCACGGAGACTGGCTTACTTCTGCACACGCCGCCTCAACCTGTTGCTAAGCGACGGGAGCCTGGGCCCTGGCGCGGGAGGGCATCCGGCCCACGGCATGTTGACGCAGCAAGGCAACGCCCTGCCCCCCACCCCGACCCTGCAGCCGGCGGGAGGGAACCAGCCCCAGACGGCGTTCACCGACTTCTACATCTGCCCTCAGCACAGGCCTCTGGTGTTCGGGCTCAGCTGCATGCTGCAGGTGCAGTGTGTTCGTTTTGACCGATGCATGGAGTGTGAAATGTTGAAACAAGACCGGAAAATCATCACTCCCGAAATTCTTAATTCTGTTTTCTGTCGTTTGTGTCTTGTTATTGTCCCATCAGAGCATAGTGCTGTGTTGTCCCAGTGCTCTGGTGTGGCATTACTCTCTAACAGACAGCAGAAACAAAACCGGTTCACCTCTGGACCTCCTGCCCATCGCTCCGTCCAGTTTACCAATGCCAGGGGGCAACACTGCCTTCACGCAGCAGGTACGTCTGCCCCTGCAAACTGTAGGGTTTCTATTTATTTATTTACAATGGTTTGAAAAACAACAACAACATTCAACTTCCGTGTACTCCTACACAAACATGCTTGCATACCTCATCATTCAAAATGAAGCCAACGCACTCCCACTTTAGGCTGGCTCTAAAAGCGAGTCAATCCCAATAGACCCCCATTTTACAATGCCAAACTTAACAGCAGAAATAAACAGGTTTACAGCCTGTAGTAAGAGTGTTTTGTTTTTTTTTGCCATGTTGTGGTAAAGTTTTCTTTCTTTCTTTAAAAAGCGTTCTTACATTTCTGCTGAATGCATTCCAAGATGAGACGTTGACGTGTGTTTATAGAACAACGGTGCTTTGGTGGTTTTCTCATTCGTTTTGTTTACGTGAGATGTCGGGATAATTTATTCTCGCCTTTTCTTTCACCTCAGGTCCGCACAAAGTTGAGAGAAATCGAGGAGCAAGTTAAGGAGCGAGGCCAAGCGGTGGAGTTCAGGTGGTCGTTTGACAAGTGTCAGGAGACCACGGCAGGTTAGAGAAACGCTTCCTTGAGACCTGTTTAGAGCTCGTACGTCAAGCTCGGTGTTTTGAGATGACGCCTGTAATCTGTTGCCAGGGTTCACCATCGGGAGGGTTCTCCACACCCTGGAGGTTTTAGACAACCACAGCTTTGAGAAGTCAGACTTTAACAACTCACTGGACTCCCTGTACAACCGAATATTCGGCTCAGGCCAGAGTAAAGATGGCCATGAGGTAAGGATCGATTCCCCTCGCCTATCTATTTTTTTTTTATCATGTATAGAATATGAAAAACCCTGAGATGTAGATTATATACGAACAGGCAACGATCGCTGAACTGAAAAGTCTGCCGTGCCGATACTATGTGATAACTGATCATCAGATTATACAATGCGGCCTCAAGCTTCTATTTTTAGCCGTATTTCCTCACAACACATTTCTTTCCAGATGTCGCCAGATGATGACGCGGTGGTGACCTTGCTTTGTGAATGGGCCGTGTGCTGTAAGCGTTCTGGCAGACACCGGGCCATGGTGGTGGCCAAGCTGCTGGAAAAGAGACAGGCTGAAATAGAAGCAGAGGTAAGAGACACACCCCCCTCCCCTCCCCCCCCCCCCGCTGCGAGTTACGACCACTTGTTGCCGTCTCTTCTCGCTTGTGTTTCACAGCTCCAGACTGACTGTTTAAGTAGCGAATAGCGAATAATAGCCCACCAATAAACCTTTTGATATTAGTGCTAATGTTACAAATCAACAGACCACTAACCACTATGTGCATGAATATAATCAAGGGTTTAGGTAGCAGCATTATCTCCAGTTCTGTTGTTTGAAATGAATCATCTTAAATCCATAGCTTTTGTTTTTTGCTTCCACATGACAGTTTGTACAATATGAATTGCTGCTGGGATCCAGCTCACCCGCTAACATTGCGACAGCATCAAGAATAACTACATATTATTTTAATATTTTGTGGCGTCTGTAGACAAACCGCTTTAAGAGCTAATGTGCCAAACAACATAAAACAGAGAGGATTCGAGTTGCTGTAGTATAAAGTATATTTTGGTCAGAAAAGCTGATTCTGATTCTGATATTTTCAAACTTCAACTGTATCAGCTGCCATTAAAAACAGCTTAAACCGTTCCCTCAAATTATATTCACAACAAAAGTGATGCCATGTAATGCTTGGACTGGAAACGTGTTTTAAACTACTGGTATTTTAAATAAATGATGTGCACTTTCAGCATCACAGACAGCTCATCTTAGAAATAATTCAGTTGCTCTAATTTAAAAACTGAAACAATTACACCTCAGATGAGCTTTAGGCGCGAGAACCTCTCCAGTCGCCACATTACATATATTTATACAGATTTGATATCTTTAATTTAAATTCTCGCTTGTAGTTCGTAAACAGGGTTTCTACATGTAGCACTCAAAGACAGTGTGCTGAGTGTTGTCTGTCCCGTTTGTGTTCGTTGCAGAGATGTGGCGAGTCCGAGGTGGTGGACGAGAAGGGCTCCGTGTCGTCCGGCTCCCTCTCGGCTGCCACGCTGCCCGTCTTTCAGGATGTTCTGCTGCAGTTCCTCGATACTCAGGCTCCCACACTGAGTGAGTCTGTGATTCTCAAATGTGTCTGTCTTTGCCTGTTATTTCATTACCCAGTGCAAATGTATGATAAATGATTTGGCAAGGGAACCCTGGTATTAAATTATTCAAATACCCTTTTTCTCCTCTGCAGCGGAGCCGGGGAACGAAAGCGAACGGGTGGAGTTCTCCAACCTGGTCCTGCTCTTCTGCGAGCTCATCCGTCACGACGTCTTTTCCCACAACATCTACATGTGCACGCTCATTTCCCGTGGCGACCTGGCGACGGACTCCCACCTGCCGCGCCCCCGCTCCCCCTGCGATGAGCCCTCCGACGAGTCGGAGCGCAAGGAGCAGGACGCGGGCAGCAGTGTCAAGATGGAGGCACGTTGGAGGCATCTGTTGTGGAGTGTGATGAGTCATTGGTGCAACGGTATAAAGCAACAGATTGGTGTAAAAGGGTAACATGAGGTTGTCGCTTGTTCAACAGGATACCGGCCTGTCGGAGTCGATGGAAATTGATCACAACTCCAGTGCTAATTTTGACGAGGTACACACATTTTATATTTCCTTTCATAATGCATGCATAGATATTCAAGCGGGACGTTTTTTTTGAAAATGCGGAATTACTCGTGTGACGTTAGAGTGAAATCATTTCATTTGCCTTGCAGATGTTCTCTCCTCCGATGCTCTGTGAGTCTAAGGGGAGCCCCTCCCCTGAGAAGGCGGCTCCAGAGCAGGACAGCAAGGCCGGCTGTAAGGACAAAGGCATGGACCCGGCATTCCCTCAGCTGTACGAGCAACCTCGCCACATTCAGTACGCCACGCACTTCCCTATTCCTCAGGTAAGACAAGAGCTCATAGCTTGGCATTTAAAAGGGCCAGAGACCGACACTTCTGGGTTGTTATGAATCAGTTTCCTTACAGCTTGTCTAAACAGGAGGGATTTCAGCCATATTTTTCATTTATCAACTATTGTAATAATTTATTGATAATTAAGTAATATAAACAATGACATACGTCCAGCCTCTCAGTTGTGAGGATTTGCTGCTTCTACTATAGTAAACTGAATATTTTGGTGCTTTTGTTTGTTGTGATGGGCATTTTTCCTCTATCTTCTCATCTTAATAGAAACAGAAATGTCTGTTCTCGTGGTTTCACATTTTTCCTGAACTTATTCCTGAGACCTCGTCACGTCTGCCTGGCCCAAATCGTTTTTTTTCTCGCCATGCAGCTGAGGTAAATCAGGCGCGTCAAGTTCATGAGGATCATTTTTTTTGTGTCTTTTGTCGTTGCCTTTTAGGAGGAGAGCGCCAGCCACGAGTGCAACCAGCGGTTAGTGGTCCTCTACGGTGTGGGCAAACTGAGAGATGAGGCGCGACACACCATCAAGAAAATTACCAAAGACATCTTGAAGGTGCTGAACCGCAAAAGCGAAGCAGAAACAGGTAACTGTGTTCCTCAATTTGACCAGCTTTTGACTGATAGCTTAATGTCTTGTATTTCCCATTTACTTAAGTTTTACATTACCTTAGCTGCAGGCAAGCAGTTTGTCTGCAAGCAAACTGCCTTTTACAGTTTAATGATAAAAATGTTGTCAATAAAATTGCTTTGCCGTTTTTATATGCGCCTCCACCCCCCCCACACACACAGTTTATTGACTGGTATTATTTCCTTGGATCTCTCTGCATAATAATCACACAACAGATAATGTTTTACAAAGGCAGCAGTTTGGGACACATGAGCTATATCTTTCTTTGATGTTTGCTTTCTCACTGTGGTCAGTCCAGCTGTATTTAGCACCTAAATCTCCCTCTTTGAAAACATTTGATTGTGTTCCCTTTCCTCTCCCCTTCTTAAGGGACAAGCTTTTTCTTTTTTCTTTTTTTATCGACCCCTACGGGGCTTGTATCACTTAATCTTCTTTCCACCCAATTTCTATGCTAAAAGCTCTCATCTGTTCACAGCCACTTTATCTCATACATAGATACATGTGACCTTATTAAGGTGGTCTTAGTTGGGGTTTTTTTTCACTGATGTAATTGCGTAGATTGGAGTGTTTTGTCTCACCTTATCACATTCCTGTGAGCCGATGATGACCTTCAGCTCACAGTGGAGTTTCTCTTAAATGAAAAATACCATTTTTCCTTTTCGTGAAAGTGCCTTTACAGCAGTGTCGTGTTTGCACTGATGCTTCAAATCGACGGAGGCTGGAAATACGATCGCAGACCATTGGCTTAACTCGATTTCATGGCTGGCCTGTTCAGCAGGCTGGACAGAATACGGATGACCAGTTAAGAGTTGCTGCTCCCTCTCTTACTTTTCATACTGCTCTCTTTTTCCCCACATACGCAGAAGGGGAGGAAGGACAAAAGAGGAAGAGGAGTAAGCCGGAGGCCTTTCTCACCACAGAAGATATCTTCTCCAAATTCCAGCACCTCTCCCACTTTGACCAGCACCAAGTCACCTCCCAGGTTAGACCAGGAAACCTTGTTCTTTCATGTCCTCGTGTTTCAAAGTGTTAAGTTAATTATATCGGGACTAGCCACGGGGTTTATGAATGCAAATAACTTCAGCTGCCTAAAACAGAAGACCTCCCAAGGTGACTCATTTGAATGTAAATGAAATTTGAATACATTTTGATTTCTCTTGAGATGTCTGAATACAATTTGAATGTATAATGCACTCAGGTGACTGTCACTTAAACATGCTGCAGAGCCTAATGTATTTAGATTTCTCAGTAGTGGAGGTTGTAACAGAGAATGTAGTTGATCCTAAAGTCAATACGATCAAAATACGAAACACTGCGATTTGATTTCAAGTGCCTTATTTCAAGTCTAGCCAACAGTCTTTATGGAACAATACACATTTGAAAATGGCTTTAGTTGTGTTAGCGTCTATATTTTTTATTAAAGAAATACGTCCTTGTTTTATTTGCTTTCTTGCGGTGAGCTGAAGGAGAAGTTTGATATCGATCCGTCAAATATGAAGCTAGCGCCAGGAGACTTAGCTTAGCTTAGCATAAAGACTGGAAACAGCTAGCCACACAGCTAGGTTAAATGCTGGAGTATTTCTTGGCCAGCACCAGTTGCATCCTAGAGTCTTGTTGTGGAGACTCAATTAAGTCACTGTACCCGGCAAGCTGTTTCCTCTTCTTACAGCTTTTATGCTAAGTTAAGCTAATCGCCTGCTGGCTATAGCTTCATAATTTAGAGAGAGCAGCATATTTTCAAACTCGCAGCAGGAAAGCAAAGAGGTGTATTTCCCAAACTTTTGAAATATCCCTTTATCACAGTTCATACACTTCAAATTTATAGAGGTTCAGATACTAAAATTCCTTCCAGCAAAGGTCTGAACCTCATAATGTCTATCAAATATATTCAACAACATGCATCTCCATATCATTTCAATATGTGTTGTTAATTAGGATACTTTTAACATACAGAAGCTCAACATGTAGCTATCTTTACCATGAATAAAGTAATCCCTAGCACAAAGAATTTAAGGCCTGCATGTCGAGTAATTGAAAACGAGAAGAAATAAAAATGGCCTCTAACAGCGCTTCGAGCAGCCCGTTTTCTCTTTATCGTTTCCGTTCCTAGTGAGGGAAACAGCTTTGTGATTGGCCTGCTAGTTGTTTGAATCTTGAATGGAGGTAATGTCATTATCTTACGCATGTGTAGGTGATCATTGGTGAGACTGGAACGGTGCTGTTAATGTTTATGGCTGAGAAAGCTCTCTCGCAGCTTTAAACATTTAATAATTCAATCATTTACTGGTAACTAAACCTGTGGAAGTTTAAAATATAAATGTATTTGTACTCCACACAGTTTTGAATGTAATCAGTAATTGGAAAACTTGTGTAGTGGGTTTAGAGTAACCCAGTTTGATGACCGTAAGACAAAATTTGAACGGTTAAAATTCTCTTTTTGGTTGTTTTTGCCTTCATTTGTCCCGATTTTTCTCCCTCAAACAAACAAATTACATATTTGTCTATGTTGTAGCTCTGCTGAACGGTAACGTGTTGTTGTGTTGCGACCAGGGATGTAAATGTTGTTGTTTTTTCTGCAGGTGTCCAGGAACGTGCTGGAACAGATCAACAGCTTTGCCTTAGGGATGTCCTATCTCCTGCCTCTCGTCCCGCACATTCAGTTCATCTTCGACCTCATGGAGTACTCCCTCAACATTAGTGGCCTCATAGACTTTGCGATCCAGGTATGGGCAACTTCCTCACTGATGTCATTGAACACGGATGAATCTCTTTTTTTTTTTTTTTTTTTTTGTTCACCATCATTACCTGCGTGTGTCTCGCAGCTTCTGAACGAGTTGAGTCTGGTGGAAGCTGAGCTGCTGCTGAAGTCGTCCAACCTGGTGGGCATCTACACCACCGGCCTGTGTCTGTGCATCGTAGCCGTGCTGAGGAGGTACCACTCCTGCCTCATCCTCAATCCCGAGCAGACTGCGCAGGTTTTCGACGGGTATGTCGCTTACGAGCTTTGATGGTTTTTTTATAAAGGCTACCACGCGATCTCAGTCTCGTGCCATTCCATGAAGACAGAATTGAATTGTTGGAGTCTGGAACGGTTACGCTTTTGTTTTGTAGTTGTTACTGAGATTGAATTCCAACCCTGAAGGCACGATAACCAGGGAACAGAAATGAGTTAATCTCGTAATTAAAGTCGTAAAAAGGACGTCTGGAGTTTTGATGGCAAATTAAAGAATTGTTAATTAAGGAAACCTTCACTTTTTTTTCTTCTTCTTCTTCTCCTGGTTCGAGTTACTACCATAGCTGTTCTATCCAACGACTATCTCTGAGCCTCATTCGACGGTCTTTAATGAGAATTTTTATTGTCAAAGGATTGCTGACAGGGCACTTCGGTTCCTTATCGGTGTAATTTAGGAATTTTAGCTGATTCTGTTTTTGCACTTAAGTCATTTTGGATTAAAGCATTAGCTAGATGCACAACGTGTTAAAGCTGAAGAAAGCTTATAAAAGCCTCTAACTGAAGTAAATGTAATTAGATGTAAAAGTAGTGCTTGTACAAGAGGGACAGCCTTTATGCTTAGGCGTTTCCCCAAAATGTCTGACTTTTCCTTGAAGCTGAAAGGAGTTGCAGTTGAGTCATGTGTGTAAATGTGTTCTCAGGTTGCGCATCGTGGTGAAATCAGGAGTGAACCCGGCCGACTGCTCCTCTTCTGAGCGCTGCATCTTGGCCTATCTGTACGACCTCTACACCTCCTGCAGTCATCTCAAGAATAAGTTTGGAGAGATTTTCAGGTAGAAAAAGATCTTCGCCGGTTTTTAAAACTGAATGTTTCACGAACTAACATTCAGCTGTGCTTCAGAGCCTTTTTGTCAAATCCCTTTTTTAAAAAAAAATCAAGAAATTGCGTAGTTAATCAACCGTCACCAGACGTTATTCTGGTTGCCATAACTCAGTACTGACACAACTCCTCTCCCTCTCTTTTGTGTCCTCTCTCAGTGAGTTCTGCTCCAAAGTGAAAAACTCCATCTACTGCAATATCGACCCTTCGGACTCCAACATGCTTTGGGATCCCGTGTTCATGATGGAGGCCATTGCCAACCCCTGTGCCCCCAACTTCAACCACTCCATGGTGGGCAAGATCCTCAACGACAGCCCGGCCAACCGCTACAGCTTCGTCTGTAACGTGCTCATGGACGTCTGCGTGGACCACAGAGACCCTGAGAGGTGCGTTACTCTTTTATTTTGTACCGTTATATGTTGTGTAATGATGTCTGTGCGGCTCAGATGACTTCAGTTTTCCACTCTTCGTTTTGCCATTACGTAATGTGCTTTCAGGGTGAACGACATTGGGATCCTGTGTGCAGAGCTGACGGCGTATTGCCGCTCCCTGAGTGCCGAGTGGCTCGGCATCCTCAAGGCTCTCTGCTGCTCATCTAACAATGGCAACTGTGGCTTCAATGACTTGCTGTGTAACGTAGACGTAAGTTGTGGTTTCATAACTCTTAAGTCTTAGGTCAGCGGGAGTCCCGCCGTAGGAGTTATCGTTGCACCGTTTCTCCATAAACTACGTCTTTGACAATTATTTGCTTGTAAACACGACATCTGTTCTGGTGCGTTTTTATGTAACTCATTTTTAATAACAATGTCAGCCAAATATGTTTTTACTTGCACCATCTGTCTGCCTTAAATGAATTCCAATAAATTCACATTGTAATATTCAGTAGCTCTCTGATTACAGTAGCTTTTCTCATCTCACTGCATTACTTATAAAGTTGATCTATGTGCTCTCGTCCTTCAGGTTAGCGATTTGTCCTTCCACGATTCCCTGGCAACCTTCGTAGCCATTCTCATTGCTCGACAGTGCCTCCTCCTAGAAGACCTGGTCCGCTGTGTGGCCATTCCTTCCCTCCTCAATGCAGGTAAGGGTTATTTAATCGCAGATGTCCCGCTTCAGAAAAAGATGTATCGTAGGGTCGTCGGGAGCATCGTCCTGTGCGTCTGACGTACCGCTTCAGCGACGCCACTCGTCATGTTTCTGAATGTGTACATTTGATTTGGAACATGTCAACAACAATTTCCTCATACAATTGAAACGTCATTTTCTTTTCTTTTTTGGGTCATTTGAGGTAAGTTTGTATTCACTTGAAATGGCGGAAGCTGGAATTTTCAGCCATTTATTCTTTTACTCTTATCTTTTTAACCTTTTTTTCCCCGATACTTGCTATCTATTTAAAACATTCAAAACTCATGGAATTAAAAAAGTGTGGATTTATTTTTCAGTTGAGCTACCTTATCTTTCCAAGTATCCCCTGGGGGTTCCAGTACCCTTTACCCTCTCAACTCTGCCCTTGTATAAAACTTTGTACGCTAAGACTCTCACTTTAGTTGTTTCTGCCTGTGATGCAGCGTCACACTGCAGCTTGGCTGGTAGGAAGGAGCACCAGGCTGTATAATGCATTACTTCTATCAGAAGGGAGAGTTACCACAGCGTATTTGATCTGGATCCATGAAGCCTCGGTGCGTTTTGTGCACTTGCCAGAGACATGCCTCCCTCTCTCCCCACTGTTAATCTCTTTTCTCCCAGCTTGGAGACAAAGCCCCATTCAGCCGTGCTGTTTGGTTGGGTTTGGCTCATTTCATAACACAACCACACATGCCAAATGCCAACAGCTCTTGCTTGTGGTAAACGCTTTGTTCTCACTCCCTGTTTTACGGCGACAGCTCTGTGGAAATTCCACTTCATCCTGACGGATGAGAAGTCTATCTAGGACGTTTTAAATTTAGACGTGTCACTTTTATGTGTAGCCCATCCGGAAAAAAATGTTAGTTATGGGATGTGTTGAAAGTCAAATCTAACCAATGCATATGTGTCCGAACTTACCTTCAGCCTGCAGTGAGCAGGACTCTGAGCCAGGAGCCAGACTCACCTGCAGGATTCTGTTGCACCTTTTCAAGACGCCACAGCGCAACCCTTTCCCCCAAGAGGGTGTGAAGTCAGGTAGTAAACGCAACCACAAATCTTTCACCAGTGTTTCAACACTTTTTTTTTACCTTTTATGTTGACTTTTTGTCTTATGCTGGTGTTATGACTTTTGCAGAGAAATCCTCCGTTGGTATCCGGTGGTCTTGTGATCGCCACCTTCTTGCTGCCTCTCAGAACAGCATAGTTGTTGGAGCAGTGTTTGCCGTCCTCAAAGCTGTTTTCATGCTGGGTAAGAATCTTTGTAGCGCTTTCATATCATGAAGTTTTAAGGTTCGCCGCAGTTGCCTCATGTGTGGGATCGCTTCTCTCTATGTTGTCTTAGGTGATGCTGAGCTGAGAGGCTCAGGACTGTCGCACCCTGCCGGCCTCGACGACATATCTGAGGGGCGCAATGTCTCCATAGAAACAGCCAGCTTGGATGTCTATGCAAAATATGTTCTGAAGACGATCTGCCAGCAGGTGAGGATAATGAGTGGAAAGATATGGAACCGAAATTCATAAAGTCAGTGTGAAATGGAAAAGGTGAAAATGGAGCTACTGAGATAACTAATTGACGTGTCTGAAACAAAATAGCTTTTTGCTGCACAGAGCTATTAGTATTATCAGCAGTCTTGTCTTTTCTGTCTAAAAGCTTTTGTGGGAAAACACATAAACAATGAACGTTCTATTTTTGCTCACAAAAGCACTCTGAGCTACTTGTAAATGTAGTGAAGCAAAGATGCATAAAAGCGAGATTAAGATGATTTCTGCATCACATTTCATAGATATGAGAGAGAGAGAGAGAGAGAGAGAGAGAGAGAGAGAGAGAGAGAGAGAGAGAGAGATGGCAGTAGCTCAGAGGGCCAGACATGCTCTGAGACTTCAAACACATTCTCTACCCAGCAATGCTCTGGCATGTGCACTTCTATTCCTGAGAAATGTCCCTTGCTCCGCCCAGCTTTAGTTAGAGATCGAGGATCACTGAAGTTGTTTGTCTCTGTCATATTTCCCACTATGCCACATTTTCCCCCTTGTGCCGTCTTGCAGGAATGGGTGGGAGAGCGCTGCCTGAAGTCTCTATCTGAGGACAGCAGTGCCCTCCAGGACCCGGTGCTGGTGAACATTCAGGCCCAGCGGCTACTGCAGCTTATTTGCTATCCACATCGCCAGCTGGACAGTGATGATGGCGACAACCCTCAGAGGCAGCGCATCAAACGCATCCTACAGGTCCGGAATACACAGAAATTAACAACGTGTTTAAAATGTACTTCCGTCTCTTTGCTTGTGCCAGAGAATCAAACCTTCAAATAATTATTTTTAGATCAAAACGTACATCCAGCAAGTGTGTAGTCCTTGACCTTCCTTGATTTATCTCTCAAAATGATAACGTCCATAATCTGCTGTGAAGCCGTTCTTCTTAAACCAGAGCTGTGGGGTGTTGCTGCCCTCTCCTGGCCGACTCAGGATTGAGGAAATGTCCCACCTGAGCGATGAACAGTGCATATCCATAACTAACAGCGTATCTCTTTCATAGAACATGGACCAATGGACGATGAGGCAGTCGTCCCTGGAGCTGCAGCTGATGATCAAACAGAGCACAAACAATGTAATATGCTTCTTTAAGTCCTTTTTTTTTTTTTTTTTTTTTTTTATATATATAACAAAATATCTTTGTCAAATTATTCTAAACATCCTTCATTTATTTTCCAATAGGAGCTCTACTCGCTCTTGGAGAACATAGCCAAGGCCACCATAGAGGTGTTTCAGAAATCAGCTGAGATGAACAGTAACCCCTCAGGAAATGGAGCAGCGGCACAAGGTGGCTCCGCAGCCAACAACAGCACCACCAGCAAGATGAAGCCAATTTTAAGGTGTGTATCTTTCTGTCTGCTCTAAAAGTGTTTCCTTTGCATTGGAATTTTGTAGGAACACGTGTTATTCTTACACAATGTAAATGTGTACTCTCACACGTCTGAACCCTGTGGCCTTAAATATGAAACGGCTTCCTTTACGTTTTGGTTTTCCCCGTGTGCTGCAGCTCATCAGAGCGGTCAGGTGTGTGGCTGGTGGCTCCGTTGATAGCCAAGCTTCCCACCTCAGTTCAGGGCCATGTACTGAAGGCAGCAGGAGAGGAGCTGGAGAAAGGACAGCACCTGGGCTCTTCCTCGCGCAAGGAGAGGGACAGGCAGAAACAGAAAAGGTAAGCGGCATATTTCTTCAATACTAGAATTGAAAAGATTTAATCTGCTAGTTCAACAAGGTGAAAATCCTTCGCTAGCGGGCATTTTCATTTTGTGCCTCTCTCACAGGCTATGGAGGCGACAAAAACAAATTTAGCCAGCCATCTGAGCAGGGTTTCTTCTTTATTAAATTCTGTATTTTTTTTCCCCCTCCTCAGTATGTCTCTGCTGAGCCAGCAGCCGTTCTTGTCTTTGGTGCTGACCTGCTTAAAGGGGCAGGACGAACAGAGGGAAGGCCTTCTCACCTCCCTCTACAGCCAGGTGCAGCAGATCGTCACCAACTGGAGAGAGGACCAGTACCAGGACGACTGCAAGGCGAAGCAAATGATGCACGAGGCTCTGAAGCTTCGACTGAATCTCGTACGTAGCTTTTTGATCAACACAACCGATCAGCACAACGTCCCTGGCTATATAAAGTCCATCTATAATTCATCTCGGTGTCAGAGAGACCCAAAAATTCGGTCTCATTTAATGGAAATTAACCATCCATGATATTTAACGAAAACCGAAAACGCTGCTACTTAATCTTGCGTCAAACGATGGGTTATGAGGAGACCAACAGTGTTTGTTTCTCTCATAACTAGGTGGGCGGCATGTTTGACACGGTGCAGCGCAGCACCCAGCAGACCACGGAGTGGGCGGTGCTGCTCCTCGACATCATCAGCAGCGGCACGGTGGACATGCAGTCCAACAAGTGAGTGTTGACTAAAGAGAGAAACCCCATTCCACACATTATTCCTCTAATGGGACACTTTCTGTGCACACATTCTGTTTCCTGTACAATCTTTCAGCACCGTGATCGCCCTGGCTCTTATGTCTGTTTCTCTCCGACAGTGAGCTCTTCACAACAGTGTTGGACATGTTGAGTGTGCTGATTAACGGCACACTGGCTGCTGACATGTCCAGCATCTCTCAGGGCAGCATGGAGGAGAATAAGAGAGCCTACATGAACCTGGTTAAGAAGCTCAGGGTGAGAACAGCGCACCTCTCTCACTGCTGTCTGAAGATGTGATCACACTTCTAAGATGTCCTATTTTCCCTGTTTTTCATAGACTGGTTGTTTTGTTGTTCTTTAAAGTCAATTTGCTTTTTTTTTTTTCATTATTTTCTTTGCACCTAAAATAACAGGACAGGCCACAACAGTATCAGCTTAACAAAAATTAAGCAATATCACTTTCATTTAGTGTCCAAAAGGCTTTCACACTTTATAAAACAATAGTCAGGGTTTATTTTAACTACATCTGTCTCGATTAGCTGATTCTTCCTCGAGCTGGAAAAGGTTTTGAATAATATACCCATGTCTAAATGAGGCAGAAAACATCACGTGTTCCTTGTAAAGAAGAGGCTTTTCCATAACATTTTCATAATCGCTCTTCTCCTCCATGTACTCATTCTGTTTCCACAGAAAGAGCTCGGGGATCGGCAGTCAGAAAGTTTGGAAAAGGTTCGACAGCTTCTGCCGCTGCCCAAGCAAACCCGGGATGTCATAACCTGTGAACCCCAGGGCTCACTGATAGACACCAAGGGGAACAAGATCGCTGGATTTGAGAAGGAGGTACGCTGTTTCTCACACGCTGATGGGACTTGACATCAACCTGCAAAGTTACACGCAATTGAAATACATTGAGATCAACATTGTCTGCTGATCTTGAGTTAAATAAGACTGCTATGTCTCTGTGCTCATCTGCCATCAGGGCCTTCAAGTGTCGACCAAACAGAAGATTTCCCCCTGGGACGTCTTCGAGGGTCTCAAACACTCCGCCCCGCTCTCCTGGGGCTGGTTCGGTACGGTCCGCGTCGACCGCAAGGTCACCAAATTTGAGGAGCAGCAGCGTTTTCTGCTCTACCACACCCACCTGAAGCCCAAACCTCGCAGCTATTACCTGGAGCCGCTCCCCCTGCCGCCCGAGGAGGAGGAGCCCCTCACCCCCGTCTCCCAGGAACCGGAGAAGAAGATGATGGAGGCGGTGAAGCCGGAGAAGAGTGTGCCCGCTGTGCCCTCCGACTCAAACAAGAAGAAGTCCAGCAAGAAGAAGAAAGCGCCGTCTGCCAAGACTGAGGTCAGTTATGTTCGGAATGTATGATTACGAATTATTGTACTGGAGTCATTCTTCAAATGTTTCCTGGACATAAGATTTTAAAAGTTGTATATTTTCCCCTTCTTCTCACTAGGACTATGTGAACCGTACACCAGGCGGTGTGACCTACGGGACTAGTATGCCACCTGAGCTGATGCAGAACCACCCATATGGCAGGCTACCATACGGCCAGCAGGCCATGAGCATGTACACGCAGAACCAGCCTCTACCTCCAGGTCAGCTCATTGCATATTCTCTCATCGTGATCATTAGTAGTATGACACGCTGAAACAACAAAAATACCATATCTGGGATTGTGGTTTACCTCGCGTGTTCTTCCACAGGAGGTCCAGGTTTAGAGCCTCCATACAGACCTACCCGCAACCCACAGATGAACAAAATGATGCCCACTCGGCCCAGCTACCCAGGCATGATGCCCAGTATGCCGGGAAGCATGCCTGGCATGATGGGACTGGACAAGCAATACCCAATGGGTTATAAGCCCCAGTCTACCATGGCACAGGGCCAGATACTCCGGCAGCACCTACAGGTCCGACTGGTGAGTCAGTTCGCCATGATGGGTCAAACGGCCCCTTATAGCCAGGTGGTGTTGACCAAAAGCAGCAGCTAGTAAGATGGACCAGAATTAGGGAAGTTGATTCTTCAGTTTCATTGCTGCTGTAATTCAGTTTGCAAGGTTAATGGATGACGAATAATATGGTCTCTTAATAGCTGGAAGATGACATTTAATCTTTTCTATTTGCTTTTTTTCTCTCCTTTCAGAATCAGAGCATGATAGGACAGCAGATTAGACAAATTACACCCAACCAACCATACACTTCAATGCAGGCATCTCAGGTAAGTCTTTTTTTTTTGTTTTTCTTTCACTAAGAAATGCATCTGACACCTCTATTCTCAGAAAACATATATCATCAATCACCTTTTTATTGATAGAAACTAACGATGAATCATTTTAAAAAGCTGTTTAAACAGGATTCTGTTCACCACGACACCATTTTGAGATAATCATCCACATAGAAATACCTTATAAGTTGTATATCCTCACATCTCTGGTCTTGTTTGTGTTCACAACATAACTGGTCTTGACATACACACTATCAATGAATGGTCAACACTGCCTCTGTTTGTACAGAACATATCTCAGGGCTATACCTCGTACGGATCACACATGGGGATGCAGCAGCATCCGTCCCAAGGTGGTGGTATAGTTCCGTCGTCCTACGGGAACCAAAACTTCCAGGGCACCCACCCTGGAGCCAACCCGGCTGTGGTGGATCCTCTTAGGCAAATGCAACAAAGGCCCAGTGGTTACGTTCACCAGCAGGCTCCGGGCTACGCACACAATATGCAGAACACGCAGAGGTCAGTATTGTCATGCGAGGGAGGTTTGGTAGCTCTTAAGAGTCCAATGGCAGAACGTTGACGTTCTCATTTCTCCGTTGCTGTGTGTTGAGTTCACATTACGATTTTATGATCCTTGATTTCACGCTAACTACATTGCTAACTATATGTCTTCTTCCTGCCCTGTAATCCTCAGGTTTGCCCACCAACAAATTCAGCAGAATCCCATCATGCACGGTCTCAGTCACATGGGAGGCCAGGGCGTCCATCCAGGCATGAGGCCAAATCCGATGCTGACAGAACAGCAGCAGCAGCAACAGCAGCAGCAACAGGCAGCACAGCAACAGCAGCAGTACCTCAGACAACACGCACTCAGAGTACGTCACTTGATCATTAGTTTATTCAGTCCAGCCAGGTTTTGGATTAGTCCCGTTATGTTGACGGGTAACTTGCAAAGTGAAAAGGAGGCTGTTTGTGTGCGCTACTATTTAAATTGTGTAACCCTGAAGCTACACAGTGCTTTACTAAAAGGTTCACAAAGAAAGTCTGTACTTCAAACACCAACCAGTTCTTCTTTCCTATGTTTTTACAACAGCAGCAGCAGGCCCAACAAGTTCAGCAACAACAACAACAGCAACAGCAACAACAACAGCAGCAGCAGCAACAGCAACAACAACAACAACAGCAACAGCAACAACAGCAGCAGCAGCAGCAACAACAACAACAACAACAACAGCAGCAGCAGCAACAGCAGGTACAGCCCCAGCAGGTTCCTCCTCAACAGCAAGTTCAACAGCAGCAACAACAACAACAGCAGCAGCAGCAGCAGCAGCAGGTGTCGGGGGTTCCACCACCAGGCCAGCAGCAGAACCAGGGCCTGGGCATGCAGCCACTGCCCCCCCAGCAACCCATGGTAGGTCCAATCCATGCGACGGGGACGTTGTTAGTGGGACGATAGTGTAAGGAGACTCGTTTTAGTAGAAGTGTCCTTCACAGAGTGTTTTACAACACAGTCTTTGGTTGATTTGTGTGTGTTATTGTTGATATGTCAAGTTCTGCTTTACACTCAAATACAAATACAAGATAGTAGTTTTGCATGTTTTAGCAAATAATTTATTTTAGAACTTAAAAATATACTTGCAGGGATTTGAATGCTGAACAAAAATGCTGGTTAGATGTTTTTATTTTTGTCAATTACACTGACTGTTTGTAAGCTTCTTATTTGTGCATTCAAGACACTCTGACAACCAAAAGTGGCTACTTTTTAAAAAACAAATGAAACATATATAGCTTTTAAATTGGATTTTTTTTGGGAGCCAACTCTGAAAATTGTGGGCGGTGTTGTCTCCTTAAATGTTGTTGCTGTTGATGTGAACTCTGCTAGTTAATAGCAATATGCTAAATTGATTTATGAATTATTGGTTGTCTTTATTACCAGGAAGCAATCTTAAAACTTGGTATGCATATTGCAAAATGATTGGTAGTAATGAGATAAAATGTCAGAAATTGCTCAAGTAACGATGTGTGTTTCTGTGTTTTAGTTCCCTCGACAGGGAATGCAGCAGACTCAGCAGCAGCAGCAGACTGCAGCTCTGGTCCGACAGCTGCAACAGCAACTCTCAAGTGAGTCAGATACTGTCAAGATGTGCCGTCATCGTTTCCATCTCCGTTATTGATGAACAACAGATTTAATGTTCATAACAAAACTGTCCCTCTCTTTTCAGATACACAACCAGGACAGGGCACCAATTCATATTACTGAGCGTGCTTGTTCATAGTGCGGTGTGAGGAATAGGCTCAGCTCTGGAGAGTGACAGATAAATGTGTCCAGTCCCGTGGAGGCTGTTAGGAGTGAAGACTGTTCAAGGCACAAAGGACCACCAAACCGATGAACCAAATCCCATCTCGATCAGAAAATATCTTGACTTCAGTCGTGTAATTATGGATGATCAAAGGAGGGATCCTGCTCGGAAGTTAACGGATAATGGTTAATAATGGAAAAGTCTATGTAAAAAAAGTACCAGAAATTATACGAATAATGCAATTTTTTATTTTATTTCAATTTGTACAATTTTTTCAGTTTCGTGTATTTCTCATTAAAAAAAATCATGTCAGTTTGTATGTCTTGTACCTGTGTTGGCTGCCTGTATACTGTATTTAAACAACTTAATGAAATATTTCATAAAAGTGATAGAAAGAAAGAATTTTTTTTTATCCCCAAGCAAAGCTGCTGTCATGCAAAACAAACCCGAACATCAGCTTTAAGTGAAATGGTCAGAGTCTCGTGTTTTGATTAACTTTTACTTCTTCTGTTGAGATGAGATTGGGTTGACAGAGAGTAAGTCTGCACCCAAAGTGCAATGGACCTTTTTTTTACCACAGACATTTTGACTTGACATGGTAAGAGAAGCACGGGTTTAAAAATAACATTGATTGCTATGTAGGCCAGCATGCACCACATCAGGACCCTGAAAATGAGTCATTCATTTTATTTTCATCTTTGTTTTTCCTACTGTGACATTTTAAAATGTCCGCCATGAAAGATGCTTGTTGGTAATTGGATGACTTTTACTTTCAGTATGAGAGTATTAATAAGTGAACAACATCTGCAGCATTACTGTAATGACTTAAGACATTTCAATTCATATCTAGTTTGCCGTCTTGCTTTTCTTAGGTTTCTGTTTATCTAAATTCTGACTTTCCAAGCGACTAAAAAGCACTCCGGAGTCCGATCCTAGCGCTCTCCCTTCAAAGGGGCAGTCCACTCCCCGATACCTCGGCAGGAAGTCCACATCTGCCCAGCTCCTCTCGCCTGGCCGCACCCCGAGTCTGGACAGCAGCTTGTTGGAAATCCCTGGCACTATTGGCTGGAGGAGTGTGCCATAAATCCTCAGGCACTCAAGGGAGACATGGAGGATGGTGTCCAGCCAGCGCTGGTCTTCACTGTCCCTCCTGTCCAGCTTCCACGGTGCGTGGCGCTGAACAAACCCGTTGGTCTTCCTCACACAGGCGGCGATGGCCTCCAGAGCTTTGTACACATGCGTGCTCTCGTAGTGCTGCTCCACCACGGCCGGGAGGTTTCTAACGGCATCCAACATCTGGTAGTCTTCAACCACGGCCCTGCCACCTTGTTCACTTGGGAAGGACTGAGGGCAGAAAGAAGGGTAGACCTGAGCTGGGTTAAGAGCTGGAGCAGTGCAGCGGTTCAGCAGACCACCCAGAGAGTCGGCGAGCTCTGCGTTGAGCAGCTTGATAACTTTGTTGTCCGTGTAATCACAGTCCGAGTCCGGGACTCCCTGGCGCAGAAGAAAGTACCTCATGCCATCAGTTGTGAACATCTGTGAGCGTTCAAGAGGATCCACCACATTACCCAAACTTTTGGACATCTTCTTTCCCCCTACTGTCCAGTGAGAGTGCACATATATCGTCCGTGGCAGCGGCAGTCCAGCCCCGAGAAGAAAAGCTGGCCAGTAGATGGCATGGAATTTTAAGATGTCCTTTCCAACAACATGGTGCGCCATGTTCCACCATTGGTCGTGTTTATCCGGATAGCCAGCTACTGTGAGGTAGTTCACCAGTGCGTCTAACCACACGTAGATGGTTTGCTCAGCATCACCCGGGACTGGGATGCCCCACTGGAGGCGGCTTCTCTGGCGGGAGACCGAGAGGTCGGGAAGGTCCTCCTGCAGCCACTGGAGGACGGCATGGTGGAAACGCTCGGGCTGAACGGCGCCGGGGTTTCCCCTGAGCCAGTCGAGCAGCTGAGACCGAAACGCAGACAGACGGAACATGTAGTTCTCCTCTTTCATCCACTCCACCTGCAAAATAGGGGAGATCTGATTGAAGTCATGTTGACGGAGTAGAACTGCACAAGCCTGGTGAAGCCTCATTACTTTCCAAACCCATGTTTATAAATATTCTCTTTTATGTGACGAGTGATATAAGCCTGACAACAGAACAAAACATGTGCTGCACTCATTCATCTCCACTAAAATCACACATATGCCTCAATACCTTGTGGCCACTCTCCAGTGACACTTTGATCTCCTTCCCTGATGAGTCCAAAGCATCGGCCACCTGCGACGCCGTGAGGAAGCTTTCATCTTGGGTGGAGTACCAGCCTTCATAGCTCCCTTTATAGATGAGCCCTTTGTCACAGAGCACCGACCAGAAATGCTTCACGGCCCGTCGGTGTCTGTGCTCAGTGGTTCTTATGTAGTCTGTATACGATACGTTGCAGCTGTTGAACAGATGTTTGAATCTCTCGGACACATCCGTGCAGAAGGTCAAGGGATCTTTTCCGGCAGCTTCAGCAGCTTGTTGGATTTTCAAGCCATGTTCGTCTGTCCCTGAAACGCAAAATAATAGATTGTATTATTCTAATTATTTGCTTGATGCTTAATTGTTTAGTCTATGAAAGGTGAAGAAAAATGCTCATCCATGTTTCCCAGGCCCCAAGATGACATGTTAGATATTGAAAATAGATAAAATACTGATGTTTGATGGCATGATTAAATAATTATTAAAAGTTGCCAATTCATTTTCTATCACTACTGTCTTCACTTCTATTAATATGAATGACACATACAATATTTGCTGTGCACAAATGTATATTTCTGTCACATGCAATCAATAGCATTACCGGTAAAAAAAGACATGCATATTTTGGTCGATGGAGGATTTACCTGTTGCAAACTTTGAGTTGAAGCCCTGCAGGAGCTTGTACCTGTGTAAGCAGTCAGCTATCACGGCTGAATACAGGTGTCCTAAGTGAGGAGAAGCGTTGACATAGAAGATGGGAGTGGTTATGTAGTAACTCTTGTCGTCTTCGCAGGAATGGGTGCTCGAGTGTCTCAACACAGCGATCCTCTGATGCCTCGATAGAGCTGTGAATGGTGAGAAAAATGGGCTTTGTTGCAGTCTGTGAACAGCCTTACAGCTTCTGCTGAGAAGCAGGAGAGGGGTCCTCATCATTGGATGGCAGGCGATGCCCACATGAAGGCAACCAAACGACAAAAATATATATATGTGGACAAAAACTATTACTATCGGAAAATATACGAGCAAATCTTGGAGTAGCCCCGGTAAATGTTACTTATTAAATTGGCTTTTTCCCCAACAGCACGTGAATTTTGCTCGCTTGCCAAGGTTAGCTCCTCTTCCGGCTTCTATCAACAACATCCACGGCTCTGGTCCAATCAAAACGCTGCATAGTGCGCGACGAACACCAACCACCAATCAGATTGCTTACAGCTTCCTTGATGTCGGGCAACGACGGCGAAGGTAAGGCGTTTCACTAGCTGTGTGTTTAAGTGGCAGTTAAATAGTGTATTACACTTTGCTAAACCTAAATTAAGTTGGAGACGGTGTCGGTTATGTATTACTTTGCACATCTGGCCGGTTAAAACGCTGGTTTCAACATGGTCGCGGTACAGAGAGTCAGCCCATCATGTGATGTTAAGTCTAACATGGGGTGGTGCCTGTTGCTCAACTGAGAAGTTCCCGCGAGCTTCAGCTGTCACTTATAAAAAAAAAAAAGTTCCGTTATTCAGCCAAGACACGCGTAGAAACGTGATCGTTGTGTTTCAGATGGACGTGAACCGTGTGGACTTCTACATCGGTCTCTCCCTGGCTGTGAGCTCCAGCGCGTTCATCGGTGCGAGTTTCATCCTGAAGAAGAAAGGCCTGCTGCGATTGGCCGGCAAAGGTTCAATGCGAGCAGGTACATTCACTGTAATCCTTATTATGTAATAATAATAACGACACAACACATGAGCTGACTTAGAAGGTCAGTAGTGGATTAAATACTAAAGCCAAGTACCAAGAAACGCGAGTTAGTTTAAGTTAATTAGTTAGTTTGAAGTTGAAAGTAGGCCGACTCATTGTCTCTGTGTTATAGGAGCCAATAGTGCTGCAATTGACAATTATTTAAATTATTGAAGCATCTGTTGATTACTTTCTTGATGAATTGTTTATTTCCAATCAACAAATGATCACATGACAAAGAAAGAAAGTATGAAATCATTACTTTTACGAGACAATTTTGCTTGGAAAAAATGACACGATTAATAGATTTTCAAAATAATTGGTTGGATGGTTGGTGGGACTAATAATTGCTCTATGTTTAAGTATTACTGATGTATTACTTTGTAAGCAACAGTTGTACTGTTGGAGCTGGACTACTTCATGTTTTGTAAGATGGTCAGATGTTTGCGTGTCAAATGTTTATCTCCAAAGTAACTACTGTAGCTGCCATATCAATATAGAAGTATGACATATGCAATATTTCCCTCTGAGTATGAGCATGGGTGTAAAGTAGCATACAATGGAAATAAAGTTTTTTTTCAACACTGTACTTCAATCAACGTACTTAGTTACATTCCACCTCTGTAAATGTTACAGGCCTCTTTATACATAGGAAGGAGGGTATGTCTCGATGGAGACATGAATATTTGAATAATTTTGCAGGAGATGTAAACTTTATAATTATTTAAGGCCAATAACTCTTTACAGGACTTTTTTTTTCTTGGTGAAATAAGCCAGTGACCCTCCAAAGTAACCTGTAAGCGTTACAAAGGCTTTGTTTTCTGCATCTCACAGGTCAGGGGGGGTATGCTTACCTGAAGGAATGGCTGTGGTGGGCAGGACTAATTTCAAGTAAGTAAATGATTTATACACTTCTGTAAATGGGTGACATGGTCAGCTCCTTTTTTTTTTTTTTTCCAACTTGGTGAAACTCCTTACCAGTCATGCCCAGAAACACTCGGCTCTTTGTTCTTCAAAGTGGAAATGAGGCTCTTGTGGGTTTGGTATTTTCGACCGGAGACGCTGCAGTTGATGCAGCGCCCACACCAGATCTCTTAAGTGCACATTCCCCCAAAGAGCACATTTGCACATGTGGGTTAGAAGAGAATAATTCTGCACCAGCCATGAATTTGCGCACACTGATGGCCGTGTTTGTATTCTAGTGGGAACCGGAGAGGCCGCCAACTTCGCTGCGTATGCATTTGCGCCGGCCACACTGGTGACTCCTCTTGGAGCCTTGAGTGTACTTGTAAGGTAACTGTGTTTTTCTTAAAGGTTCATTTTGCAGTTTTATGTTATCAAAATCAAGATCTTATCAGATATTCACCGAGCGTGATTCCGATACTTCTAGCACTCCCAAAACGTACTTACAATGCTGACTTACTGCAGCACACGTCTGGTGATATTCTTTATTTTTCCTTTTTGTCAACAAATCCCATGAGAAAACACAAACTATTAATTAATCCTGCTAAAAGTCATTGTCTGTGTGGACAAAGCCTGACATAGCTTATTCCTCTGTGTTGTAGACTTTCATTATTGTTGAGAAACACATGATTGTGTCACATTGTTACACAGCGTTGGAAAATCCCCGGCACAGCGATGGTAGTTTGTTTGTAGTATTATTTGGTGTTCTCAGGTGTGTCGTTTTTTTGGCCATAACTCAATAATTGATATGCTAATTCGGCCAATTCTACACAAACGTCTCGTATGATGTGGCTTCGGAGCGACAGATGGAGAAGTCAGAAATTCTTGAGTTGCAAAATATCGAATTTTTGGTTTTTCAGAGAATTGATGACAATAATAAAAAAACGTATATATAGAATATCACCAGACTTCTCCTTTTTAAGGATGTAAAAGCGAAACGTGTGCTCACTCTCTTCTGTCTGCACAATGTGTTTTTTCCTTCCAGCGCGGTGCTCTCGTCTTACTTCCTGAATGAGAGGCTGAATGTGCACGGCAAGATCGGCTGTTTGCTGTGCGTCTTGGGCTCCACGGTGATGGTGATCCACGCCCCGCAGGAAGAGGAGGTGGCTTCCCTCAGAGCCATGGCGGAGAAGCTCAGAGACCCAGGTAGGACCGGCCCGTCACCAGTGTGATCGCATTAACCGAGCTGAATCCCAGATGACGGTTGGATGGATTCTTCATTCTTAAGGGCACTAACTCATTCTTGAATGCTCCCACTAGGTTTCATTGTGTTTGCTGTGTGCGTTGTTGGAAGCAGCCTGGTTCTTATCTTTGCTGTGGCTCCGCGGTTCGGACAGAAGAATGTGCTGGTCTACATCCTGATCTGCTCTGTGATTGGCTCCCTGTCTGTGTCTTGTGTCAAGGGCCTGGGCATTGGCATTAAGGAGCTGTTTGCTGGGACAGCAGTGCTGAAGGAGCCCCTGTTCTGGTCCTTAGTCCTCTGCCTGGTAGTCTGCATCAGCGTTCAACTCAATTACCTGAACAAAGCCCTCGACATCTTCAACACCTCCTTAGTCACTCCCATCTACTACGTCTTCTTCACCACCTCCGTCATGGCCTGTTCAGCCATTCTCTTCAAGGAATGGTTGCGTATGACCATTGACGGAGCGGTGGGAACAATTAGCGGGTTCCTCACCATCATTTTGGGGATCTTCCTCCTCCACGCCTTCAAGGACATCACATTTAGCTGCGATTCCCTCCCACTCTTCTTGAGGAAGGGTCCTCAGGGCTTTCCATGGGGGCACAGGCCTTATGTGGCTCTTCCCAGCCACGAAACCCAAGCAGAGGATGACAACAAATTGCCCAGAGAAGGAAGCTCAAAGGGGGGCTGGGGAACGCACCAGAGAGCTCCTTAAGGAGGACCAATAGTCTCCTCACTGCTGAGAGAAATTTCTTTTTGCAATTCTGAAGCTTTACGGCACATCACAGCCTTACAATGTGACACGTTTACTTTCAAGTCCGTCTTACACAATGCAGTACGCACTGGATGAACAAAGTTGCCCAAAGTGAGCGTGATGTTCCCGTCAACACACTGGATTTCATATTAAATTTACATTCTTAGTGAAACACGATGATACATCCACATCTTTAGTTTAAAAAAAAAAAACCAGGACAGATTGTTTTGCTTGTTGCACTGGTGTGTACTTTTTTTTTTTTATACAGTATTTTAAGTTTAAAGATTAATTTAAAAGGTTGAATATTAGCATGCCTAAACCAGATTGTGCCTTCAGTTACTGAAAACGATAACCTTATTCATAGGTTTGCACTTTTAACCTCAGCACACATGGTGTCGTACGAATGTGTGATTTAAGACCAATGTAAAAAGGCAAACCAATGATTTGCCCTGAATGCATTTCAATCATTGTTTTTGAACACGTTTGAGTGACTGTAATACCTCAGTATTATATACAAACCGCACCAAAGAACGTCCTTCTCCCGTGTGGATTAACTGTACCAAGCTGTAACATATCTCTGGTGTAACTGAACTTTTTATGTGTGTATGATTAAAATTTAAATACATTACTTGACTACACTTAGAAAGTATTTGGCATAATGTTTATTGCATATGTACAGTTCAAAACCTTGCGCCTCTTCGGTCAAGACATCGGTTAATTCTTTTTAAATTACAGCAGTGTGTGTGTGTGTGTGTGTAGAAGACCTCGTGGTTGTCAAAAACAGCTGGCTGACGCCGAATGTCCCTCTCTCTCCCGCACATTCAAGCTCAGTTTCGACAAACAAACAAAAAGTCACTGTTAACAGACCACAATCTCAAGCGTCTCGCAACACTCCTGCTTAAGTGGAGAACAAATAAAACCGTAGACTTCTGCATCCATACTTTGTGTTTATCTGAGGCACTTTGTTTTAAAAAGTAGCACTTGATGCCGTTCCTCTTCCCAGCTGAACAGACAGTCCGTTACAGACAGCTGCGTCCGGACAAAACGGCCTCGTCATGGAGCGATGAGCCGTGTGCTCGTGTGTCTCGTCAGTCCTTTTTTTTTTTTTCTTCCCAGTAACAGTGTTTTTTTTTTTTTATTCTGACATGGTCTCAGAGAAGGAGGCCTTGCCCTTCTGAGTCTGTTCCAGTCGGTTCAGGATGAACTGGCTGGTGTCGATAAATCGCTCCACACAGTTAACGAAGCACATGTCGGTCCTCGAGTCCAGCTTTGGTCCGGGTTTATCCATACATTTATCCTGGGGACAGAGACAAAGTCATTCAGGTGAGGTGCAACGATGACACAAGGTACATTACGTAGTACATCCCATTTAAAACAAGGAATGTTATACTATCAACGCTACAGCAAGTACTGGTTATCAGTCACAGTAGTATGTGGCCTCGCCCCAACTGTGACCCCAGCACTATATTGTTTTACTTTAATTATAAACAGAAAGGGGAAGTTATTAGACAGATAAATAGTTTCTTTATTAATCCTGCAAGGGGACATTTTTTCACTACATCAGCAATTAAGGCACAGGTAAATAAAATAACAGTAAATATTAAATGCAAATATCAAATGCACAATATATCCAATGGAATAGAATACTATGTAATTAGTTCTACTTTATACTGGTTGTACAGCAGCAGGCTGCGCCCTTAAAAGGCATGTTCGTGATCTCACAAATGTCTACTTTCAGTCAGGTGTGATAAAATGATACAATGTTTGTCTCCACTGAGGAAACTAATCGTTTACATCCACATCTTCCACACGCTTCTCCTCGACGCTAACGTTAGCCCCAGCAGGCCCGGGGGTCTTACTGTCCACAGCGGTCTGCAGACACGTTACGATTTAAAGGCTTGTTTCGCAAACGCATCGTTCCAGACAGACAGAGTATCCCCAGCTGTTATGTAATCCTACCTGTTAGCTTTAGCTTCATATTTAAACAAGTTTATTAAAAAAAAGTGAACTGCAGAGCTGCACTGCTAGCGTGAAGCTGAACTTACCCAGCAAACCTCAGTCATCTGATGCACCAGCTGCTGAAATCTTTGTTTTTGAGTCTCGATTTCGATGAAGTGCTGAAGCTGAGGGTCGGCTGTCGCTCCCTGGCCGTTCATATTTTACAAAAATATGAACGTTACACCAATATTCTTCTAATTATGGACGCCGTATGGCTCTGTTGCTGACCTTCACGTGTATGAGTGGACGACAGGAAGCAGGAAGTAGTTCAACCAATCACAGAGCGCGTTCTTCTGACGCGGCTGTCGTCATCACAGTATTATCAATTATTATTATTAGTAGTAGTAGTAGTAGTTGTTGTAGTTGTAGTATTAGATTGAATACATATTATTTCATTAAAAAAATAAAGCTAATTCCAATTCATGCAAAAGTATTATTGTTACATTAAAAATGTGGTTTATCAGATGTTTTGACATGTTTACATTGTTATTTTCGTTTCACAGGATGTTTCAGTCATTTCAAAGCCTGGCATACTTGGCTTTTATTTGTGCAATAGATATGTTCTCACAAAGCGTTCGTTTCCACATGCGAAGGTGTTTACATTTAACAATGATTCCACAGAATACGATACACAGGATTCAATAAAAGACAGATAACCGTCAATAAAAATATACACATTTCAAATGCTACCCTGTAGGACTATACTTCTAGTAATGTAATAGGAAGGCTATTGTAATCAACGAGTTATAGTGGCATTCATGTTACGTATATTCACATTACAGAGGACGGCAGTGTGGCTGCTTAGCCCCATGTTCAAGTTGCTGCGTTGACTTTCCAGGTGACGGATGGAGATGCTGCTCTGTGGGGGACCGGAGAGAAGTCTCAGTGTGTGTTGTGATTATGTTGAGATCTACTGGAGCTCATACAGCAAATCCTGAACAGTCAGCGCCAGCTCCTGAAAGGTGGGTCTCTCATCTGCCTTCTGAACACCAAACAAAAAGAAGCTGTGAGGTTGCTGTTGCTGTCCACACAATATTTTCATACTCTCTCACATCACTCTGTACTGAGGCCCCACAGCTCAATACTAAATCCACTTACTTCAAGCCAACAGCTTGTCATAATGCTGTAGACCTTTTCATTGGCCAGCTGGGGGCGGTAGAGGCGCAGGCCCCGGGACACCTGATCCACAATTTCCGTGTTGTTCAGGCGCTCATACGGAAGCCGTCCCAAAGTGTACACCTCCCACAGAAGGACCCCTAAATATTTATAGAAATGCTTTAATACAGATGTCAATTCCTAGTGTACACTTGTAACTGACCATAAATACAGTGGTAAATTGAAAAACACACCCTACTCACCATATGCCCATATGTCTGACTTGCTGCTGAATTTGCAGTAGAGGAGGACCTCAGGAGGCGACCAGCGAACAGGAAACTTGGAGCCTGCAGAGCTTGTGTACTCATCATCTAAGACATACCTAAGGCAGTGATGGAAGAAGTATTCAGATCCTTTACTTTAAATGTAGAAGTACAAACACCACAATGTAAAAATACTCGTAAACAAAGTCTGCATCAGGAAAAAAGCAAAAGTACAGAAGGATTGTCAACTCCATGTACTGAAAGTATCAAAAGTTTAAGTACTCATTGTGAAGAAGAAATGCCCTCTGTGAGAAGTATTACTTATGTATTCATTTATATGGAGCATTTTGCTGCTGTAGTTGGTTGAGATGGAGCCAATTTTAACTTTATTTACTGTTTTATGTTCAAGATTATCTCATCTTTGTATGTATAATCTTAAGAAACAAAGTAACTAGTAACTAAAACTGTAAAATAAATGTAGTGGAGTCAAATTATAAGATTAAATTAAAATATAAATACTCAAGTATAGCATCTTTCATTCTACTTAACTACAGTACTCGAGTTGCCTACATGTACTGTTACCTTCCATCACTGACCTGAGAGTAGAGCAAGATATTTCAGTTACTTTGTTAGACACCAATGCGCCTCATTGTGTTCTGTAATTCGCGTCAAGTATTTTACCTTGAAAGTCCAAAGTCAGTCACTTTGACGGAGCCATTCCCATCTACTAAACAGTTCCTGGCAGCCTGAGAACAAAACAAACAACACGCTTGATGAAAATGTAATCATTAAACATTTACTGTTATCTTCAAATGCCTAATCCCAGCATATCTCAACGCAACAGAATGATCTAGAGTTGGACACACTACAGTATAGATCTATGTCTCTAACCAGGTCTCTGTGGATGTACTGCTGTGACTCGAGATAGGCCATGCCCTCGGAGACGTCTTTACACATCTCTAGGAGCTGGACGGTCGTCGGGTGCTGCGTCAGGCCTTCCCTGAGGTACGTCAGCAGGCAGCCATTGGAAAGGAACTCAGTCACGATATAAATGGGTCTCTGTTTGGTGCACACGCCGTACAGCTGGACCAGGTTTTCATGGCGAAGCTTCCTGGTTTAAGCAAAAGCAGAAGGAAGTTAAGTATTATGTGTTGGGTTTTAGCACAGAAGTTATATAAACCGCACTTCCCAGTGTGACACATGAGTTTTTATGAGTCTCGCGCACAAAATCATCGCTGTCGTTTCAACTGCATTCAGTTCAAGTGTAGCAGCTTAATGACCAAAAAGAAAAAGGGTCAGCTCAGCCCAAATTCAGCCTCATTTAGTTTTGCTTACATCATGATTTTGGCTTCTTCTATGAAATCGTCTTCAGACATGGATCCCTCTTTAATCATCTTAATGGCAACGTCATGCTGGCCCTGCCACTTTCCATACTTCACCACGCCAAACTGACCAGTGCCCAGCTCCTTGATGAAGGTGAGGTAACGGGGGTCAATCTCCCACACGCCTGGAGCAAACAAGGCAGAATGGAGGAGCACTTTTACTTCTTGTAGCAGAGTAAGATGAGAAGACGGACACCATTATCATGTCCCTATGAAGTTATGGCCAACAGCTGCTTATCTTAGCTTGAAGTCTGGAAGCAGGGGGAAACAGCGAGTCGAACTGTTTCCAAAGGTAACAAAAACGGACACCTCCAAAGCTCACTAATTAACACAATATGTTATATTTGTTTAATCAATGCAAAAAAAGTGAATTGTCACATTGTGGTTGAGGTTTTGCTATTTTCTGGATTCTCCACTGATTGCTCAGCAACTTCCTCGGGATGTTACTGCTCCTTGCCAGGAAATAGTCCTGCACATAACCCCCTATAAAACCAAGTTTCTTTTGTATGCATTAAGCAAACAAGATACACCCTGTTAATAGTAAGCTTTAGAGGCGCAAATAGGTACAAAGGCAAATTAGCTTTATTGCTTTACTTAACTAATGGTGCTGTCAACAAATGATCATTTTGTTAGTACATTCAGCATGACCAGAGGTTAATCACCAGACATGATGATTAACAAGAGAATATATTAATAATGTATATTGATATAGTCACACTCTTACCATAGCCGAGCCCTGCTGTTGATGGAGGCCGTGCCCGGTTAGATACGATGTATTTCAGCCTGCTAACCATACCTAGTGAGGGAGATAACAAAACCTGTAAGGTCATCGTTTTTGTATATTTTGTTGCCTTCCCCCCTGTTGAGTCATTTCCTTTTTCCCCGCAGTGAAAACAACATTTTATTGCATATTATTCTATTACAAATATCCAATACTTGCTTCATCTATGTATCTATATGTTCACAGTTACTGTATCAACCTGCTGCATTGTGCTGATGGTAGTTTATGAGTTCTGGGATGGTGCCGAAATTATGCTTCTCTGCCAGGTAAAACTGTCCCTGTGTTGTGGTACAGATGTTATAATGTTTGCAGCTTCCACCAGTTTCCCTGTCGAGACAAAAGGAAGAGTCACTTTAGCCGCAGGTTTTCATCGATCATTCATCATGTATGCATAATATCTTCTTCGCCTTATCCGCAACAGTCTTGCAGAGCGATGAAAAAGTTTGGGCCAGGTTTTGCATGAATAATTTACATCTCTCTCCCTCCGCGGCCCTCTGTTTCCGCTTTCATTACAAACAGTTCTTCTTTTGATACGTTCACGCATGACTGGAACCAGTAGATGCAGTGTAACACCACTGAGCTTACTCACCCGCCACCCCTACTGAACAAAGACACGGTGTATTTCCCGGCCTTGCTCGAGTCCCGTACCAGGAAGCCTCCGTCTTTATTCTGGGAAACAACACACAAGTTTAAGTTAAAAACAAGTTAAATCGAGGTAAGTTCTACTAATTTATAGGCGCACAAACATATCAAAGCTGTCTTCTGTATCAGTGTGTATGTCAATGAGTTTACCTCAGTCTTTAACAGCTGTTCTGCCTGGCTACGGTTCATGTTCTTGGAATACCAGCTGTGAAAATAAATGTGAACTTTTGCTGAATTTGTTTTTTTGCAACATGTATTGCTTCAGCAATCAAAGAAACATTCACGTACTGACAGATAACTTTACCAGGTGTTAATGTGCTGACATGGTAATTATAAATGAACGATGACATGAGAAACTAAAATCTAGAGACAGTACAATAGTGCCCATACTCACTCAAATTTTTCTAGCCCATTTGTGGCTTCCACAACATAATTACAAGGTATATATCCTTCCTTTCTGCAAAAGAAAATAAAACACATTGTATTTAGTAATGATGTGCAAATGTGCATCTTGAAGCGCTCACAAACACTAGAGCTTGAACTTTAAATGACTTTCTTTTGTGCCATTGTTTTAAGTAATTTCACAGGCTACTGTTTCTCACCCAGATTTGTCTCTGGCTTTCCACCAGTTCTGATCAGACATCTCCAGGATGGTGTACTCTTCATCCTTCCTCAGCGCCAAGTCGTGGGGCGTCATGGGTGTGTAATCATACTCCGCTATGACACTCATGCCCACGGAGGGTGAAGGTGCCTCAGGGGGCTGTGGAGGTAAAGGCCGAACAGCCTTCTCCTGGAAAAACACAGGATTAGCGGCTGTATTATTGGAATCGACTGTGTGTAATCAGTGAATAGTACTGGAAAGGGACTGCGTGTCTACCTCTGTTGGGGTGGGAGGAAGGGGTTTCCTGGATCCCCTTCGCCGAGATGGTTTGGACGTAAAGCCTATCAATGACATCATTTTATACATGAATGGAATGATTCGGTAAAAGTTTCAGTTTAGTGTTGCCGATATCAAACCAAAGATAATCCCAATCTCACCGTTCTTACTATCCAGCACCTTGCAACCCATAGCTTGTTTAACCTCCTGCTGGCAGCAGAGCCACACGCCATCGGCCCAGAAACAAGGATGGTACTTCTGCATGAGATCCTTGTTGAAGCGCACCACTATGCACAAGCACCGACATAGACACAGGACATTTACATTAAATCAACATTTTCATTTGCATGTGCACCCAGCTCTTCTGTTGCGCAGGCACCGGGCGGTGCTAAGATACGGTCTGACATTGCATATACTAACTTTCTTTCAGCTTCTTTATCCACTGAGCCCGGGCGTCCTCGGTCTTTGCAAAGATGTACAGCGGCCCCTCGTCGTAAATGATCTGTGGCAATGAAAAAGAAAACACTCATCACCTGTTTTTTTTTTTTTGTCAAAGTTGTCTATCAATTCAAGACATTTGGGTGATTTTCTATTTCTTAAGTTGCTAGCTCAGTTAATGCATGTGACACCGGAATATACTGCGATAAGTGTCAAATGCTAGCGTGTGATAATATTCACTGCAGCTTTGTGGCAGACACAAGTCAGACACCTTGTTCCTGCCACCTTGTCTTGTGTGTTAATATATGCGCAATGGCAACACCTGCGCAGTCCCTGAAAGCCCCTGGTTCATCTGATTGTGAGAGATGGTTTCACTTCTTAACAATGGACTTTCACATTTTGAACTATTGGAGGATGGGACAGTTTCTGTCTGCCAAGGAGAAACCTTGGTGTTGTGGTGTGTGTTTCCATGTGCAGCTCCTACATAGCTTTTGACTAAAAGAAATATAGCCTGTGCTTCATTATTATACCACAGAGACTGAATATAGAAAAGTCGTGTTAACAATCTCCATCTCCAAAAGGAAAACTAGCATACGAGTGAAAGCAAAAACGTTATCCTGATTTTAGGCCAGTGAGAATGTGAAGTGGCTGCACTTTCACACATTGTTGCAGCTTCGTGACTGGAGAGTCTGTTAAAGAAGTAAATTGACAGACGTGTCTACCTGGAAAGCATACAGGCGCTCTTGCGGAGAATTGGGCTCCGGCTGGACCGTCTCCACACATTTGATCTTCTCGAGGTCAACTGATCCTCTCAAACCTTTTCGCTTCTGCTTACCAGATGAGGAAACAGTCAGGTAACCGACAGACATATGTGATGCTATTGCAATGACGTTTTTCTGTAGGTCCATACATACGTACCCCTTTCTCAGAATCACAATCGTAGTAGGCTATTTTGTCCTGGGTGAGAACAAACCATCTCTCCTTGTAGTTCAAAGGAGAGGTCTTCTTCTTCTGCTGCGATCGTTTGATGAAGATTTCTTCCAGTATACTGTCTGACATGATTCAGTCAGGATTGATCTACATGGGAACGAAGAATAGGGAATATTGTTATAACAGTAGCAAAACACCCAGCTGTTTCCTTTGTGGCAGAGCAACACTGAACGGAATGAATTCGCTCTCTCAGCTGTGCTTAGCTTAGCACTATAAGTCAGCCTTTTGGGTTATGTTGCACTCGCACTTCAGTGTTTTCAATTACTTTGAACAGAATTGAAGTCAATCGTCATAACAGAAGTCATAGAGTCAGAGCAACGGCACTTATGTGGAAGGAGATGAAGAGACAAGCAGCATGAATGCGAGCACATATCAGCGTCTGATTAGCTGGAGTTTGCATAAACCTTGCTTTTCCTGCCAGCCACATCCTTTTCAATTCCAAAAGTCCCCCATGTGTCACATCTGGTTCCCTCGGCTACTGTATCTTGGTCCACATCAAACTGTGAAAGGAGATTTTGGATAAGTATTTCCAAAATCTCTTGTCTTGTCTACTCCTCCCAATATGATCGGTTGGCTTTGTTCCACCTCTTCTTAGACTGTTGTGATATTAAACACATTCAGATGCACCCAAAGGTTTTTGGTGATTGTATTTTAATTGGCTTGATAGACTGACTGATTGATTTTGCTCTCTCTGAACAAATACACACAGTCGTGTTTCCATGACTTTTGGGGACATTACATTGAGACTTACCCTTACCCTAACCGCTGCTACCAGCCCTAATCCTTACTCCAACCTTAAACCGAGGCTTCATGCTAAAATGTAAAGATTTACTTTATGGTGAAGTGCAATTGTACCCATTTTGTCCCCAAACAAAGCGAATCCCCACAATGTGACTGTGTAATCAGCTTTATGTCCCCACAATATGGTTAAACCACCACAAATAGGATCCAGTGACTAATGCAGAAATGAATGCAGTAACTTAAAGTTCATGTAACACATTCAAATGACGTATGTTCTATATATATTTTTGGTATTTTCAGAAACATCTAAATTAAATTAGTTTACTGGCAAACTCACCGTAAAAGATATGAAACAATCTCACCATCACAAGGCTTCCTCTGTCACATAGCGGGCTCACACACATTATTACATTTGACCTGCATTATGACATAAGTAGGCAAATGAAGGAGGCGGTCTCGGACCTCTAGCGCTGAAACTATTGATACCGAATCTAGTGGGTCAGAGAAATACTGATGGCTGTTGAGTTATGAGGATAATGTAGACTCTGTAAAAGCACTCAAACACGCCGTCATTCCTAAAACAACAAAAGATATAAACTCTAAATATCTTATCATAAGTTCGCAACATGAAACATAATTCACTACATACAGCAGATGGGTGTTTTATTCAGGATTAATTGGTAGTAAAGGAAGAAAATCAGCACAAATACTGCAGAAAAGTTCCTTGGGATGTGGAATAATGTATCCCAATTGAATGTAAATAGCGAGTGACTAGTGGCTATATAGAGTGTTAAATGATCATGACCCAGGCAGTACAGTCAGCTTGAGCTGTAACCGACTGATGCAGAAGTACAATTATAAATAACCAAAAAGCACAATTCAAAGATGTCTTTTCATATAGCAAACACGGTCTAAAAACACATATAATTCTAAAATACTAGAAAAGTACACAGTGGTAGGGAGTCATAGTGCATTATTGTCAGGTAAATCGTGGATCAGATGCTCAAACTCACCCTTTGGCACACGGCTGAACTACTAATTGTCTCTGTCAGATGTGTTTGCACTTCAGCTCAGCCTATTTTCAGCTTGTGAGCACTTCCTTCTGTCATCTGAACTGTAACTTTAACACCACTAGAAGCTCCTGTCACTCCCCCACTAACCAGTGTGTGTGTGTGTGTGACATTTCTTCACACTAGCAAGACAATACCTATCAGTTGTGTTTGTGCCGTCATAAACCAACAGCAGTGTTCCCCATTCTGTGAAACATTGTTTACTCATTCCTCATTCTTCGCCGCCTCGTGTTTTCTCACATCACTATGTTGAGTATAGAGGTCAGCGTACTGTGATAGTGGATGATCCACACACTGATGCACTGTAGCATCCCTTCTCTCTTCCTCTGTGATCGAGTGGAGCCAGTCGACTGAAACGCTTCACTGTATCATGGCCCCCAGAAGGAGATTTTTTTTTTTGTTTGTGTGTCTTTTTTGAAGGGAGTTGACGCACGGTGGCTGACACAGACGGACCGATGGGGAAGTTGCATCAGTGTTGAACTGCAATATGAAGGGAGAAGAAACCCAGAGCCCTAAAGCACTTCGACCTGACATTATCTATCTCATTCTCTCGATTTGTGGTCCATCATTAGCACATTTATTAAAAATGAGTGTTTCACCTGTGATGTGTGCTGGTAACTCACCACTTCATTTACATTTACAACTATGTACAATAATCACTTTTTTTCTTAGATTTTGCAGAATTCCCCACTGTTTCTGCACAACAACACTTTAACAAAGTCTCCTTTTCTAACGCTCATCCTCTCAGTTGCTTGAGTGTTTATAAGTTGTGAAATTCTATAAATTATGTCAATTAATTTAACTCTATCTGTTATGAAACTGGTCAAAAAACTGAAAAAATGTACTTTTTACTGTACACAAGGCCACTTTTCAGCAACTCAAAAGTCAAGAGTACCCAAAGTGTATCCTTAAAATATCTGTTTAATTCTCATAAAATCGTCTAATTACTTTAGACACCTTTTTAGGTGGCTGTTAAAGTGATTATCTTTGTAATCTGTAAATATATATATATATTTACAGATATGCAAGGCAGTGCAACATGTTTTAAAATGAAAAGGGCCAAATGTATTAACAAATAAACTCTGATAAGCGTTGCATGATGTCCTCTATGACACAGCAAACACACAACCACATCATGAAAGAGTTGGTTTTTACAGGAACCTGTCAAGATGCTCTCTTTCCTGACGTTTCCTGAAAGATAAGTGGCACATGCAAGAAAATGTGCGCGTTTGTATGTTTGTGCATGTCTCAGAGAAAGAGGCAGTGAGAGAAAAAGAGAGTGACGTGGATGCTCGGTACAAGTGATAAATGTTTGTATCCAACCACAGAGAATACTCTCTCACACAAATTATGATACCACATCAATTTGCTGCGTTCTGTGGAGGTCAATTTTCAGAACACACAAATATGAATATGAATTAGCATTCCTAGCATGCAAATAAAGGTAATTTTGTCTTAACGTCTTCAATTCTAATGTATAAACGTGCTAACTAATTCACATGATTCAAGATATGTGTGAAGTGATGCATAGATTAGAAGTATAACCACATGAAACTGCAAACCACTATCATGCTGCAAGATGTGTCGATACAAGGGTTTCAAAATCATGCAAAGTACAGCAGAATACACTATAATCCATCACCGTCGACAAAACATTCAGAAACAAATAAAACATCTTTGCGCTTTAGCAGATAATGTCCCTATAGTTTGACTTATGTAGTGTTAGTTTTGTGGTGAGTACAGACTGCATTTAGGATTTGCATAAAAACAAAAAATTGATGGGTTTCAATTCAGTGCTCTACTCACGACTACTTTTGTCCAAAGGCTTTCAAATGAAACACATTCGTATAACTGCCTTTTTTTTATCTTTTATACTTAAGCGCTCAAATGACGAAAAAATACCTCCTGACCTTATGGCCTACATCCAAAGAGCTTTGCCACTTACCCAGACACCCAGAAAAGTACAGCATCAGACACACAACTTCAGATGCTGTGGCTCGAAGCAGTGACATGAACCTTTGCCTCAGTTGCTCGCCTTCCATAAAATGTGTTAGTCTGTGATGCAAGAAGCTTAAATCCACCCCCAGAGAGGAATCGACTCTGCTAACTTCCCCTTTTTCTTCCTGCTCATTTTCATATCAGCCCACTGGACAGTTTTGGTGATAAGTGCAAGCGGGCTAAACATTAACACACTAACCATTTGTGTCGTTCATATAGCACACTTTTATTTAACGTCATTTCTTATTCAGTAAACTGCCAATTTCAGTATTACAGGAACAAGAGATAAACAAACTTCAAGCTGATAACTTATGCAGACATTAGAAAGTCTGCTCATTGTGTCTTACAAAAATAATAACTCCCAAATTTACTTAAACTTTGAGCTTTTTGGCGAGTTGTTTGTGGTAGTCCTCCTGAAATGTCCCGCCGCTAGGGGGCGCACTATACAGCCCGTTCACCGCGGAGGGCTACATTAAGACCAGCTTCCGGCCTCTACCGTCCTCTTTTCCTCTGCATCGGGACGTAGCCATGGTATGACATTTCCTCACGCATACACTTTTAACAGAATCTAACTCAATCTTGTCGATTAAAGAATCCTTACTGCTTCTATTTAACTCACACGTGTTGACAGTATTTCGATACACAGAACGGTGGTAGTATTATCCACCTAGTGTACATTTTAAGCTGTTGTATTGTCATTTTACTCCCGCTTGCTGTGTCTGTGGTGAAATGCTGCTTCTGCAGCGCGTACTTCCACTTCAATTGGTCCTTTTTTATTAAGATAAAGTAAAGTTAGCTGTTAGTCAACGTTAAAGGTATGACCGACACCGTCACTCCCACGTATGCATTATTGTAGCGTTACACGTTTACACACATTTCGTGTTTAATTCACGTTAAATAGCTACAATGCTAACATGTTAGCTCGCTAGCTAGTGTCACCTGCTTTTACCCTGACGGGGCGCTAATAGTTAGCTACGTTATAATGGTAAACATGAGACTATTGTCCGTTGACGGGAAGCTTCCTAATGCGTTAACTTGACACGGTGTCGATGAAGTTCAACTTTTAAAACTGTTCTCCACGTTTAGCTAGCTAGCCAGCTAGCTTCTTTGCTAATCAACTTGTGACCCAAGATCCATTAATAACGACCCTTTAATCTGATTTACAGAACGTGGATGTTAATATGATCAACTTCCCATATTGTCACGTGTTGCGCTTTAAATAGTGTATCAGTCTTTTACCAGGTTTGTTGCAGGTGTGCTCATGGTTTATCTTTTTGTGTTCTCCAGGTTAACGTCCCGAAGACCCGCAGGACTTACTGCAAGAAGTGCAAGAAGCACCAGCCCCATAAAGTTACCCAGTACAAGAAGGGAAAGGACTCCCTCTATGCACAGGGTGATTACTCCCTCTTTTTATAGTGGCGTATAGGTATTGTGGTAAATGAGTTGTCATGAACTGTAGCTGAACTGTATGTGTTCTCTAGGTAAGAGGAGATACGACAGAAAGCAAAGCGGGTACGGTGGTCAGACCAAGCCCATCTTCAGAAAAAAGGTACGTTATGCTGCCTCGTGCCGTTTAGATCTGCCACGTTAAGTATTGTTTGTGAAATCAGACTCAACGATGATCTGTCTTTTCAGGCTAAGACCACAAAGAAGATTGTGCTGAGGCTTGAGTGTGTCGAGCCCAACTGCAGATCCAAGAGAATGCTGGCCATCAAGAGATGCAAGCACTTCGAGTTGGGTGGTGACAAGAAGAGAAAGGTACGAGTCATTGATGTCGTATTTTGCAATATTGCTGTGTGCTTTCTGTGCACTGTAAGTCATGGGTAGTTTGCTTTCTGAATTGTGCAGACCTCAAGTCACTTCCTAAATCTTCTGCGGCTAGCTTTACCCGTTTAACTTATCTTGACAGTTAATTCATAGAAGATAAGGGAGTTGAAGGAAATGATTGACCTCTTTCTGGCCTGTCGATGCAGATCTGTCATTTTTAGGAGATCTGCTAATTACCCGTATGCATTTTTACCTGGCATGAATGAAATTTAGTGCAAGTAGTTTATCTTGCTTTTGCTCTTAAATGATTGTGAATTTATGGTCTGGATAGGGTCAAGTAAGAACATGTCAGGGAAAATGTTCCTCTAATTTAGTGGAACTGTAACACCTTTATGCTAAACCCAGAACAATTGAGCCATTATCTTGTCCTTTGGTGGACTGAAGGAAAAAAAGTTATTTTCATTTAAGTGTTTATTTCACACGGATTTGGGTGGGTGGGTTTTATAATGGGATGAATGGACAACATGTTGTATAGCAGAGTAGCATCTTTGTCTGGTGGGTTTTCTTGAAGAACTCCTCTTCATGCACCGGAGTACATTTACCCAACATGTTTGGATCACAATAAGATGCCAAATGTGCTTTTAATGTAGGGCTGAAGCCAACAAATGTGAGGTGAACATGATCACAAAAACTCTTTATTCAAAGATAATACAGTTTCATACTCGGAGTAGATTGTGAATTCAGTGTAATTTCCAGCAGCATTTAGGGTGAACATATATCATTTACACATCTGTATTTAACTCTTGTGCATCATTCTAACAATGTGTTCTCTCTTCTCTTACAGGGCCAGGTCATCCAGTTCTAAGCTGTGGGCCAGTTTCCTGGAGGAAATTTTCATTTTCAATAAATGTATTAAAACATGGATTGAGAGTTTGGCTCTTTCCTTCACCTCTAGTTACAATACATTTGCCATGTTCGTGAAATTCAAGCTGTTTTTAAGATGATTATTAGCAGCAAAGTGTGGACAAATTCCCAGCATGTTCAAAAATACTTTACAGTAATTTATTAAACCTGATTAAAAAAAAAAGCTGACATGCAATATTCATAGTATTGGGAGGATTCAAGTAAACTACAAAACATTTTCCCTTCTTAAAAAAAATGAAGACACTTTATATTCTATAAAAGCAACACTGTTCAAAATCAATTAATAGTGTAAAACCACAGGATTACAAAATGATGCGCCTGCGTTTCACAGATGCGTCCTCCCAGCTCAGCTTGTTGAGCTCTGTTGCGTCGCCGCTGATGGGCGTGACTGTCAGTAGAGCTGTGCCTGAGGGGTTGACTGACACAACCACTCTGGTATGTGGAGTCTGGACACCCAGCTCCTGGTACTGAGGCAGGATCTGTGTGACGTTGCACTGCGGGTCACAGATCTTCCAGCCGGGAACCGCTCTGAGGAAAAACCCTCGAGGACCACCGATCTCCATCAGGTTCAGCACAGCGATAGCCAGTCTCTTCTGAGACAGAGGCCTCTCCCACGCCTCAAAATTGTCCACCTGTAGGAAAAGTTATACTTGACTCAGCACTTTGAGTTGCCGTTATGTTGATCATCACCCATGCTTATGATATAATGAAGACCATTGCAAAAAGTCTTAAGTTTGTGTCTATGGGGCTCTGTTAAGTAGACCACAAAGCATTTAGCGTTTCTATATAGCGACTAGATGTACTATAAACGCTGATTCCAGGAGGTGGTTCTGCTCTCACCCACCTTGGCAGTGCGGTATCCTTGCTTGCCCAGTGGGTCCTGGCTGATGGCTATGATGTGTCTGTTCTGCAGCAGCTCCTTGGAGCGAGGACAGATGTCCCTCAGATCATTAGACACCAGCAGAGGGGCCGCCATGATGGCCCATAATGCCATCTGAGACTCCTGCTGGGCATGACTGAGGCCGAAGTTCCCAATCACAAGCTAAACGGGGGGGAAATAACGCAATTTAGGCGTCCTGACAGTATGCAGCACAACTTAAGATACATCCTTTGTTTATTGTATTTTTTGTATACATTGTGGTTTTCAAACTACCAATTAAACCCTTTTATTGGAGTGAATAATCCTTCAGTTGCTACTGCACTGAAACCGTTAACTGAACCAATAAAAATAATGTAAATAACAGAAGCTTCAACTAAAATGGTGAATTTTAAAAGGAATGGTTTGTCGTTTTGGGAAATAAACTGATATATAATTGTGCTAAGTGACTTTAATTTAAATGGTATCGATCTTCTCATCTATCTCCCTGCAAGAAGACAAATGTTCCTACAACTCTTCCTCTTCAGAATGATTATACAGCTTGAAGTGCACTGGTTGTTTGCTTAGGTTAAGGTCAAACAGGAGCATATAGGAGCCGGAGTAGAGCAGAGTACCATATCGGGGTCGTTCCATCCTCCAGGTCCGGCCGAGGGGACGATAACGTCTTGATGAGAAGCAGTCCATTCCACGATGGACTTGACGGAGCTCCATGAGTCGTACACGTCAGCGTAGTTGCGCCAGTGGTTACAGGCCTCGCGAATGGCCGTGTAGTTGGGCTGCAGGCAGAGAAATGCTCTTTTTATGTCATTCAAAACATGATGTATGGTGTCATCAAGCAGTGGACAATAGTTAAGTATTCATATTTGTTTTTACGATTGTGTGGGTGGAATGTTGGAAGATAAAACCGATTATGATTGATATCGATAATGCATGTCAAGATTTAAAGTTATTTTTTGTTTACCAAGTAATCTACCAATTATTTTTTATGAAAATGGTGAAAAATGTATGTTTTGATTTCCCATCTCTAAAAGATGACCATCAGATCGTTGCTGGAGCATTTTTGCTTTAAAAAAAACTAAAACGTTTATTTGCAGTTTTAATAAAAAGTGCTATGAAGACAAAACAACGTCTCACCTTTTGGAAAGGCCACTCGTACAAAGGCCACTCACAGGAGTACAGGATGCTTCTTCCGGTTTTGTTCAGTGCCTTTGACATGTTCACGTATCCTTAACCAGAAATAATCATTATCAGCATTAGATTAAAGCCCATAAAAAAAGCTTTACTATTGAGTCCGTGCTGGTTTTGCAGTAATTAGGGACATTGTTCGTTCGTTGCCATGTTCAAATATTTGTAAATTGTACTTCAGAATTATAAACTCACCTTCTCCCAGCAAGGTCCAGTCCATATTGCAGCCATCAAACTTGAGCAGATCCACGTCCCAGTCAGCAAAAGTCTGAGCATCTGTCTCGTAGTAACCAAGGCTGCCAGGGTATCCGGCACAGGTCTTTTTCCCCACATCTGCATAGATGCCCAGCTTCAGTCCCTTAGAATGGACCTTAAGACAGAGGAATACATTTTATTTCATTGATTTAGTTTACATGTGCAGATTTATTCTTGGGTATTGATATTTGAAGAGGGACTGAGTGTGCACACATCCAGAAAAAGATACTCAAAAAAACCCCCTAAACTGCAGGGCACAAAGGAGGCCTCTTTTTAAAGCAAGGCTTCAGAAGATCCTACAGATCAAAACGTTGCCTTAAAAAGAAAGATAAACTGTTTATTTGGAGTCTAACAGTGTGCAGACCTCCTTTGTGCCCTGCAGGATATGGATATTTTACCAGTAGATGGCGATGTTGCACAGCTTAAAAACCCCGGCGCCTCTTGTCACAGGACAGAGCTCTGCCTTTCGTGGGCCCAAATGTATCCATTTCCTGGTGAACATCACTTTTCAGCAGCCTGTGTAGGAACCGGTCTGTCACAGTGGCCTCCAGCTCCAGAGAGTTGGTAGCAGAGAGCGCGAGAACGACAGCGCACTCCTACACGAGACCGATATGTGCCTACGTGTCTCCCCTGGCTCTCCAGGTGCTGAATTTCTACCGGTGTGAAATTTGAGACCTGGGCTCCACATCTGGTCCTTTCCCCTTCATTATGTAAATAACTTCAGGTCGGCTCAGATGGATGTGTAATGAATATGTAATCTGACTGTGTAATCACTTTTACTCCCAGAGTTATCTAACCAGAGGTTTTAAAAAAAAAAAAATAACTAACTTTTTTTATTTGTCAAAGATTTCCAAAGTTAGACGCATTGCACCACAGATTTGTTAATCACATCAAAGGGGATGCGTGTTAAATATGACATAGTTTACCACTATATAACCGTGTATACTATTCATAATGCAGCCCATAGCCTGGAAACTAGAATACAAGTCATATCCAAGTGCACACTCATTTCTGCCCCTTCCAGCCGGTGAAGAGAATTGAAAGTATTTCTCGCTTCTCTTAAGTCTCTCTCTTTGATGCCTATGGAGGAATTATGGCATTAATAGAGTATTCACACCCACAGTCTCCATGCCTCTTTTAGATCTACTACTCACATAGTCGGCCAGTTTCTTGATGCCCGCCGGGAATCGTTTCGGGTCTGCCTGCAGGCGGCCCTGGGCATCGCGCTGGCGGGAGGGCCAGCAGTCGTCGATGCAGACGTACTCGTAACCGGCCTCTTTCCAGCCCTCCTTCGCCATCACATCTGCCATCTGCATGTACAGACGCTCACTGCCGGGGCAACCGGGAGGAGACAGGCGGGGCCGACGGTATCAGTTCAGATGCCAGTGTTCGATGATGTCGTGTGCACGAGCAACATGGAACAAATATGCGTTATTGTCATGATGCCGGTCGTTCTGTTGTTCATTGTCGACCGGTATGACACAATAACAATCCAACCAACAGGCAACGCTTTGTTGGCCGCCTCTTTGTAGGAGAAACAAATGTTTGCTGTGCAAAGGAAGTGAGCTATTTGTCACTTCTCAGCATCCCTAAAATGAATCAGATATTACATCTGAAGTGCTCTGCATTGAGTAAACAAAAAGAGACTTTACCAACTTATTATGACCAATGCTGCAATCGTTAGTCGATTAATTGATTTGTATCTATAAACTCTTACGATCGATTTAGTTATATATGATAGTAAACTGAATATCTTTTGAACTGAATATCACTTTGGGCTCTGAAAACGTGATGGGCTTTATGTTCGTGCTTTTTGACATTTAATAGACTAAATTATGAATTAGTTACTCAAGAATCAGCAGATGAATAAATATTGAAAACAATCATTCGCTGCAGCCCTAACAATGACTTAGCATCTAGTCTGAAATCAGACGATACGCTGCATTGGCTGGTCTTACATTATAGTAAAGTTAATATTGTTGGGTTTCGTCAGCAAGTCAAACAAAACAACTCATGAGGACGCCACCTTGGGTTTTAAGTACCTAGTATTGATGGGCAATCTTCACTGTCTTCTGAACTATTGATTATTTGAGAAAATAATTGGCAGCTTGATTGAACTAATGGTTTCTTGCAGCCTTAGGTTTTCTTTTGTCTTTTTTCCTCCCCAATGAATTCATCCCTGTGCGAGACCATATTACCTTTAACATGTCTGACGTGTGTGCATACGTTTATGTTCCTTGTTCACAAAGTGCTTGGCAGATTTATTTGATCACATTTCACATGACATTATTATCTCCCAGTGCCTCAAACCAAAGAACAAATAAAGGTAAATTAAATCAGGCGGTGTCATTATCCTCCTGTGTTACCACATGTCCACTCCTTTTACAATCACGTGTCTCTGCTATCATTTCCTTTCCTTCTGTTTCTCAATTATGAAATAAAGATCACAAGATAATTACAAGCTGTCATAATTATGAAATAATGATTGCATTAAAAATAATGACCACGCAATTAGTTTGTAGTTATAATTTGGAGATAAGCCATGCTTACAGTTGCATGTTTAGGATTTATCTTTTGTTATTAACCAATAGATTTGTTTGTTTGGTATATTGTGCAAACAAACCCCATATTGTCACTTCCTGTACACGGAGGGCCTACATTTAACAGCTTTCATTTATGTTTTCTACGTTTGAGTGATTTCCTAAAAGAGGAGGAGTTGTAGTGTTTCTCATCAAATACAACTGCGGCTCACTTGTCTCTTACCTGATGCAGTTGTTGGGGTCCCTCTCACAGTCGATGTTACACATGAACCTCTCCCAGTGCAGCCAGCCCATTGTGGGCTTCAGCGCGAGACCATTGTCCAACGCGTCCGCAGCGGGGCTGACTAAAACGACGAGCGCAAGGAGACACGCGACTCTGCACATTTTGACTTTTAAACCCGACACTTTTCGCACAACAATGGACATTAAGCGGCCGTGTTTCAATTTGTATCTATTTCCTCGTTTTAAACGCCTTCAGCCCGCCCCCTAAACGATTGACGTGATTCTGGACCAATAGAATCAAAATGCGCCTGTAACTTGTCCAATAGCGTTTCACGACAAAACAGGAAGCGCTAAATGGCTGATGGAGTCAGGTGAAAACATCGTGTCAGCTGACATGACATGACGGACTGATAAGCATGTCTCGTGACTTCTCTTAACACCAAAACATACAATAACAACAGAAAAATTCCAACAACATCCATACTTATTATGTAGTATTCATTGATGGTAAAGTTGCATTGGTTACTGTGTAAATCATAGACTGCATATAGGTGTAAATGTTTATAGGAACCCATACCTATATGTCATAGCCCCAAGTTATCTGTGTTGGAAGTTCATGAATGGAATAGGCACACTATGTTTATAACTATACATTGTTTCATCTAAAATCAAATCTGAAATTAGACAAATTCTATGGGGTTAGATCAATCTCAATAATTGCAAATGCACACAGAAAGACTCACAAATGCGCACAGAACAGTTCACAAATATATTCGATTTACAAATGCACACAGAAGGATTTACAAATAAATCTGACTCACAAATGCACGCAGAACGATTCACAAATATATTTCTGCATTTGTATGTATTTGTGTGTGTGTGTTTTTTCTATTTGTTTGTGGATTTGTATGTATTTGTTTGCGGGTCGCACTGCATTTGTTTGTGGATCTCTCCACATTTGTGTGTGGGTTTTTTGAGACTCCCGTGCCGTGGATTTAACTACAATAAACGGACAAATAGGGATGCCGAAATAGCTACCTAATGATTTGTAAAAAGTCTGAATTCATGTTTTGTTTCTCTCCGCAAGACGACTAGCAAATAACTTTTAAAATACTTGTTTTCTCAATGGAGCTCGGCTCGATCAGTGCTAGGCTATGCTAACATTGTAGCAGCTCCGTCAACACTCAAAATAACGTCATCTCGGCGTAAATACGGCAGCGTCTTTTTCATTGTTTGTACCATATGGTTTACACACACACACACAATTATACACATAGTTTGGTCCCGTCTCTATTAATATGAGGTATCGTAGAGCCAGTGACGTGCGGTGAGGATCGTGGCTGGTGAGGCTTTCAGAGTCAGATTCACAAATATATGAACCCAATAGAGTAGCTTAAATCACCGTTCAATTGGCAGCTTGCATATTGACTACTGGTTGTTTTTCATATTTCATATCAGCATTATTTACACACACATAGTTAAAGTACATATTTGATTCCACCGGGAGCGTGTGCGCCGCGATAATGCACATAGTGTTTTATTTTGAAAAACTACCGGATGCTGTATCCCCTATAGGTGTCTGACTTCCTGTCTGTGTCGATCTGCTCTGTGTAGATTGACTATAATCAATATAGCGCTATAAACCCGACCCATGGGCTCTCGCGCCCCTTCAGTGAGGCAGAGGTACTGTTTGCCCCTCTGTGCTTTTTCACTGCGGTTTAATGTCAGATCAGCAACACTAAATATGTTCTACACAGACGTGAAATACATTACCTACTCTATGGAAAGAAAGGACATATAATAAAAGTGTCTACAGATATTACAGTGTGTGCAGGAATGAGACAGCAAAAGGCCTCGCCAAACGCCGCTCCAAACGCGCCGCCCCCAAACTTCCCAAACGCGTCGCCCCAAACGCCCCAAACGTGCCGCCCCTAAACGCCCCAAACGCGTCGCCCCAAACGCCCCAAACGCGCCGCCTTAAACGCGTCGCTCCAAACGCATCGCCTCAAACGCTCCAAACGCGTCGCCCCAAACGCCCCAAACGCGCCGCCCCAAACGCCCCAAACGCGCCGCCCCAAACACGCCGCCCCAAACGCGTCGACCAAAACGCGTCACTCCAGTCTCATCGCGTCTATGCATAGATTTTGTATGTAATCTCTTCGCGCAAATAATTCCCGCCATGTTTGGTTTGAACACAGCTGGCAGCCTCGTGGGGAGGGGAGGGGGGAGCTGCGCTCATGTGATTGGTTGAAAATGAGGCTGACATCTGATTGGCTACAGATAGGTCCATGTTGAAAAAAACACATTTGCGAATCCGGCCACAGCAGGGGAGTCTCAAAAAACCCACAAACAAATGTGGAGAGATCCACAAACAAATGCAGTGCGATCCACACACAAATACATACAAATGCAGAAATATATTTGTGAATCGTTCTGCGTGCATTTGTGAGTCAAATTTATTTGTAAATCCTTCTGTGTGCATTTGTAAATCGAATATATTTGTGAATTGTTCTGTGCGCATTTGTGAATCTTTCTGTTTGCATTTGCAATTATTGAGACTGATCTGACCCCATAAAAGTGTCTCATGAATGTGATCTGAAGTTAGCTCGTGAATGAGATTTTGAAGGGCTTTAATTTTGAAATGCTACATCAGAATGTCCTGGTTCTGTCCGAGTGACACCTTGAGGTGGTCTGCTATAAACCTGAAGTGAAATTAGTTTGTAACTATGCACCGTTTCCTCTAAATAAAGTGTTACTGGACTATGACGTGGCCTGAGGTTTGCTTAGTGGGTATTTGATCAAACACAAATAAACGTTGGAATAGGAGCCATGTAAAATGAAATATTCAACATCTTCAAACTAATGGCGGACTGTAAGAAAGTGCATTTACTCAAGTACTGCGCTTAAGCAAAATTGTTATATACTTCATTACTTGCTACTACATCATCAAAGGCATTTGTGCTTGTAATGGAGTTACTTGAACTTTACATTTATCATTTAAAATGTCTCTGAGTCCCGCTGGATTCGCCTCTGTAGCTAAAGATCTATTCCCAGGGCAATTTGCCATCTAGCCAGACTGGCTGCCAATCTTCTGCAGTAAATACAAACATTTATTACATATCGATTCATGTTTAGCACAATTCTACTTTAACAGAGATAAAAATGTCATTCCATATTTAAATAAAAGTAATGAATGAAATTACCACAACATCGCTGTCCTATGAAAACCATGGATCTCCAAAGAAGAAAGAAAATCTTGTTTTCAGCTTTGTTCAGTGTGGTTTTAAATGGTTAATATAGCTAGAAGTAGGCACATTGTCTTAACCTGCAAATAATCATTCAGTTTGTCTAAAAATGAAGGGCATTCCAGGATAACTTGAGGGCATTAACCATCATCTTGTGTCCAAAATAAAGTTTTATGCAAAACCGTAAAAACTGTAAGTGAAAAAACAACAAATACCCAGGATATCTATTTGTATTTGTTTTACAGCAGAAAATTGCCCATTTTACCCCATCGTACCTTGAGGAGGAGCCTGTCTAATCAGAAATGCCACACACGCTATCAGCAATAATGTAGGACTATGTACATATCGACGCAGCTTCACGCTGTTTATTAGATCCGGATCCAAGACACTAATTTGTCTGGTGCAGACGTTAAATTCATTCCAGATAGGTCTCTTAATTTAGCTGTAAACGGACACCCTGCTTACGGAAGCAAATTAATCCTGGATGTTTTTCCTTGTGAAATTGTCAGCGATCTTCTCACACACGCGGAGAGACTGATGAGCTTTGTATTTATTGCAGTACTTTGCCATTTTGTAGTAATTTAAGGAGACTACTGCATAATAATTATTGGCTAATGAAACCAGCTATAAGGAAGGTCCAACAGAGTTGCAAGAGAGTTTATCTTTATGGAGGTGACACTATTAATATCAGCAGACGGCCTCAGTTAAACCCTCCTGTGATCGTGTTTCGGTCATGCCGTTGCTGTGCACCACTCCTTGTGTCCTGATACTGAGAGGAGTCAAAACGAACGAGGCGGCGTTCACGAGCGGGCACAAACCCAAATTATGAGAATAATCCTCGTCTTGCTGGCTGCATGTAAACAGGGAACATTAACTGACACAAAAACCTGACCTTTCAGTGAAATGTCAAGGGTGTCTATTTCAACCCTAAACATTATCAGAGGCTTCCCCAGGGACAGGCCTGATACAAACAATTTGTCACTTGCTGTAGTTCATATCAGTGCCAGCGAGCAAAGGCGTTGGGGCTCTAAATGTCAGATTTCAATTTGATCCACCCTCCCCGCTGATGGATGGAGCAATCCAGCTCACTTGAATACACGGTTTTACTCTTTGTAAAAATGGGATCTCTCCCCCACCGTCGTGATAGAGATCCTTGTTGTTGTTGTTTCTCCCCCCCCCCAGCGCTGCATAAAAGAGCAGCGTGCTTCTATCTGTAAAGTGGTTAATTGAGATGGTTGACAGATGGGCAGCTTTAAGTCTGTCTGACTTATGGCTCCCCACAGCTTTGACACCAATCCATCACGTTCCCTTCTTCGCCAGCGTCACAAAATGGAAGAGACTTTGTGGTGAGGTGCAGGCTACGGGGATGACATGAAAGGGAACGCCGTGTTATGGCGGACCTTCTTGCCAAGACGTTGCATCACTGCATTGATGTATAGGTGATAGAGCGAGCGAATGTCATCGCATAGTTGTGCCTCCGTAAATAAAACACTGCATGGCTCACGCACTCTCAGTGGAAAAGCCTTTATTGTCTTGTAATTAGCTGCTTAAGTTGTTTGCGTGGCTGTGACAGCGGAATGAGGCCACATGCGCTGCTACTTTAATTAGGTCCTTGTTGAGCTGAGAAACTGAGAAATGGCTCTTACTAATAAGCTAACAATATGACATGTAAATGACTTTGTTAATTGATGATTTTCGGTTTAGTTGAGGTTTTTTTTCTTCATTTAACATTTCTGTAAAGTTCAAGCAACACGTTGAAGATTGATTTTACATTCTCTGCTATCCTGATCTCAGGCGGGTTCATTTAGGGCTCATGGTCGCTTGTGGGGCTTCTTCATTCGGTGACAGTAAACAAGTAAAAGGTTGAATATTTAGTGTTTTTATTTTTTATTTCAGATATCTTTAATTAGACTGTGAGTAGTACGAATGGACCATTAAGTTGTACGGTGATTCAAAACTTAATTGGAGAAATCTGTAATTAGATTCTGAATGGTTCATTCTAACTCGTCAAAAGGTAATTAGAAAGTCATGACTGTAATGTGCTTTAATGTGAATACCCTCAATCATATAGACTGTACGTTCTGCTTGCCCTAGAGGTCGAAAATATGGTTTTCCTAGATCCTCACAGCTAGGAAGCGTGTACTGCAAAGATAGCTCTATCAGGTATTTGTGAATGAAATGAAATCCGTCCTCACAGAAGGGCTCCACAGTGTGTCGCATCAACAACAGTGTTCATGTTGCAGTAGCTGCATGTTCTGTATTCCATCATATTAAGACATTTTGAGTAAAGTAGGTTGGGAATTAATTTGCTTTCAAATGTACTTTACCTTTGGCATCTCTGCAGCTCCTTTCAGATGTTTAGCGTCGTACTGAGGGCAAGCCATTTTTTAAAAATCAATAAACCTTCAGAATAAATTATTCACCAAATACTTTATACACTGCCTTTTAGCTAAAGGGTTCAAATGAAACAAGCACCAAGTAAATCACAAGTTTTGTGATTCTTCTGAGAGAAAGGAGAAAATTCAATATCCTCTGTTCTCATACCCAGACATCCAACATTTGTCACATTTCTGTCCTGGACATGATGTGCCTAATCATGATTTTACTCTCTTGCCAATGTGTGTTCAATAATGTTATCCTAGTGATTGCATCTGATCTATTATTACTAATGATCAGCTAACCCAGCAGAGGGAGTTACAGAGCCTCTGTATGCTGTACTTAGCTTTTTTTTTGAGAACAATCTATTTTAATAGTTGATACATAAGTCAGTTTGTAGTCCTTGCTGTCACAAGTACACAAAGACTGACCTTCTGGCCTCAGTTACGAAAGCAGCATGGACCTGCAAGGACTAATTCTACCTTTGAGGAGACCCGATGATGCACGTTCTCCACAGTAATTAGATAGAACTGCGTATTGTGTACTATAGCTGGTAAACAAAGTGTATTGTAAAATCAATAAGAAGCAGAGAGAGGAATAACATTTGTGATGGAATCAATGATTTGTGCGGCTCAGTATGCAGGACATTTACTCAAGGATATTTTGAGGCAGTCTACTTGGCGTCTGCTTTGGTCTTGTTCTTTGGCATTTTTCATGTTTTTGTCCGTTCAAGTCAAAACAGACGGATGAAGGACACTTCGGATCCAATTATGCTAAAAGTCTCATAAAAATAGGCTCCTTTAAATCTTTCCAATTGGCACAATGTCCGCCTCAATTGTGAGGACTCATTCTGCCTCTCTGTCCCTTATCTTCAGACACATTTCCACTTCCCCAGACCCCTCCAGTGTTATTATTCACGCGTCAACAAGAGGCCTTCAGACTGTCTTTCTATTCCAGATCCTGCCACTCCCATAACCCTGCAATCACCTCACCTGAGCGTCCCTGCCCATCCCCCCACCTGCACCTTTTCTCGTAAGCAGCATATATAGCATCCCCCTTTCTCCAGTCAGTTGTCACACATTTGAAGCTTGTTTGCTTTCGAGCCACGCGTACCTGCCTGCTAACCTGCCTGCTAACCTGCCTGCCTGCACCTACATGGCAACCCACATGTATCTGTGAGTTTATATGTTTCTTCAACTGGTCATTAAAAGAAGGGAGTGGGGGGGTGACTTTTTTTATAGCTTTGATTACATTGATTTTGCTCCTTGATGGGCAGTGGTGAAGTGTGCAACACCCCCCCCCCCCCCACACACACACACACACACACACACCTACCTACCTAAACTGTGTTAAGTGCCTGACATAGAACTCAGTCAGTCAGTCCAGTCCTCTGAGTTCTGTGTCAGAATAGAACTCATCAGTGACATCACTTTGACAGACTCAAAGTGATGTCACTGATGAGTTCTGTGTCAGAATAGAACACATCAGACACATCATCAGTACGGAGCTCAGTCAGAAGTCATTTCAGTATCAATTGTTCAGACAAGAGACACAGAAACTCACATTGCTCTTCAACTTTTCAAGAATTTGCAAAAACTTCTCTGCAACAACATGTCGCTTTCATCTGTGAGCGGCGTATACGTGAAGTCGACACGGACCTCTGGTCAAACAGGTGAGAGATACTAAACGCGACAACATGGTCTGCAAAAAAGTCAAGCTGCTACTGTTAATGTTGAAACCTGTCACATCTACTCTTTAGCTACTGTTTTTGTGATGAAGTTCATGCTGTTTTTGGTTAAAGTTAGTTAAGCCAGCGGACTTTTGTACAGTGAACTGTGACCTAGAGAGGGAGGAGTCTGCAGTACTAAATAATCATTAAGTACTGATTCCTTTGCTCGAATAAATACCGGGAAAGCTGTGAGATCAGATCAGTTTAAGACAGGAAGGAAATACAGGCTCCAACTGCATTGCACATTGAGCTAAACAACAGACCTGGAACAATAAGTATAGTAAAATACTGAAGTGTCAGTAATGTACTTTGAGTGCATGGTGGCAGGTTTTTCTCATTGTTTACTTTTGAATAATTCTCATTTAAATGATCTGGAAATCCTCTGGACTGTTATTCATCTGATTTTTCATGATTGTCCTACGAATGTCCAGCAACAATAGAGATCAGTGTGCCGGATTATATCATTTGTACATTTTATACAAATTATAGTGCGTTACCTTTTGTAGCTTTATCCCACCCTTTATCCAGCTGAAAACTATTGTGGAGACGCTGGGTCAGCCGGAGGACGACGTCCTGACAGACGGAATCCACACAGAGCTCTATTTCAGCCATGAACAGGACTCCACACTGCCGGCATGGAGGCTCAAGGTACGTCACACCATCCCGCTCTGCGTCAAGCTGAGCACGTATTTTGGAGAAGCTCTGATTATAACTTACACTAATTGGTCGTCGGTTGCTTTGAGTAAAATAAAATCACATTATAATGCATTATAACAGTGATTCTAAGGATGGGAATTTTGATCTTTGAAAAAAAAACAATGTCTTATGATGTAATTGTATGTTGTTATAATGATAATTATGTTAATATGCATTATAGACATTGTTGAGTATAAGTGTAACTGATATATTTTTTCTAAATTTGGCTGCAGCTCATGCAACTGTTAAAAAAAAGCACACCTCAAATATATTCTCTGCTGTTTTAGACGGCTGAGGAGCACAAGGCAGCGACCGGCTTCCCGCCGCAGAAACACAGAGGCCCCACCAAGTTCAACCGTCTCAATGACCCGGTCATGGTAGGCGTCCCCTTCTTCTACTGCACATGAGTAATAGCGATACTCTGTAGTGCATTCGTTTGAACCATGTCTGACCTTGTTTCCAAACGCAGCTGAACATGGAAGAGAGCTTTGAGGGCAAGAGGAGGTTTGTGAGCCTCCTGCGCGGGACGCTGTGTGTGTGAATCCGGAGGAGAGAGCTACTCCGAGTGATGCTCCGCGTCACCCGTCTTTCACCCTGAATGAACCGCATTGTGAGGAAGCCGAATCGATCGCCTCGGACGTGAGAGACACGCCTGCTGTTCGCTGCGATTCAGTTGATGGTGCTCTTTCAGCGCAAGACTTTTTCCGTGATGACTCAAGCTGGTTGTGAGGCCTCAGAGACTGCCGGACCAGCAGATGACACCGCCTCTTGCCCATGAAACTTTGGACTGTTCTGTGAGAGCAGAGTCAATTGACGCTGGTCCAATGGAGCAACTTTCAGCTCCGGCTGGTGGCGACTCAGATGGCGGTGCCTCGTTCGATCAAGCTACAGTTGACGACGATGAATCCGCAATCACCTCAGATGTGAGAGACACACCTGCTGTTTGCTTGCCTGATGCCTCAGCTGATGGTGCTGTTTCAGCACAAGACTTTCCAGATAACACGCCGGTAAACCTTCAAGCTGGTTGTGAGGCCTCAGAGACTGCCGGACCAGCAGATGACACCGCCTCTTGCGCATGAAACTTTGGACTGTTCCGTGAGAGCAGAGTCAATTGACGCTGGTCCAATGGAGCAACTTTCAGCTCCCGCTGGTGGAGACTCAGTCACACCTGCCATTATGGAAGCTTCGCCCGCCGCTGTAGTGGCTGACCTGTGTGAAGCTGTTTCAGCTGAGACAGGTAGAGTCACAGCTGACGAAGCTTCGACTGCAGTCTATATTTCCTCTGACTCAGCGGACGCCCAGGTCGGCTCTGATGGAGTCTCAGCCAACGGCTCCAAAAACCGACGGGCCAAAAGAATCAGAAGATTCTTTGGCAGAATGTTCAGGACCCTGTGCTGCTGCTGCTGCTGCTCCACAAATGTTGAGCATTCAGTGTAATTTGAGAGACACACCTGCTGTTTGCTTGCCTGATGTCTCAGTTGATGGTGTTGTTTCAGCACAAGACTTTCCAGATAACACAGGCTTTTTAAAAAAAAAGAATAAAAATATTGTCATGATTTTGTAAATTGTTTTCCTGTTATTGATGTCATGATTTTGTTTATTTTTCATTGTAAAATAAACCCAAATATAAACTGTTTCAAATCTCTGAGCTGTCTGTAAGCAAGTGGTAGAACTCACAACGTCATCAATTTGTTTACTTACTGTTTTTATAATCTGGTGGTTATTTTAATCCAGGCTGTATGGTTGCACCTCTAACACAAATGGTAACGTATGGTATTGTAAACTTCTAAGTACATTTAATCAAGTAGTTCATATATAATAACGTCCCACTGACAGAACCTGCCAGCCTGTACTGTATTTTTTACTTTTGATAATTAGGTCAATTTGACTTTTTATTTGAATATTTGTGTGCTTTTACAGAAGTAACTTTTACTCACAAATAAAAAAAATATATATTTTTGGTTCCCCCACTGTCCTTTGTTGGCAAGTCACCCAAATGGAAAACGATCAAATATCACATTATAAATTGCAGCTGTGAATATGGTAAGAAGTTTGAATTATTAAAAAAAGAAGCTCTTGTAATCCGGTTTGACTTTTTAAACACACAGTATCACTGCCACGAAATAGACAAAATGTGTGCAGGTTAATTGGACTCGGCCTCAATGGACTAGAGAGAAACATAGGACCATAACCCTGGATGAAACCCCCAGCTACAGCTACACAAAAGAGAGGCAACTCACTAAGTTTAAATTATTGAGCTGTCACACTCTGCCTGACACCAACTGGAAGTTGTTGTTCCAATAAATACTGGATCACTGCCCCTGATTCAATAGACAGATTAATGGGAAACAGGTGATCACTGAGCCATTTGGACCAAAATTGAGTAATTTAGTTTTTATTATTGTTTTAATTGAGCAGTCATTTGATTTTTTTTTTGGGCCATATTAGCGGCATGTCTCTTGTGATTGCAATGTCAGTCGGTTAGTTGGGGACTGAAATATATCCGTCTCATGGAACAAACATTCATGGAGCAAAGATGATGAAACACTTTGGTGATTACATTTCAACGATGTTGGCATTTGTGGTTTTGGGTGAAATTTCTTGACAACTTTTGTATTTTTCCATCATATCAAACTTTGAAATTGTACATTGCAATAAGCAAATGTTCTGCTTACCGTCTAAATAGGAGTTTTGTTCCAAAGCCACATGCTACAACACACTAATACCATACAGTATGTTTTATATACTGATCATGCTAATATACAGTTCCAGCAGTTGGCGTACAAAAATATCAACCTGCACTGCATTCCGAATCACTCTTTCTTTTACTTTTAGTGCATACTGCAGCTGCTCTCACAAAGTAAGTGCTATTGCATGCAGTATGCATACAATAGGGACATACTACCTCATCATAACATTCATCTTGAACTCTGACCCTCAGAATAGCCAGAGGAGCATGTGCGATGGGATGCAGTAGGACATCCTGGTATTTTTGGCATACTGCATTTGACATACTATCTATTGGGACTAACTACTAAATCCTTTTCTGGCATACTAAACAGAATGGCAGTGTGAGTACTGGAACGCACAGATACTTAACCGTTTTATACTAACAGGAAATAATACAATACGTGTGATGTAAGATGTGAATTAAAGAGGAATTCTGGAAAGCTACAGCCAATTAAACTTCACAAAGAGACATCAACTTGTTTGTCATAAGAATACATTTTTTGGTCGTTTCACCACCACCTACAAAATATTATTCTTTTTCCTACTTTTATTATATACAAAAAAACCTGCTTAGACTTTGTATGTTGCATGGATTTGGACGTCAGGATGGTGGACCTGGCATCACTGTAAGTCTGTAAGCATGCTGACATTTAGCTGTTTGTCTTGTTAAAGATGGGCTGCTGTCATTTGATTCAAGGACTTGCTAGAGAAAGAGTTGACACATCACATCCCAGTGTGTCAAAATGCACACTTGGTGACTGATTGTCTTGTTAAAATACAATAACTTGGGGTCTAAGTCCATAACTGTTTGTTGGGTTGAATTACGGTTCATGAGTAGTTGCATGGTAGAGAGAAACTTAAAAACACAACAATCATGTCAAAAGTTTACTGAACTGCTGAATAGCCGAGAGCAGGTTTCGTTGTGCTTTTACTTTAGCAGTTTTGCTGCGTAAGTTCCAGAGAGGGTGACCTTTGTTTGGGTGTTTTCTCGCTTATAGACTCAACAACATTTGCAGGTTATTTATAATTGTGTCCTTTTTACAGAGAGTACAGTAACAGCGCTGGACATTACACAATACGTCCTCAAGCCATCCACGAAGTGAGGATGAAGCCAACCTTTTTACCAGTTCACACACATCTTTCATGGTTCACATGTTGCATCTGTGTAATAGATGCAGGCCTAACCTTTTCACATGGAGATGAACTGCGATGCCAGAAATTCCCCCCAGAGCTGTGATAAGCCAAATCAACCATGTACCAAGCAGTTTGCAGCTTGAAAGCGTGGACTTGTACATCAAATAAATATACTTTAGACTTTGTCTGAAACTAAAGTTTCAGTGTGCTCCATTTTGTAGCTGTGCACTTCCCATTGATATCGAATGGGTAGGATCAATTCGGTCTTTTTTTTTTTTTTAGGTGGTAGGTTCTGTTTAATTTTTCATTTGATGTTGAGAAATTAGCTTGAGACACTGCCTCTGTATTACCCGAAGAAATGATTCCGTATAGGAGTTCAATACGTCTCAGGTTACAACAAACCTGCAAATGGATTTTTTTCTGGGTGGGTTTGCAGCCTAGAGCACATTTTTTAAAATTCTCTTTGCTCAGAGAGGAAAAACAAATAATGTCGCACACGCACACCATTCCGCCTCTTTGTCATCACATGAAATGTATTGTTATATTGCTCTATTTGGTGATGAAAATCAGCAATAGCCTAAGGGGAGCAGGTTATCAAGTCATATTATTCCATCATGGTCTTGCAGAAGGAAGAGCCAAAGAAAATGTTTTTAAAAAGGCAGTGAGGTTGTATTCCCCCCCCCCCACCACCCTTAGTTAAACTGTAAACATCATCTGTTATGACAGCAAAAAGAGCACGCATGACCTTAATGGACAGAAATACAGACGTAAGCAAGAACGTATACCGTAGGGTTTCTGTGAATTTGTGAACAGTATATAAGAAGACATCAAGGTGAAGGTATTCAGGATTCAGCAACAGTATCATCATGCTAGCAACTCAGCATCTATAACTGCATTCAGGAGATCCCATTTGCAGCTCAGAGTACCCATGCTCCAAACATCCCCACCTAATTGTTTACAGACCTGTGAAATCTCTAACATGCTACAACGGAGGCTTCAGCTCATTACTGCTGTTACACTTGACTGGTAAGCTTTTCGACACTTGAATCAAATGGCGGAGGCATAATTGGATTAAAATGAGATTCTAACCTATTAGAGTAATGTTCTGCGTGCCGGAAGATGCTAAAATGTTAATGCTTCGTTCTTTTCATATTAAATGCTAATGAGGAATTGGTAGGTTAAAGCGAAGCCAATTCACAGCTCTTCAGTTATCTGACACAGAGATTAAAGGTTGTGACTGCTATTACTCTCTGCAAAATGTTTTCTTTCACAGTGCGTGTGCATCTGTGAGTTTTAAAAAAAAGTTGATTGAAGGAGGACTACTCCCACCTGGGTTTGAAGATTAGAGGGGCCACTTTAGCATGGGGCATCATGATTCATCTAATGTGATTAACATATTTAAGACAGACAAAACAAAACAGACGGACACTTCATTCTTTGAGCTTGAATAATCCCAGCCGGTTTTGCTTCACAGCCTTTTATTTATCAGAAGTGCAACATCAAAAACCTACATTTAAAGCATCCTACCTCTTGTGAGACACAAAAGAGATATACAAAAGTTATTAAAACATGTTTAGTTCCTGAGGAATTTCAAATTGGTGTGCAAGTTTTATCTGGAAGTCAGAATTAACCAGTTTTCATTCTGACCTTTCAGAATCTGTCATGATTAAAGCTGCGATAATGGATTTGTTTTGGCCACTCGGTGGCAGCTAACAAGCCGTAAACACAACCATGTTGGTCTGAAGACCAACCTGATCAAGGTCAGTAGGACAACTACTCTTGAATTGACGTATTGAAGCTACAACACACTTTCACAATAGTTGGGAAAGTTTCCTTGATAAAGAAGATAGAGAGATTTTCTCTGGTGAAAGTGAAACATGAAATGACACATGTTGTCTATCAGCCACACAACTACTCACACGCTCTCCATGTCAGGTTCTTGAAGCAGCCGGCAGAATTATTGTCTGTGACAGTTAGCGTTTGTCTTTTTGTCTCTTTGAGCTCCTCGTCATCTGTGATGGTGGTAATTCTTGGCTGCTTGACGGATCATTCAGTCCACGATCTGTTTCTGGAGAGGCTTGGGCTAGTTTTCAGTCGTCATGAATTCATTTCCCAGCAAAACACGGTACACAAGCCCTCAGAAACTCCTGTAGAAAATAAACTGATGAAACACTTTTAGTGCTGACCGACTCTAACGGAGACTCCCTAAAAACACTCGCTAGATGCACCGACACTGATACTTATATCGGTCTGATACTGACTCAACTGGATGGTTTAAGTCAAGCCTGATCATTCCTAACACATGAAAGAATGATCCCAGTCACTTCCACCCAGTGAGGCATACAGCTTATTGATTAAACTCTGATATTGGATCGTTACTCGGTATCGGGCGATACCCAATGCCCAGGTATCGGTATCGGAACTGAAAAAGTCGGATCTGTGCAACCCCAATTGTCTAGTGCCATTAAGGCTACAAACAACCCATAATGCAACCGTCTTAGGAGATGAATCACATTTTTTTAAACAGCTTTTGCAAAAAAAGTATTTATTTTTCTTTTTTAACCTTGATTACAAATGTGCAAGTAAACTGTTTTTTTTTTTTATAGAAACTGACTAGTGCTTTAAATAGTGAGTAGCATATTTATGTCTACGAAACAAAATTGTCTGCTTCAATACACGTTTTCTGAACTGTTACGCTCTCTGTTTGGATGTACTTCTCTTGGAGATATAGTGGAAAAGCTTTCAGCACTCACAGCGGGGAGCGCTTGACAAATGGCCTTGGGTAAGGACATTTTATGACAGTCAACTATACATTTAATATCTATATATCACGAGCAATGGCGGGGAATGAAAAAAAAAAAATGCAAGTTTGTACAGTGACACATTGGATGAGGTGTGTGTAGCATGGGGGTAACTGGATGGGACAGGCCATTACTCAGCAGAAAGCGGACAGTAAATAAAAGGGTGTGGTGGCACACGCTGAGCATCTCCTGCTGAGTCTCGTGTTTCTCATCTCGAGTCCACCCCGAGTGTTGTGATGCAAAGCCCAACACGGACGTAACTAAGAAAGATGTGATGTTTATTTTCGAAGCTCCTGCAGAGACTGCTCCGAGCGATGACGATGGGAGTTTTAGAGCAGGAAAAAAAAAAAAAAAAAAAAAAGGTGAGGGAAGAGCACACAAGCTCAACTCGCTGGTATTGATCCTGGTGCATCTTCTTCAAACGCCAAAGTCCCATCGCTCCAACACAAGCATAATGCATTGTGCATCATGTATGCTCACACAAAACACACTCGTACGCACGCACTCACCTTCTTGCTTCAGTCCCCCGTAGACCGGGTTGCCTCCCATCCAATCCCATCCGCACATCTCACCGATTATTATTCACTCTTGGCTTCTCAGCAGGCCCTTTGTTTCCAAGGCAACAAGATTTAGTGGATGGTGTTCTGTTTGCTGTAGTCTAGACAATCAGCCTTCTTTAAGGTTAACGGGAAAAGAAGTTGACCGGAAATATAAACATTTCTTGATTTTAGACAATTTTAAGATCATGAACGTGGTGGTGTTTAATAATCCTTGAGAAATTAAGTATTTATTGATTATGCTTAGCACAGTATTGATAGTTATGCAGCATCACTATTTGTTAGCCCTCTATGAGGTGCATGAGCAGCAGACCATCATAACAAGCCTTTTCAACACTGTAGGACGAATCTCTATAAAAAGACTTGAGATGAAGCCTGATCACTGAACTCACTGACTCTCCAGAAGCCGGAGAAAAGATAAACCATCGTGCAAAAAAAAAATTCAGCTATTTTATGGCTCAAAGTGCAGCACTGTGCTTGTTAACTATATGAATAGTCTATCCTAAAGAATTCACCCTGTCCTTTCCATAAGGCTCTCCATTATAACCAGTGACAGTGCTGCCCAGCGCTGAGGAACTGTTCTGGGGATTGCTCCCACCAGATGAGTAATGTCTACACATGAATGTACCGGCATGAGAGCCGCCAGCAAGACTGTCAGCTTCACCTGTTTTACCCAGATCAGAATTTGAAATATGGAAGGGAAAGTAAAGCAGTTTCTTGGTTATGGCATATTTGTCAAATGGGGGACAGCAGTGTAGGCCCACCAGCCACAAAGCTTAATTCAGAGTCAGCAAGCTCAACGAATTATTGTTAAATATTTGAAATGAGCACAAGTTCGTTTTTCTTTTTTAAAGTATATTTGAAATTCAGTTATCTGTAAGAAGAATACATTTTCCTAAAGAGGCTTTCACACAGTAACTGGTGGCCTCCAGTGATTTGGTAACCATCACGGCATCTGCAGATGGAGTCCAAACTTAAGTGCACCAAGCTAGCGGTTAAAACTTTTATGTACATTCTGCCTGAGATGTTTATGTCAGGTGTCTCACCTGTTGACAGAGGCTGCTCTGGTCCGGTGGCTGATGCCAGCAAACCCTGTCTCTGGGCTGAAGTGTTACAGGATCAATGACAGCTCTGTCAGTTAAAGCGGAGTGGCGTTACGACTCAACCTGGAAGGCTGCGCATCACCTGCCCACCTCGCAAGGCAGGCCGGCCCTCAACCTGTCTGGGAGGTGTTCATGATCACTGACACATGGGAGATTGTCCTCACCAATAACGTTTCGTACTGCCAGTGTCCCTCCAAAATTCCATGTTCCTTCTGGCCAAAGTTAGGACTGTCACTAGGCACCTAATTTACATCTAAAGTGCGGCACTCCCACTGGGTAAAAACAGTTGTTACTTTGCTGCCTCCTCAATAGCTGATAAATTAGATGAAATTATAGTAGAATTTGGCTGCACCTACAGATACGGCACGTGCCGTTAAAAACTAGTGCAGTGAACTATTTTAGTAACTTCCTCAAAGCAGGCATACAAAATAATCAGTGGCTGTGGGAGGTGAGGCAGGAGGTGGAGGTACATGACACAACTTTGGCAGAAAAAAAAGAGAGAGGTCAACCGTCTCGGTTTCCTTTTGCAGCATCAGATCACCTGTCTCAGCAGGAAGGAGGTAGACCGGCAGTGAGGGATCAGATATGAGGGCAGCAGGGCTGGGCATGGGAGACCTACCACCACACTCTCAGTAATCACATCGCTGCAGGATGAGGAGAGCAGTGGAAATGCTTCCAGTGTTGCTGTCTCCTCACCATGGATAAGGGCCAGAGGCATGCGCTTGAGCTAAGATGCCATCCTTGGTGGTGTTGATGTTGTGGCGTGCTGAAGAAAAGTCAGTGAGGAGTAGAGGGGAGAGCTTCACATAGTTTACCCTGAGCATGTGAATTCAGGCCTTCAAGGCCTTCAACTTCAACACAACAGAAATCAGTATTTGTATCTGGAATTCATACTCAGGCAAATAAAAGACAATTTAGTCCCTATCAGAAGAAATCAACTTACGTTTGATCGATTAATATCAGGTCAGTCAAGTTTCCCCTTTAAACAGTCTCTCATCTGAAATATAGGTCTTTAAAATGCCAGGTGTTACATCTGTATACCAGCTGGCATCCCTGTCTGGTTATCTGACTATTTATCTCCTTAGTTACATTTTAAAATGAGACATCCACCTTTGAGAAAATTACATATTTAGTTGATCTTTTGTCTGATTGTATGCATGACAGCAAAACCCTTTGATACCACCAAAACTCTTACCCACAGGTCTTTGAATACAAAACAATTATACTTTTGAGAGCTTTATTCAAGTTTAATATATGACAATAGTATGCGCAGTGTATGGTAATTTTAATTTTTAAATTTTTTTATAAATTATGTATATTAGATATAAAAGGTCAAACTCTGCTTGCATACTAATTCAGAGCAAAAAGGAAGTAGAAGAATTAGCAGACTGACAGGGTCGGGCAGGCTCAGCCTTGCTTTTGACCTGCCAGTGAAAACAAGCAAGATGAAGATGGAAAGCCTAACCTTAAGAGACATCACAAGCATTCATTATCATGCTGTCTTTGGCATTCTCTGGGATATGTGATATTTAACAAAGGGTCTTTTCCTTGCCCCACTTTTAATTAGCACAGAAGAAAATGACCTTTTTGAATTGTCACAGCCTGTGTCACCTTCAGAGAAGAAAATACCTCTGCTTTTCGGCATTATGTATAATGTGTTTGGATAACAGTGTTTCCTAAATTAATCTATATTATAGCCATCTTGGACTTTAGAATAAGAGAGATTTCCTTCACAGACCTACTGACAGTACGTTGTCTTCTTTGTTTTTATCAACTTGACACATTTTTGCCTAATTTCATAAGTCAATACTTTCTTTTATGTTTTAGGCAAAAATAATAATTTCACAGCTTTAATATCTGAAAGATATTGCATCTTTATCTAGTTGTGAAACTGTGGCTTCCGGGGCTCTGGAGGTATCCCAATGCCCTGTGAATAATCCAGGCATGATCTGTATGCGTTGCTTATGGCGCAAGTGCATGCTAGAGTAGAGTGTTTGAGCTCTACTGAGCAAAGAACAAAGGAACAAGGGTATATGTATAAATTAGGCCCTGATATATACATATACATATTATATTATATTATACTATATACACATTCAGAGGAGGATGAGCTGGGTGTGATTAGGGATGGTCTAACCAGCATGTTGGCTCCTCCTATTCTGGATCTTAAAGGAGCGGACCATCAGTCCATATACAGCACCTGGGAATGATTACCTTGATTCCTCCTGTTGTGTATAAAGAGCAGCTCACTCAAGTGGTGAGACAGCATTTGACAGAGAAATAAGTGCCAAACCAAAAGGATTTAGTAAATGACTGGAGGCCTTTTGGAAACTGTTTTGGTGCTGCTATTTCTGAAGAAGTTCTAATGTGTTGAACGCCTCTGATTGCATCACAAGTGGAGTATACACCTGCCCTACCAACACAATCTACAGGGGCTGCTGCAATAACTCGTCTACCTGGAACACGACCTGCAGAGGAAGAGGAAACATTGCTGGAGTTGCTCGGGCAGCAACAAAAAGCTTCAACTTCTCCAGAAGATGAAGGAGGAAGCAGCTTCTGAGGACTCCCCAAAATAACAGACGGATGTACGGTGTTTGAGAAGATGGCTACCTGAGAAAATGTCCCATTGGTCAGAAGAGCTGTACTCACTGCTACCTTGATCCAAATAGGCCCAGAGAGCCCACCAAGACCTGCCACCAGATTAGGTAAGTTACTAAGTACTGGACGGAGTACTTAGTAACTTAAATAAATAAATAAATAAATAAATAAATAAATACATACATACATACATACATACATACATACATACATACATACATACATACATAATAAATATATATATATATATATATATATATATATATATACTGTATGCATGCACTACAATCAGAGAAAGGTGCAAAGATAAATACTGCCATTTTGCAGCATATGCGAGCCATTTTAAGTTGATCATAAAATATGTTAATATGGTGTTTTGAAGTGTGTCGGCAGCCTTTTTGACTTCTGATTTGAAGCCAACTACTGAGAGTGTGAACTCAGCAGAGAGGTAAGAGTTTTGAGTTGAGTTAAGCTCCTCACAGCTTTGCAAGACCAAAGGAGAACTAGTCTGGAGAATTTTCTTTTCTGTTTCTTGTGATAAATATTTCCTTGAGGTAACAGAAAGGGTCCAAAAAAAGTAATCCCCTCAACTAATTTAAAAGGGACATCAAACCAACATTTCTTTGGATGCTTGCAGTGTTTATGCCGGTCTATAATAATTATGAATTTGAAACCTTTCCAACACAAGCAAAGTCGCAAAATGTCTGGTTGGCCTGCGTGTGAGTCACAGAGGTAAAACTAATGAAAGTAATGGTCCCTCTTTGAGAGCCAGTGAAAGAACATGTTTGTCTCTTTTGCTTTTTATTTTCTCTCGTTGGTGAGAAGCCAAGGAGACATTTAGCTGTCTCAAATACACGTGTGCGCACACACACACACACACACACACACACACACACACATATGCACGCGTGTGTGCTGTGCAGGTACATGCATCGTCTCCCATGGAAGTAATTATTTTCCCTCTTGGCTCACCTCTCCCAGACAACCTCCAGCGCTGAATCAGTGTCGGAGCAGCAGAGGAAAAAGGCTGCGAGCTGTCTCCCTCCCTTGCTCTCTTGGGCATTAACCGTAGCTTGTGTCGAGTCTGATGGACAGGACAGAAAAGGAGGAAGAGAAAATCCCCTGTTTACTTAAGTAGCAGCCATAAAGCAGGGGAGCAGAGGGCTGCGAGAAAGCGGTGGATGAGGGATGGACATAGTGTTGAGCAACTCGGCAAGGCAACAAACGTGCCCACCCATAAAGACACACGTCTCCTTTTCCACGTCCGTACTTACATAGATACTTTTTCACTGCAGTTAGTCTGGACAAAGAGGAGAAACGGGATGAACTGAAGGGCAAAGAAGGTACAGGGAGGAGAAATAATAACGTTAGAGTGCTTTTTTTGTTCGGGATGGAAGAAGAATTTAGATTATTTTTAGTGTCAATATGAGAATGTTAAAAATACGTTCTATATTAAAACTTGTAATAGAAAATGAAGATACTTGTTTTGCAGCATGCATGCATCAAAGCTTTAGCATTTGACTGTTGCAGCTGCTGGAGGATATTGATATTTGGGTGTTCTGACAACAATATATCGGACAATTGTAATTTTTGTTTACATTCACACTAGATCCTTTAAAGAATTGTGACCCAGATGCATTCTGAGTGGGACATTTTATTGTGCAGAAATTCAGAACAGGACTAGAATTGTGTGTGTGTGTGTGTGTGTGTGTGTGTGTGTGTGTGTGTGTGTGTGTGTGTGTGTGTGTGTGTGTGTGTGTGTGTGTGTGTGTGTGTGGAGTTCAGCCCGATGCAAGGATGTGTGTTGCAGCGTGATAATACATGACATCAAAACACTAAAAAGTACTAATAACAATACCAACAATGTTGGGGCTTGTCAATTTTGAATAATATAATAATAATAATATCGGGTTTCAGATTGCAGACCTACCTTCAGATAACGTAAAACGCAAAAGGCTCAGAGCCAGTGTCCGTCCTCGGCTGCTGTAGAAACATGGCGGTGCAAGATGGTGCATCCTGTGAAAGACAACCTGCTCCCTAAATAGATACAGTATAAATGGCTTTTTCCAATTTAATGAAAACAAAATGATTCTCAGTTTAAGGTGATTATACACTGATTAAAACGTAGCTATGAATGAAATATTCCATTGCTGCCAATTTATCCCCCTAAATGTTACATACTTTTCCTTTTTTAAACCTAGTTTAATTAAACATCCAGTTCGTTGCTCTAGAAGGGAGCCCTTACACATTTTCTGGCATCTTGTGTGAAGAATTGCTGTCATACCTAATTCAATCTTCAAGCTCCAGCTCTCTCCAAGAAATTCTGAATATCTCATAAAGCGAGGGACTTTTGAAAAGGGGTTTGACATAATTCCGACTGGTGCCTATGTTCTCTACAGAGGGATTGGGAAGGGGCTAATTCCTTGTTTCTCCTGTTTGAACACAAAGGAAATGCAGTGCGCATATATATGTCTATAACCATTATCCACGTAAACCCCAGAGCTGCTGTCTTCCCAGCTGTAGGGCTGCTCTCAGTTCTTGGAATTACAGAAATGTTGAAGCGCAGCAAGGGATTAGTGGAAATGAATCCACATAGGATTTTCTGTGTGAGTATACACAAGGATGAGTTTTTCAGCGCTGCTTTCCCTGCTGTGTTCTCGAAAGCATGTCATTTTAAGATTCACATTTTTATTATTCAAATTAGACAAAAAGGAATAAAACATGGAAAAAAAACCCTCTGATTTCTAGATACGATTCCAGCTTAAAGAAAGGTTTATAAATTGAACAGCCTGGGTGCCGATCTGACCTACTTTGAGGAATGATCACACTGGTGCATCAACCTTCTTGACTCAAAAAAGGGTGGACAAACAGTGACTTGTCAACTCTTCTCAGCGTCATGTTTGCTTTGTGCTTGGATTGGCTATCTGGCTGATGCTAAAAGGTTGTCTGTTAGAGGGGGGGTTGTTTGTGTCAACAGAGCTCGAATTCAGAGAATAAATCTAGTGGAATATTAAAAAAAAAAAAAAAAAAAATGCTGCTGTAGATGCACGAACAGCAGAAATGTTTGATGGCTTTTGCATTCCTCGGTATCACCACAATATCCTGTCTACACCCGTGTCAACTCACTACAGTCAGCTTCAGGAATGTGGTTGCAGCATTGTTTCTTCAATACCTCGAAGTACAAACCATTATCTGGGGTTTTGTTGTTCTTCTCTATTTAAGAATATTTGGAACAAAATTGTATTGCACACATTACTTGGCACGGAGGGACCGTTTTGCAGTGGAAGTGAATGACTTCCATGGTTTTCTTTACGTTACATGCCATTATTAACTCAAAGTATCCAGTAACGGCAACACTTTGGATCCGCTTTAAGTGAGAAAATGGTTGAGCCAGCGTTTACAGATCAGATACAGGGCTTGCTTTGTGTCTGTTTTTAATGGCAGGAAGTTGTGTCATCCAGTAGGAACTGAAGTACATTCACATTGCATTTCTGTCTGACATCCACCTGTAGACTGGTGAATTTTAGCGTGTGTTTTTTGTTTTGGTAGGGCAGAGGTAGAAGACTTTTATTACCCACATTAGAACCATTACATATGTTTTCCTTGAACATGAGGCTAAAATGACCTTTGGGCTGTGTTCTAATGTAAATATTGTAATAATGTTTTAATGGTTTTTGGGGAGGTGTCTTGGATTCATGAGTATATGGAGGTAAAAGTGGCTTCTATTTTGAAATACTATTTTTCAATAGACAAAGAAATAAATGAAAAAAAATATAAATAACACTACACAATCACAGTAAATCTTACTAGTAGACTTACTTACTTATTCTTACTGAATGCACAATTGCATGTGTAGAATTTGATCATTAAGCACTGTATAGACAGGACATTTGTATTAAACCTTGACACCACCCATGCAGAAAAAAGGTGTATTTGCACTGCAAGGATATCTGTCTCCACATGCTGGGAGAAATTTGCAAGATTTGCATCCATAATGCTGTGTGGAGCAGGCAGTTTCCTCTGTTTACGCTCATATATTTAAAGATGACATGTCTAGCGTTGTCTCATTAATACATCACTGTCAAAAAAAACCCCCAATATATTCCCCTCGGCTGCTATTTTTTCATCCAGCAGTCGTCTCGGGCTACAGTTTCCTGGTGATGCAGGGATATTTCTACTGTTTGGTACAACAGATTTTATTTTATACTACAACAATTCTAATATTTTTACAGTTGTACCTATTGTTTATGGTTCTGGATAGTCATGCAAATGTCCTGTATGCTCTTTTTTTTTTTTTTAATTCAAAGATGGGTACAAAAAATATTAAGCTTCTGACTGGCAAAGGGCTTCATTTTCCGTGCAAGAAATTGTTGCCTTTATAAACTGATTCGAAAAAAAGTCTCAAAGCAATGGAGGAGAAAATCCCACCAATGAAAGATAACTGCTCATACAATAACAATGTAGCGCTGATTGCTGTTGTAAAATTTCATTGAGTGTGAAAATCTGACACACAGGAGTATTGTTTTTGTGCCTACGTATGTGTTTCTGTTTTTTATGTGCACGCAAGGGTGAGAAGCCGGTGGCTCTAAGGGACGGCAGTATTGATTGCAGGTCTTAGGCTTCTCTGTCAAAGCTCACACATCAGATTTTGCTCTGGCACCATTGACATTCAGCTGAAATGAGGAGGGGGAAAGCATGTTGATCACCCAGAGACAGCAAGGGCATGCCTTGGACATTATGACCAGCAGCGACCTCAAATGTTCATTCTATTCTCTCCTGCTCATTGTGTGTTTGTTTATACACAATCGGATTAGTTGAGCGTACATGTGTCATTCAATAACTCAATAAGAAGTCTTCAAATAAGCAGCTATGCACAACACAACGTCAGAGATGTTTAAAGTCTGTGGAACAATGAAGATTTAATGTTCTCATTTGGGTCCAACTTTCTATTGGAGGGTTGCTTTTATAAATTAGACGCTCTGATAGCTGTGGTTTAATCTTTGGCCCCATGTGACAGGGTGTGGAGGTGTATTTGTGTGAATCCGCTTCGCCGAGTGAAGATCCTACAATATTGGAATCCATCAATCTTTCCGTGTCCTTGAAATGATGCACACTGTGAGAGGACATGCTGTTTTCTGGAAGAGGTGATCGAGCGTTACGTGCCAGAAATCGTGAGTCTATTTTGCACGTGTCAGCTAGGGTTTGTGGATTTAGTAAAGCTTCTTATATTGACACAAATGTGCTGTTTTCGTCATTATCATTGAAACAATACTATCACTGAGTTGCAGTGAGAGGAGAGTAGTTGCCAAGGCGACGTTACTACTGTTGATACTGCTCCCTTTTTTGTTTTAGGTCATGGATGATTATGTGTGTAGGATTTAGTGCCATCTAGTGGTGAGGTTGCAGATTGCAACCAACTGAATATCACTCCGCTCACCCTTTCTTTTCCAAGCGCGTTGGAGTACTACCGCCTTCATAAAACACAAAAAGCGTGTGGAGCACTTGTGTGGAAATTGCTTCATTAAGTCGTTAATTAAGGACTTCCCAGAAGATAAGTGGTCAAAATATCCTTTTGGAGGTGTCTTCATGATGAACTAAAGAGATAAGACAAGGATAACATTTTTAGAATCTGGCAACCCAAAACGTGTAATAATGGGTTATAACTGATCTATACAGCTTATTATTATTTATTAACAATTAAGTCATTAGTTACAACTTGGAACACTTTTTTATAAAGGGTGACCTATTAGAAAGTCAATGTTTTCATCAGGAAATACAATCACAGAGTCAGATTTGATGATTTTGAAAGCAGTGACAAAAAAGTTTGCAATGTTTTGAGTATGTAGTGCGTTAACATTGAAATTGGCATTTATTGTTGTTCCTTCCTATAAGTGGCTTTAAGGAAAAATGGCTCAAATCCAAAGTTTTCAACGGTAGAGTTATTTGTTTTTGGAATTGGGACTTAACCGATGGGGAAAAGCACTGCCAGTGACGAGCAACAGCCAATCTTCTCGACATTTGCCTCCCCTCACATTCTGTTGTTATAAATCTACTTAAGCTGTCGGTATGAAGGAACTTCAGTGAATATGTCGAGCCACTCTGTCCTTAGTCGGCTCCTCTTGTTTGTCTTTATTAATGCTCCAAAGATGTACATGCCATCAACCCTTATAAAATTCTGTAACAGAACCTCCCTCATTTCAGTTCAGTAGGCTGTGATTGAAAAAGGATAATATGGAACACTGGATACATTTAAAAAAAAAAAAATAAAAATCAATATCAATATAACAACAGAGAGAGGATAAAGTAAAAACAAAGGCATGCTTGAAAACACACACACACACACACACACACACACACACACACACACGCTCTTTTTCATTACCTGGGGAACCACACAATACAGAGGAGTTGATTAGGATTGCCGACAAAAGGACAGTAGGCTCCAGCTGCCTCTTTGAATTCATTGTCATTAGCAGTGGAACACCAAGCCCTTTTCAAACTCATTAGTTGATAAAACACCCCTCTGATTTCCCATTAAAAAACTCATTCATCCTCCCTAGCTGGCGATGCTCCCCCTCCACTGCATTTCCCTGCATTTCCACACCTTCAAAAGCCACTCCAGAGACTGGTAAAGAAATGGCAGCTCCTATGCGATTTTCTCAACACGTTTGTCCAGATTGATTGTTCAAGTATGGTTTCAGAAAAAAAAGCTTTACAAAGACCCAGAACCACTGATGTGAACCGATTACTTCTTTAGCATCTGAGAATTCACAATTTGCTTTATTGTAGAGTTTGATTTCCACCTTCGGTTAAAGGTCTTTCCCTTCCCTCTTGGGGTTTGGAGTTGATGGGGTCTATTAAAAGGACTGCAATGGAAAAGTAATTGTGTGTGTGTGTGTGTGTGATGCATTTATTCTGTCACTGAATTCTTACGCACTTAAAAAAAAAACAAAACCATTTCTGTGCACAACCCCTTCATCATTTTTCAAAATCAAATCTTCAGCTTAAAGAGTAACAAATCATTTCTGGTTTCCTGGCAGAATAACAATTTATTTAAATTTAGACAAAAAGAAATACATATTTGTGCTTTGTGCAGTTTAATGAACAGTTTTTAAATATACACTTTTTACACTGTTTTATATATATAATATTAATTGAGTTATCACCACTTAATAAATATTAAATCTCAAAGATTCATCTCCCCCCCCCCCTCCTCCTGCACCCATTTGTACCAGTTAGATAATCTAAAGGTGTAAAAAGAACCTTTTTATCTTTAGAGTTTTCAAAAACATTCATTCAAAGATGCGTATTGTCAAAATTCAAGTCAGTATATTTCATCCAGCCAGGATCAACATAGACTTCTCTGGACTCTCATCATCTCACACAAAGGTCATGAACCACGAAAGTACCAGTAGTGTTTTGTCTCTGTAGTAATCCGTATGAATCCAACCAAGACAGAAACGAGAGGGCAATCGCAAACACCAGCCATGAATCCACGCAGCTTAACCTTGTCTTTCGGCTTAATCACTCTTTGTCTGAGATCCCAAAGACACACCTGAGCACAAAGTTTTTTTTTTTTTAGCAGATAGAGAAGCAGATATGCCTCCTGACACATTTCCTCTTTGTAATTTAGATCTGACAGGCAGTTTTGGTTCTGAGGAAGGAAAAAAAGAATGTAGCAACTGGGGTCGGCAGAGAGCGTTCTACAAATTTGCATGGATGTCCTCGTGTCGCAGCACTTTATAGGTGAACCAGTAGAATATGTTGAATATGAGGAAGCTCAAGGGAAAGACGGCTCTGGATATGGTGTCGATGCGCTTGGCCCGGTCCACAAAACGTTTGTGAAGTACCTCTCCGTCGTACGAGGTAACTGGAGGAGGAAGAGGCGGCGGCGGCGGGGTGAAGACAGTGGCCGCCTCCACAGCGTTACCATCCTTCTGCAGGCAGTGACCCAGTCCATAACCCCGGAAGTAAAAACCACGGCTCTCCCTCACCAGTTCCTCCTCCTGTGGAGTCAAGCATAGGGAAAACAGATTGGCCTCTTGCTGTCGACCCAAATTAGCTTACAGCCTATTACATTTCCGCTCAGTGGCTGATTCCCAAATGTGTTTGGGGTGTAGCAGCACAAAAGGCCACCAGAGCGAAAAAACATCCGCAGAGAAAAGCACGGAAATTTTGAAGATTTTTTATATACAGTAAATGCTTGTCACTGATTGTGTGCAAAACGGGTAGTTTGTGCTTCCCATGTGTTACCATTACTGCCCATTTATTGCTCTAAGAATGAAAAATGCCTGGTAATGTAAACCCACATGATCACACAACAACACAGAGGTAATTCCAACAGCCTAAAAGACTAACTATATATTCCTTCCGCTGCATGACAAAAACTATTTTGGATCAGTTTCTCAAATTGTGACTACTTGAGATGACCGATGTCCTTACTGTTTCCTTACTGCAAGAAAATCTTAACACAGAATAAGTAAAATCATTTCAAAATTGATAAATAATGACATTTTAAAATGTTGGATCATGTATAAATTAAGCAAAGGCATGTAATTGCCGCCATCTTTGTTTGGATTATTAAATACTGTCGCAATCAAGGAAATGCAGAGTGTGTAGTACATTATTTTGAGAATTAAAGAAAACTCCTTCAGAATACCGTAAGTGTTGTTACACGACCTTGTGGGTTTTTCACACATGCACTGGCGCAACCTGACTATAAGTGGCACTAGCCTCAGTTTCTTCAATTAAAGGATGCTTAATATGATATTCACAGCATTAATATAACACATGACAAGTATTTGTTATATCAAAGGATATGTAGCTGAGTTATGTCGTCATGAGCAGAGAATGAAGATGCTCTCCCTTTTTGTGTTTCCGGCTTCACATCATGGCTGCCAATCTGCACTGTGCTAATACGGTGGTTACAGCTGATAACGGTGACCCTGCTCTGACAGCACTGCTGCCATTGTTTGCACTGTTCATGCCGTTAGCACCGTTAGCTGCTGGCCCAGCTGTCGTCATCATAAGAGCCGTGTGGAGGCTGTAACTATGCTCTGTATTCCATACAGAGAATCTTTAAGCTTGTTGAAGTTTCTTTGACACAAAAGAGGGGAATCGGAGGGCATCATCATTAGGAGGAAGAAAGGAATTTCTAATTCTGAAAGTTAATCAAAAAAAATTAACCTCCATCTCTCCTTTCTAGCTCTTCAAAGTTGCAGAATGGCAGACCTTTCAAAATGCCTATTAATAAAAAGTCATGATCTTACCCCCACCCCCCAAAAAAAACCTTGCACTTGGCATTATGCTTTGATGAATGGAGGGGCACTTCTTTTTCCTTTTTTTTTTGCAGTGAACGAGACACTGTTCCCGCCCTTTGAAGAGAATATTAATAGACATGCAGCTTAACTCTGACAGTCCTCTGCCACTTTGAGAGATTCACTTTAGCAGCGGAAAGTGAAGATGTGGGATCTAAATTGGATGATTAGTAGTCAGTGTGAAGTGCCCTGAAAGATCTGATCCCTGCGTCCCCCTCTCTCTGTGTGTCTCTCTCACTGACCCTGGCAGCTCTCTGGTACTCTGGCCGAACTTCGCATCTCTGTGCCGGACAGACATGGCAGTGAGTCACTACCAGCTCCTGTCAAAGGTCCAATGCTGCTAATGTATTTCACACATGTCTCCACCGGTCTGTCACTGCCCAGTATATTCATTTAGTCCTTTTTAAAAACATCCACGACTTCTGATCTCTTGCCAACACCCCCTGGTTGCACCTTCACTATTTAGCTAAAGACATAGTCGCTAACTTAATTTACTGTAATCTTCCTCCTCCTCACAATTGCCTGGTTGCGAGTAATGTTATGGTTACTAACTATCTGTTGCCTCAGTGACAAATTGCACCATACAACTGGGGGATAGGGAGTTGTAGCTCTTCTAGCATAGCTTAATTATCCCTCCTACTTCTTCCTAAACGATACAGTACATCATGTGCTAAAGGCTAATGGTGCGTCTCTCTAAAGATAATAGGTGCTCATCTTCTGTGCTCTCAGCAGCAGCTACACACTGTGATTTGTTGGCATAAGATCAGTTGAGACTGATTATTCTCCACAGAGCAAAATGTGATTTTGGAACTGGCTGTTTTCAGAGAGTGACAGAGTTTTTTTTATATATATATATAATATAAATGTTAACAACAAACTCAAATACGAATAGTTTGGGAAATGCGCTTATTTTCTTTCTTTCTTTCTTTCTGAGAGTTAGATCAGGAGATTGATTCCACGATCATATTTGTTTTCGTAAATATGGAGCTGCAGTTAGCTTATCTTAACATAAAGATGGGAACCAGGGTGGAAACAGCTAGCCTGGCAATTTTTGCACTTTTAATTTCGTACAGATTAAACAAAGAATTTGTGACCTGTTCATTGCTGATTTTTCAGGTTCTGGGAGGCAGATTATGTTACTTTCTGCCAGAGCCAAGATAGAAGTTCCCTCTTTTTCCTGCCTTTATGCTATGCTAAGCTAACTGGCTACCAGCTGTAGCTCCATAGTTATCATATGTGAGTGGTATCAACCTTTCCTCTAAGTCCTGTCAAGAAGACAATTCCCAAAATGTTTAACTCGTTTCTTTAAACTAGTCAATACAAAATAAAAACAAAAAGTATTGTTTTTTTCATTAATAAATGCCACAATTCTTGGGGTTTCCTGGTAAAAAAGATTCAAAGTTTGAAAAGGACAGAACAAGAGGTAGAAATGTAAAATTTTAAAATTAGCCTTGAAAACAGGATACACATGGGAGGGAATGAAGGGCAAGAATTCCAAGTTAGTAATGTTAGTATAAAGGGTCAGGAGGTCAGGAAGGGAAGGCTTTAGTGATGGGGCGAGGTCAGCACAAAGTGGGCTTTGGATGTTGGAGAAATGCCAGGATATATTGAGGTTTGAAGTGAAAGTACACAATCAATTTGGAAGACTGGAGACATGGACAAAAATTGGGTTCGAAGGTCAGGGTGGACAAAGGGTTAAATATTTTACCCTGGCACAGGCGCTGCAGTGCTGACTCGGGTTCCTGTAGGTTGAGTTGTTACCAGGGATGTCATTCACTTTCCGCAATGACTCAACACTTCCAGGCTGACTGGCAAACACCTCCATTGGAAAGGAAGGTAGACACATTGAAATAAGAGTTATTGCTCCTTATTTTATCTTTAGCTGTAAAGTTTGGTCTCTTAGGGAAAGGGAAATTAATTAGTGTTGAATTTATAATTTGTCCAAAAAAAGTTTTGGACATGGGCCTTAGCATTTTGCTGGAAACAAGAATTCCCCCTGCTTCATTTAAATGAAAAATCAACCTTTTGCCTTGCCAAAAATAAAGTGATTTAAAGATGCAAATTTCACATTCAAACAACAAACTCAAGCACACGCTCTCTGCTTTTAGTTAAAGAGGCACTGTGAGTGTGATAATATAGGGCATTTTCTGCGGCTGTTTGTTTAGGGAACTGGCTTTGAAGATGAATAAAGAATCCTCAAGTTATCTCAGTAAATATTATAATAGATTTTTTATTTTTGTAATTTTGAAGGCTGTGTGGATATTCTTGCAATAGCTTTTTGGGGATCTGCAGAGCTGTCAAACACAAAGCTGAAAGTGCATTGATTAAACCATGGTCAGTCTGGGATTTGTACGCTCCATCAGATTCCCAAACTCTCTCTAGCACAACACATAGAGTCGTGCGTCAATACCTCTCAGATGGATAGTAAGTGACCTCAAACTCCAGAGTGGGAGTAATTGTGCAACTAATGTGGACAGGGGAAGTCTTTTTCTCTGAAGACCATTATCTTCTCTCTCCAGTATCGACGCAGGAGGGCACACTGCCCGGTAAATCTGCTGGACTCTTCTGCCTTTTACAAGGGAACTTTGCCATGAGTCTGGGAAGCTGCCTATAGTCAGTGAGCTGTTTAATGGGATTTTCAAGATGTCCAAGACGAACCTTTGTGTCACACAAGGTTTGTCAGCTGTAAACACTTTTATTTGTCGACTTACAAGCCGTTTGCCTTGATAATCGTCGTTCAACATATGGATCCAATTCAGAGGATGTATGTTTGGATCATAGACTGTATATAACACGTGACATGACGTCACCCATTGGTTTGTGGACCGCCGTTTTGAAGCATCGATTTTGGTGTTTTGGCCGCCGCCATCTTGGCTTTTTGCAACCAGCTATTCAGCTATCTAATTAGCGCTTGCTAGCTTACCATGTTAACTGATCGAAACGGATATGTTACGGATAACTTGTTATACAAAAGCATGACCAATGTAGTCAAAGTGTCTCACACTGACCACAGTAGGTCAGAATACAGAAATGTATCAGTGTTGCAGTGTGAATGGAGGATTGGGGTATCCCACTGCAAAAGGTTTGGTAGGTAGGCTGCTGTTCTGTGCCAAATGCAGTGATGGAGGGAGAGGGTGGTAGCGGCTCGTCACAGGTCGTGCTCATGATGGAAACGAGCTGAACTGAGATGAACAGATCTGCCTCATGTAATATGACAGCCAGCTGTAGCGTGTTGATGTTGTCAGTTCCTGGATATACAGCAGCCCACAATAACAAGAGGCATAAGTCAATGTTATAGAGACTGACAAGGACTGGAGTGTGTGTGTGTGTGTGTGTGTGTGTGTGAGGCCTCCTCATGCTTGCTTTTTAAAATCTGCCACAATATGTGTGTATTTTGTGTGAGCATGCATTGGCCTTTGTGTGCGTGTGATTACTTACTATTCTTTGCTGCCGCTGCCTTTTCCTCAGCCTGATGAACTCCTTGTGTTGCCTTGAGACAAAGTTAACGGCTGCGTATTCCAGCAGGGCAGCAAACACAAACAGAAGGCACACCGCCATCCAAATGTCGATAGCCTTTACGTAGGACACCTGGGGAAACGGACATGGTCACAGTTATCAACAGCCAATCAATGAGGCCAACGGATTACCCGTGGGTGCTGCATGATCCACCCATTCCTCCGCTCTGGCTCGTAATGACATGCATCTTTGGGAAGGTCTAGAATTGTAATGAGTCAGTGGGCTGTGGGCAGTTGACACATAGCCACGAGACGGGTCACGGTTCAAGACTTGCGGTGCTGGGTCGGTCAAGAGAGAATATATGTCGCAGCAAATCAGCAATGCCCACTGAGCGTGCCTTGTGTGGATACTTCACTCAATTGAGCACCAGTTTGCTTGCTCTTAAAGATACACGTGTGTGTGTGTGTGTGTGTGTGTGTGTGTGTGTGTGTGTGTGTGTGTGTGTGTGTGTGTGTGTGTGACACATAGGGCACAAACTCTGGAAACACCTCAGCCATGTTTTAATCAACACTTCCACTGTGTTAGTCTTCAGCTACCACACATCTTAGTCTTAGGTTGACAGTGTTAACAACTGTTTTTTCACTCTGTTAACATGCCATTGAACGCCTACTGACTAGGTTTTTAAAAATTCTGTTTGGTTGAAATACTTTTATTATTTACTCCTTTCCTTCCATGGCTGTCCTTATTTTTTTTTAAACTTTCTTTTTCATAGTCAGGTAGCAAGAGAACGAGTTCTGTTTTGTTTCAAGATACAGACACTCAGTAATTGTGTGATTTTAAGATGCCTGAAGAGGTGAAAATATCCAGTATTTGACAAGGAAAAAAAAAATTGGCATATAATTTCTTGAGTTATGGTCAAAACATGTTTTGTGAGGTCACAGAGACCTTTGACCACCCAATTCTAATGTTGTTCATTCTTGAGTCCAGGCGAATGTTTGTGCCAAATTTGAGAAAAAATACAGAAAGCAGTCAAACTCTAAAACATAAACAGAGCTGGGTTGTAATGTAGCACTGGGTGGGCTGAAGTGCGTTTGCTATGGTTCCCAGCTATCTAATATACCTTGTGCAGTGATCTAGAATGATGGTTAAACTGTTAGCCGCTTGTCTATCGTCAAGGTATTCTAAAACACAATTTTAGCCAATCAGAAAAAAGTATTTACCGTCATGACGGTAGAATACAGTCCGTCTTTCACCTGTTCCCTGACCTTCTCCCCAGGGATCTGAGTGCACTGCCCTGCATGTCTTTCACAAGCCAGTGTCCTCAGCCTACCTGGCCTTTGTTTGTCTGTCTGCTCGTTAATCTCTAGCCTTGTCCTTAATTAGAAACTGCCTAGTGCAAAGTCAGCGTTTCATGACTAAATGCGCTCTAATAGGTCGTACTTTTCCAAAGCACCCTCCAAATGCCTCTTTTACCCAACATTGGTTGACACAACCAGGATACCTTTTGCAGTCGTCAGTAATCCATTGCATGTCTGTCACTTGTTTCATGGAGCGTTTTGTTCGGTCTTGTCAGGAAATATTTATTTATTTGAAATTTATGTGTCACTTTTTAGCCGATATGTTGATGCAAAATGTCAGAAGAGTTCACAAGTTTCCACCTCAGGCTATAATCTGTTTATTAGATTGTTTTCCATTTAGTCACTGACCTTCTTGTTGAGCTGATAGTATTATGTCGTGCCTGTTTCCTCTCACACATACTGGCTTATTGGAGGAACCATATGATCTATGATGAATACATTTATGTTTAATGGTTTCTGTGACTTAAATGTCATTGTGCACCATTGATTTTCAGCGAGAAATCATAAATAGCCCAACATTTTATCACTACGACTAAATACCCCAGTGAATAGAATAAAGACATCTTTTTGAGCTCTGACAGTACATCCCCTGCACCTCTGGGTTCTAAACAAACAAAGAATCCACCTTCCGCTACGTTCAAACCATCATATATCTTGTCCACTGCTCTCCAGACCCACCTTCGGCAGCGAGGCCCTTGAACCAGAGCTCTGCGTGGTCATCGTCAGAACAGTGGTGATGCCCAGACCCACTCTGGCTGGTGCAGCATCCATGTTTATCCAGAAAGACACCCATGACAGGATGACGATGAGGAGGGAGGGGATGTACATCTGGATCAAGTAGTAGCCCATTTGACGTTCCAGGTGGAACTTCACCTCAATGCAGGTGAATTTACCTGCAGACACATGACATAGTACATTCAACTGGCATGCTTAGCATTGCTTAAACTGTTGGGATGGGACTGGGAGAATAGGCTGTATGGTAAAGGAACATTCTGGTTCAAGCAACTGTTTAATAAAACCATACAGCAGGTTATAAGTTAAATCCTAGAACCAATAGTTAACAGTGTATTCAAGATGTTGTCGTTGTAGCTGAATCATCATGCATGCTTAACTGATTTTTATCTCTGGAGAAGAAATAAACTGAAGCACTTGATTACAATTTGGACTTTCAACGTGGGGTCCCTGGTTTCTTGACACCGTATGTGGAATTCATTATGTACCTGTGTTGTAATGCTTAGTGCAGTAGCCCAAATCCTTCTCCTCTTTTAGCACAAACTGGGGGAGGGTGAGATCTTCAGCCACTTGAACGGGGTTGTCAGACAGCCATTCAAAGATCAAGTCATTCATGGTGTAACCAACTGTGAAAGAAGGTGATTAAAGAGAGGATATTTAAGTAAGACAGAAATGGTATGAAATGTCCTATTCTTTCACTTTATCTTAGATTATATTGAATAGACTACGAAGGCACATATTGTTCCTCTTTTCATGCATCTTGCATATAATTTAAGACAAATTGTGGCATACCTTTTCACCATGGCATACATTTTTCATAAAATGACACTGACTTGCCAAAGAGGACTATAAGATGCTCAATAGTTCATTATTTTCCTAGACAGTATATAATATCTAAGACCTATAAAATCTTCAATAACACATTTTAAAACGTTTCAGCTCAGATTCTAATAAGATTTTGGGGAGAGATGCAGTTATTATATTTATAATATTTCAGCAAAGGTTCTCCAAGTAGACATGAAAACAAGGATTTACACCGTTACTGACTATGAAGGGGGAATGCATCAGTCACAGGATATAACATTTCTTGTTTGCTATAAGTTTCACAAAAACAATGCTTTTACTGTACATTTCAAAAGATGGCGTGGTGTATCATTGCACTAGCTGTTAAATATTTGTATTCTATCTATCACTTTCGCTGTGATCCTCATCCCCTTCCTCCTCCTCCTTCTCCTCCTCCTCCTTAACCTGATTTCTTTCCTACACCACGACTGTAATTGGGATCTTGTTGCCGTAGTATAAAGTCTATGAGAAACATTGGAAACCATGGCTAATGAGACCGAGGGAATGAAACTTTGTGGCGATATAATGTCGCTTTCGAGAAACCGTCCAGCTACCAGCTACCCTCTGCCATCATGTTTGTCACAGTAAAGGTCACCCACCACAGCTCCAGTCATGTTGTTGTGGTTGCTTGAAGGTTACAGAATAAAGGAGGACATGAGGAGCATATCTGCCCACGACAGCGGGAGATGCTGTATGTGCTAACACATACTGGGCTGATTAGAATGAACAATATTGCATATATATCAATTTTTGCGAGTGAATGTACAGTTTAGTGAACCACTCAGGATGAGTCAATAATTATTCTGCTTCCACACCAAGGTTGCTTTTTTTGAGGGTTGTGCTCTTTTTCAAAGCTACCTGATTATAAATATGTTGAAAATTCAAGCCTCATGCAACACCACAGAATTTCTTGCACATCTGAATAATACTGATGTCCACTGGGACCCTTTAGGGCCCAAGAAACAAAGGCATCAATTATTCAAGATGTTATACCGTGTCCTGCCCACATGCCTGGAAAAACAACACAACTAAAACACACTAATCTTGTTTCTGAATTCTCTGTCATTCACACACCCTGCTGTAACAAGCAAGGGAAATAGCAAGGCTTTCCTAAGATAACGAGCCAGCTACAGCTAAGAGGGGACGAAACATAATTGACATAATGTTTAAGGTGCAATAGAAATGAAAATCATGAGGCACTATGTCAGGAATACCTCAGCCAGGTAGAGTAATGACCGTTGGTCACATGTCGTCTTCTTTTTCATGTTAAAAAAAGCTGTTCACCTAATGAAAGCCACTCTCTTAACGCAGCCATGGTTATGCTTCAGATTCTTATTCGTGCTTTTCACTTATGGTGTAAGTTTCAAAATAGATTTGAGGTTACTGGTGGCTAATGGCTCAGGGCAAAGCGTGGTGGTATAAGCTGCATATATGGAGCTTTGATGTGTCAGAATGAGGCAGAATCATATTGTTGGTTCTATTTATATATATCTATATAAGCCATTGGCATTAAAGGCCAGAAAAGAAGATTGGTCTTGGCTCTCTCTCTTTTTTTTTTTTTTTCATCACCCGCCTCTCTCGTGCTTTCCCGATGTTTCTGCAGCTCTAGGAAAGGCAGTAAAACCTTTAATGTCCCCTCAACATCAAGCTCTAGCCAAGGTGATCACACCCTTGGGTGGCGTACTATTGCACTTGTCAACACAAGGCCAAGTTTCGTCACCAGAGGCCTTTAATCAGGAATGATTACGTCTCCTGTAATGGCGGTGTGATGCGATACACTTACCCAAACACATGCACACACTGCTGCTTCAAGCCCACATCTGTTTGCCTGAGTCCTCTCCCTAAAATGTCTTCATTTTTTAGTTTTTATTCTGCCTGACGTACGCTGTGCACAAAATGTATTGGATTTTTTTTTATCCGTTTGTCCTCGTGTTAATTTGCAGATATAAATCATGCTGCCTCTTGTACAAAGAGGGAGTTTTATACAAACCAATACCTCTTGTTCTTGTTGGATCAGATAAGGATGCATGTGGAGATACCAGCGTTCAGCTTGACTTATTTTGTTTTGTGAGAGATACTTCTGAAAAGGTGCAGGGACTTCATGGTATGAGTGCTCCTTCTGTTTCCTCCCTGTTGCTACACTTTAAATTCTTTTGTCCCTATGACAGGAAATTAGGTCACCTCTAGGCACAGAGGGTGGGTCACATATAATAAAAGGGACACAAAATTAAAGTTTTATTATTTATATCCTGGAAAATTGGTTTCGCGAGGGCAGATCCTATCTCTGCTAAAGGGAAGAATATTTTTCTTTCTCTATATTGTATCTATTAAAATTTTAAAGGTTTGCCTTTTTATACATTTCTTGAACACTTTCAATATATGTACAGTAAATGTGAACAAGAATGGTAAACTGACTATTCTTTAAGCCCCACCAGCCCTTATTGTTGCTATACCTTTAAAGCTTTGCGTTCTGTGCAGTTTACAACGTGCGCTACAACTGCATAGTATGTGCATTTTGTGTATGCAAGAAATGCCAGATTTTGGGTTTTGGAGAATATAAACCCTTCTCCATATGGACTTTGTGAATACATCCCGGATATCGACACAGCTTTACAGTCATGATGTAGTTCCTATCTCTTGGAATATAGCAAGATAAAGCACCTTGCAAGCCAGGCAAAATGTAAAGAAATGGAGACAGATAAAAGACAGATAAAAAGAGGAAAGTGAGACAAGGGGAAGTCAAAGAAAAGAAGAAGACTCACAGCTTTCAAGCTGCATTGTACAGGTCTGAATGTCCATGGGGAAATTCTTCAAGTCCATAGGGCAGGACAAGACAAGAGTCAGCCTGAGATAGAAAAAAACAAAAAACAGATTGGAAAAGAGAAGAGAAGCAATAGGGGATGTCAAAAATGGCACAAAGGGGCTCAAGGAAAAGATATCAAAGCACAAGAAGAAATGATGGGTTAACAGATTACAGGGAAATATATCAGTGCCAAGCTGCTTTGTTTTGCAAAGTATTAAAAGAAGTCAGGAGTATGTGTTCAATACAATTGGACAAATGAGAAAACTAAAAAGATTTTTTTTTTTTTTTAAATGAGTAGCTTGGAAAACAGTTACTCTACCATTTGATTACTTGTCGCACCACAATAATGGCAAAGTAATTGGTGCAGGCATCCCTGCTCTTATTTGTTGTGGTGTTGATGCATTAAGCCTTCAAAAATCCTCAGAGAGAGAGAGAGAGAGAGAGAGAGAGAGAGAGAGAGAGCTATTTGGTAGTCTGTCTGGAGGAAAACTGTGTAATTACCTGCTCTAATGCATCGCCCAGAGGCGAGACAAGAGCCGCCAGCAGTATACACGCAGACATCCATTTGCTCCTGTGTTCTGATGACACAATGTCTTTTTCAGCTGAAGAACAAACTACAAATAGCCAACTGATTGATTCTCCTAACATGGGATTCATTGTGTCATGTATTTAGTGCACACAAAGATGCTGTAATTATGAAACCTAGTTTGGCAGGCAGATCTAGAAGATGCAGTAAATCAGTGGTACGATGTGGTGATTATCTGTATTTGCAACAGAGGACTTGTGTTGTTTGTCTCTCCCTCTTCTCAAAATAAATGTAGAAATATAATATCCTTTTTATTCGTATAATATATATGAATTAAGAAATTATAAAATGCTTAACTTACTTTAAAAAAAAATATATATAGAGAAAAGCACCAAAGAGAAGGCTTCCACAGTGGTGAACTGAATGTGTTTTCTGAGGCAAAATGACCAAAACAATGCGAAATGTGCCAAGACCTGCTCAACTAAATGTTTGCACACTTTTACTTTTGGTCTGAATCTTTTTAAAGTAAGCAGGGAGGACACAGGTGTCATCTCCTCTTTGTTGTGGTTTAATAAGCCATTTGCTAATTTCCCGTCTGGTGTAGAGTGTCATTCAACAAACTCACTTCATAGTCGCACACTTTTATGTCCATCATGGTCAATTGTTTCATGTTGATCTATATAAAGTTCTCCCTCAGGTAAACGCTTATCACTCGGTCAGCGTTGTATTTTGTACTTTAGTGTTGTCAGCACCGTTAGCTGCAACCCGCCGGCTCAGTAGTCGCCATGTTGATAGCCGTGTCGAGGCAATAGAAATGCTCGTTTTTAATTTTTTTTAACATATAAAAATGTTCATTGTGCGTCAATGAACTGACTTATTTAGCCACTCAGAGTAAAGTAGCAACAATCAGATAATATCAAAGCGGTTGAATGAATAAATTAAATTTTTCCCATCGTACTGCAGCTACTTGTCATTCCTGATGTCATTCTCAAACTGGCCATAACAGTATTTGGGAAGATTATCTTTAGTTACCTAATGCTGTACAGAACGCTGCCATCTTGGAAAATCCGTAGCAGCTTGTTATCAGTGGTGACCTCGTGGAAATTGGCTCCTTTCTCGTTTGCAAAGAATAAATCGGGTTTCCAGATAGAGTCCAACATGGATGGATCCAGATCAAGCGAGTCGTCCGGGTATTCTTTGTATGCCAGGCGAGGGTCATTCCATTTTTGCCGTAGAAATACATTGAGCCTGTAGTCCTGTGGAAGAACTCAGGGAAGTTAATTAAAAACATATCAGCGGTGAAGTTTGTAGTACAGATGGAGAGCGTAGAAGTGGATCATTCTCCAGTTACTTGTCTCTCCGACTGATGATGAATTTATGACGACCAAAACTATTGTACTATTTGAAAAAAGAAACCATGATGAAACTTTGAGCCTCCTTTATTGGATGGAATATCACTTTAAAGACCAAATCTACAATTCTTTTTTTCTTCTGTCTTTCATATATCGGCAATGGTGCTTCTGTAAATAAAAATACAATTTAACGTTCACTTATCTCCCAATCGTAAGGACATATGTAAGCACTTGAGTTATTACATATGATCAATCTTTGTAAGGTAACCTCAGTGGTTCATGATAATAAAGACATCACTCTAGTTGAAAGGCCCTTGCCTCACCATATTCATCAGATGTTCCTAAAGCAACGATTTAATAAGATGGTATAGTGTTTGTCCAGACGTTGCAAGCCATGCCAAGGACAAGTGCTGAAGACACTCACTCCTGCCTGCAGCCAACATACATGAGTAATTTAATTAGAATTCTAATCTGTCCAATTAATTCAGAATTCATCTTTGTACATTGTTCCTTTTTCTTGCTTGTTCATTTCCTGTATCAGAATTAAAAAGCATGCTTCACCAGCGACTGGTAATGATACCGTTACTGTTGTTGTTCTCTGGGCTGACTGGACTGGAGGTCTGACCATGGGCCTCCTCCCTCAGACACCCTTAAACAGTTCTGTGTTGTGCTGACCCAGCAGCTATAACACTGTAAATGCAGACTTGAGGACAGTAATTTCTCCCTGAACCCCTCGTCCTCTCTCCCATACTCCTTTTCATCCATTTTCTCAATTTTTCATTTTAATTGCAGAGTGGACAGTTCATTATCAGCATGTCAGTGACCCATTGGTCTCTGAAGGTTGCACTGTTATGCTCCAGGAAACACAGAAATGAGAGAACGGCTTCAGCCCTGAGTAGATTAGCAAAGAAGTTGGTAGGAAAGAAAGAGGAAGTAGTGTCCAAGATTTCTCCTTTTGTGTATTTCCCTTGTGAGATATATATATATATATATATATATATATATATATATATATAAAATGTATTTATGTCCCTCCCTACAGGGGAAATACAAACCCTGATCCATAATCATGTTTAGATCAAGAGTGAGATTTCTTCTCATATTAATGCCGTTTTAAGAAAACTAACATGTGAAACATTTGAAATCTCCAAGGTCTTCTTACCATTGTAGTTTCTGTGATGGACCCAAAGCTGTTGATGAAAATATTACAGGTGACATTCACAGCTGGGCCTGAGGAAAGAATAAATAGACTGAATTCACACATCTTTCCCCTCAGATGGGATTCATGAGATCGCACCACATACACAAACATACCTATTATAATGTAATACAAATCTCCTGTGGCTTTTTAATGATTTACAGCAGTTTCTTCATTCATTTTGAGACTTGAAAGCTCCAGTTCTGCTAGTGAAGAGCCCGCACTTTAAATGCACTATAGGAGAAAGAGTTTATAGGAGAATGTGTTTTCTTAAGCACTTCTGCAAGAGTAATTACAGCCAAAAGACTCCTCGACTAAAACCAAGCACAAAAACGTTTTCAGGAGAAATCAAGGGAAATGACTAATACCACTGGGCTTGTTAAGAGTAAGAGCAAGGAAGGCCACAGAGACGCGTCGGTCCACAATTTGGCATCGTTGTGTGTGTAACCCTGACTTTTGAAATTATGAAATTAACAGCAAATACATTTCGTGAAAAGCTTTTCTTGTTCTTATCACCATAAGGAGGAAGCATATTTGCAAAATGTTCAATGACATATTGTTTAATCTGTTTTTAGTAGCTCTCACAATAAAACGTACTGATCCATCAGCAACTTCAGCAAGCCGACGTTTTTAGGGTTATATTCAGGCACTCAAAGCTCTTGATTATGGTTGGGGAAGATCATGGTCTTTGTTTGATATTGAAAAGGCAATAGCGACTTGAAGTATGACATAATAAGATGCATGCACTTATAAACAGTTAACTCAAACCATAATCTGTTCCCAACTTTAGCCAAACTGCTTTTGTTGCCTGAACACAGGTTTTCACACTGACTCGTGCCTCCTTAGAGGGACGCGGAGGGAGAGATGCGAGGCAAAGATGCTGCGTGAGGTAAAAGGGAAAGGTGCATTCCGGTGTTCTACAAACAACGGCATGTTCGTTTTTTTGTTGTTTGGCTCATTGACTTTGCCTGCGTATCACCGTGGTCAGCAGTTGGAGCAGCAGCAGCAGCAGCAGCAGCAGCAGCAGCTGTGACACACAGCTCATGAAGGCAATGAAGGTACTTCAAAAGTGTCTGGTGACCTTGCGTGAAAAATCGTACCGCGTGATGGCTTTGTAAAATCTAAACGCACAGACATGATTCATATAATCATAGACTCGGTATGACTTTCACTTTACCAGAATGTCATCATCTGCATTATCCATCACACATAAACGTCTATAAATCCTGAGCTTTGAAGTCATAGAAAATAAGATGCTCCTTAAAACCAGAACTTGCCTGAGAATCATCAAGATTTTAAAGTCCAACTGAAATTCCATTTAATTTGTTTTGAAATGAATTGTTAATGTGTTGTTTACATGTTGTTGACTGTAATGTGCTGCAGTCGAGTAGCTAATTAGTAATCTAGCCTGAAAACTGACTTTGCAATGCAAAGCTATAGGGAGGACTCCCTCCCTATGACAAAAACAAAAGTGTAGCGCTTCCTAAACTGGAAACAAAACATTACCAGTAAACATAGTCCAGGCAGCATTTGTGTTTCCTTCAAAACATAATTGTGGAGACGGGGTTGCTGTGTGCTTGTGCAGCATGGTGAAATATTATGTCTCATAATTAAGTCACCATCAACACGAAAAAATAACTAGCCTACACCACAAAGGGTTAACTATGCTTTAGGTTGAACTACTGTGCGAAAGCAAACAGGCTGAAAAGGTAGATGAGCTGATTCAATATTTATGTACTGGGAAGCTGGAAATCTCTGAATCGTATTGTGGTTTCTGACAAAGCAGCATACAAGACACACACATGAGAATGGTCAGCTGTTTACCTTTCCCAACACAGATCGAACGCTCTTTGTTTTTTCTCGTGCTTTCTACTGTCTTTTCTTTGCTACCGTGTTGTTCTGCCTTGGCTTATACCTTTGAAGTTGGGTCTGATGCGGGCATCGTATCCTGATGTTCTTCCCATGAGCTTGTCCAGGAAGTCAGACGGCGACAGCTGTGGTCCTGCCCTGCCGGGGGGCTTTATCTCCTCCTTACAGGAGCTCAGTCTAACATTAGAGAGAGAGGAGGGGGGGGGGGGGCAAACACAAAGGGAAGGAAAAGAGAAGATTTGAGAAACTGCAGAGGAGGGTGTGTGCATGTATGTATGAGAGGTAGCAGAGGGGGTGTTGCAAAAAACAATAATACAAAAAACGAGAATCCAACAGTCACCAACTTGGTCATCAGCAAAAAATACCCAGCGGTGGATGATGGAATGAGTGTGAAAAGTGACTTGCCTCAATTGGCAGCTAAAAGCGTATCCATTTCACATCATGTGTGAGACATATTGTATTTGTTAAGCCCTAACTACAGAGACGCAAAACAGAAGGAGAGGTAAACTTGTCCCTCTCCTGCGCTTCCCACAGCTCGTGGCTTAGCAGGGGTAAAGCTTGACAGATTGATGGCTCAATTGTAATGCTGTGAATGTCACACCGGGGAGAGGAAGGAGTTGATACAAGCTCCAGTGAGGCTCAGGCAGCCACTGACAGGAATAACCAACAGGCCCGAGTGAAAGTAAGGAGAGGAAGGGAGACGGAGAAAATCTTAAAGAAAAAACCACAAAAAAAAAAAGACACAAGGAAGCATATAAGGAAACAAGGAAACGACTGTTTCATGTTCACAATGGATTTGATTTCTCACTGGCCCCTGTTGGAGCACAGCTGATTGCACCCCATGCTTTTGATACATTTGTTAACAGTTCACAATCTGTCATGATCTGGATCTCCGGAGTACAGATGGCTCGTGTGTGTGTGTGTGTGTGTGTGTGTGTGTGTGTGTGTGTGTGTGTGTGTGTGTGTGTGTGTAGCCACTGATCTACCAATCTTACGGCCTCTTAGCTGTATTCAGAGCCACATAAAGCTCATCGTCAGGGGCAGCAGGATCAAGGACTTTGTGGAGGATATTTTTGGGACGTCAAGGGTGAAGCTGAGCTGATTCTGAGAAGTCTTCCACTTTTAATCGTGTTAGCAACAATTAGGAATTGTTTTGAAATGTAGCTGCAGCGATGGCGATTATATGATATTTGGACTACTTTACAATGTTTATGAAGCTACGGTTAGATATAAGAGTATTTCTCCACAAAATGTCAAGTTACACTAAGGAATACTTTAGAAAGATGATTAAATAAATTAGATTGCTTACTGACAAGTGTCCTTGCTGATCCATGATTTGTCAATGCTTCACAGTCTCGGATGGAAACCAGCATGCTGCCAATTCCTCAGTGGTTTACATTGACATTGCCTGTCCTTCGATATCTGAATTTGAGTGAAGGCAGCCATCTGTGTAAATCAATTGAGACGTAAGAGTTGTTGCATTGGCATAATTACCCCGCAATCCGATCCATAGCGGCCAACCCTCTGCCAGAACCAGAGAATTCGACGTCTCATAAGTCTGCAGGTTGCGTCAAAACCACGTCTAATTTTTAAAAATGGCCCAATCTCATTTGTTTTTTTTAGCTTTCCGCAGCACAACACTTATATTACATCATTAGTGCCTCCCAAATGCATATGATCAAACAGAAGTGACATGACAGGGTGGAGCTAAGTACAACCCAATGCTGAAAAAGATATGTTTAGGCGACCATAACCATGTTATGATAAATTTCATGAACTGAAAACACGCTGCGAAAGGGTTTTAGTTGTAAGACGAAGACACTGAAACGTCAATTTTACTTTGTTAGCATCATCTTCCTGACTTGTGATAATGCCTCTTGAATATTTTTGTATTTTTCAATTTCAACATTTTTATTGTCGGCATATTTGGCCTTCTACATAGCGGACACCTATAGCACTAGGACATTAGTGTGTTTACATAAAAACAGTTATCATGGTAACGTACCACATTTCAGTGCTAATCATCCAGTGGTTTCCATCCCTGAGGCACCACCACTAGTCCTGCTAAAAATAACACAAGCACTAGCACCTTTTGTTGATTCTCCCAGAGGAGCTGCGGTGCACGTCTGTCTTTCTTACATTATAAAGCTCAACTCTCACTGGTCCCCCGACTCCACCCTACTGCTTCTGGCTAAAGTCCACTCTGTGGTGTTGCTGATTTTACAGTATGTTGGTACTCCTTTCATCCCTCTCTCTCTCTCTCTCTTTCTCTCTCTCACTCTCACACTCACACTCACACACACACACACACACACACACACACACACACACACACACAGCGAGGTGGATTGATGGTCAGACTCTTGCGCTAACACAAAGCCATAACAAACTCTCTGTCTCGGGTTGTGCTTGTTTTACTGATCAACACAAAACGATAAAACATCTTGTTTGGTCTCGAGTGTGATATCCTCTGACAGGACACAAGCTTTCAGAAACAAACGACTGTGGGAATAAACTCTGTAGTTTTCAAGATATATATTGACAGAAGAAGAAAAGGTCTCTCTAACACAACTGCATGTTCTAGCAGAGATTCATGGATGCATTTTCACACAGCCGGCTGATGACTGAGGTTAATTTCTGCTGTGAAAATCATTCACTACAGTCAAAGAACTCATCTTTACCAAGACATATCAAGTCTAGCGCATGAGACGAGGTTAATTTATATACTGTACATTCACGAGTCAGTACTTAAAGTCAAAACTATTAATCAACACAAACACTTCCACAGCAAATTCCAGCCAAACACAAGTCTGGATCTGGGGCGCTGTCTTTGTGAGTCATTTCTGCTTGTTGATGCTAAACAACAGTATGAGAACAACTTACATTTATGCCATTGTTATTGTTTATATGGCAGTAATTGTTCATATGTCTAACGACAAAATATTCCCTAGACAATGCAGAATGTTGTGGTTCTGGGTGGATTAATGATATGAAAAAGCTTGTGTCTTTGAGTTCTTTATTTGGGAGGACAAAGACACAACTTTATTTTATTTTACATTAGGGTTATTTTTCCATTTGTGAACTCTTTGTGGTGAGGTCTACAGCTGAACTTCTCACCCTGAGCTGTGGGAGGAGCTGTGGATTTCTGTTTTCCCTCAGTGGGTTCACATCACCTCCCGATTAGCCCTCATGCATTTCTAATTGGACTCGTGCATTTCCCTCACTATTGTTTCATCAATGCTTCGACGTTGTTATTTCACAGAGCGGGTGAGAGAAGAGACGGCCCCAATCAAAAGATTTTACTTTTAAGTTGTCTTTTTTGGCACAAAACAGCCCGTTTGACAATTTGCATCCAGAGTGATGACTCTCGACAGGTTTTGAAAGCAGTGCATGAGGTGAAAAAACTAGAACTGGATGCCCTCAAAAATCGTATGTCTTTATTGGTAAACAATATACGTTATATCTTAAGCAATTTTTGGGATGTTAGTCCTTTTTAATGTAATGCACTGTACAACAGTCAATCCTAAAATGATATCAGCAGTTTCTAGTGACTATAAAACTACAAGTCTGACTGCAAGTGGCTCCTAAGAAACCTTCAAAGCTAAATAATGTGGTTCTTTGTCTGAGTGATTCAATTATTAAGATGCTCTTTGGTGACATTTAATGAGCCTGACCTTTTTGGCTCCCCCTGCGTTCTTTTCATTTGAGCATCCGTACCAGACTGCTGTCGAGAATACACAACAGCCCTTTCTTTCCTTCCTCTATACAGCCGGGCTTTGGCTGTCACTCTTGTTACTAAGTGACTTAATTTGGCTTTGGCAGCAAAGCTGAATCAAAGCTCAAACACAATTGTGTATACAGACGTTCAAGAAGTTGAAAAACAGAGGTGGTTATGTAGAATTCAAATGGCTGCTCAGAAATAATTTAGTTTTCTTTGAACTTTCTGGATCCCAGCCGGTGCTACTGTACATATTTTGTTGTCTCCGAGGAGAAGCCTAAATAGACATGACAAACAAACATGGTTTTTATTCTAGGCATCCTTTGCAGCTATAGACCTGCAGAGTAACCACATTAAAGATTCAGTCCTTCTATTCTGGATGGAGTTTGTATAGCAAGTTGTTTATCATCCCGCGCTCCGTCGACAGCTGTGAGAGGGAAACACTGTTCTGACAAACCTGTCAGGAGTGTGCCGCCGTCAGCCGATCAACCACAGGAAAGAAACTGGATGAGCAACTCACCTGAAGAGCTACTCTTCATTTGATTAGCGTTTCACCTCACCTGGCTTTAAGCAAAAAATTTCAGTCAGCAAATTAATTCTAATCAAAGTATGTCTACACATGACCAGTGGTTCAGGAAAACGCTGTGCAGTAATTTCCTGCAAACATGGATGCATGGCAATGAATGACTTGTTTTCCTATTTTTCGCCACAGAAACGTGCTCCTTCAACAACAGACATCATCATGGTGAAAAACATGGTTTTTAATAGGTGTTAATCCAAATTCATGAAGTAAAGAGAGAGGCGTATGTAGAATCGTCCTATATGGATGTCATTCTTACAGATACTGGGTTGTTGCAGCTTGTTTTGAGATGCATGTTGGGTTTTTGTCGTAACATAAAGCTGCAAAGTGGGTAAATGGATCTTGTAAACCAATTGTAGCTGCTGATTATTCACAAGCTTCAAATAAGGTATGAAAAGTACAAAATCCTGTTCATAATATCTACCGTTGAAGTTCTGCGACCAGGCAGCTCAGGCAAGGAATGAGAGGCAGCATAACGGGTGTCCGTTTCCAGTGCACTGCATCAGTTAGTTACAAGGAATATACGACCGCACACAGCGAGGGGAAGGAAGCGGTAGCTGTCATTCTGCGTACCGTACATAAGGCTCAAATGTATGACGACATAAATGGACTGGGGTGAGAGGGTTTGGGAGGCGAGGTCAGCGAGAGACCAACATTTCTTTACATCTGCAAAATTCCCTGCCTCCTCTTTCTTTTCTTACAACATAAAGCCTCAGCGTGTAAATATGGACAGACATGAATGCATACTTCTTTAAATGTAGGTTAATATACATGCGGTCCACAAGACTGGTTGATTGGTTTTCACTTACAGACACAAATGCTTCTTGTTGTTTCTATGTTATCATCTTACTCTGTTTTACCTCAGAGCCTCAATTTCGGAAGTAACCGATGACAATTATCTCTAATTAGATGGGATGGGATTCTGCCCATGGAGTGCAAATATGTTCTTTTAATTGTTTTTTCATTAAGAAGCCGGTGATCAGAAAAGCACATCATATCACAGTGTGGCTGTTCCCTGGTTTCCCACAAGGAAGCGCTGGGGGATATCGGACCCATTAGACATCCATGCATGAACATACTAACTTTGTAGTGCCATTAGCATAATGGGAAACGGAACAAAACTGCTCCCGCCGCCTGTTGAAACACATTGCTCTAATTTCCTACTAGTCCAATTGCCCTTGACATTCACTTGAGCCTAACGTATTGCTCTCAAAGAAGGGCTTTCACTTCGGAGTTAAATGCAGGGCTACTGGACAATCAACACAACTTTCTACCAGGCTAATCAAACCGTACGAACTGACTCGTGCCATTGACGGGGCTTTTATTAAAGTACATCCAACCACAGAATGCTTCCCGGTAATACATCGACGTGTCATTTTTTTTGTCTTTAATGACCTGTGCAGCCCTAGTCTTCACAATCCTGTATGTGATGGCCGACGGCTATACGACTATCCCCCTTTTTGATCAATCGGCTCATCGGGGAATGGGATTTGGAACACACTGCAATTTAACCTTGCACATTTATCTTCAATGACATGATGACTGCCACTCGTGCACAGTGAAACCTCTAGGTGTGGAAACATAGATACAGACAGAACTTTCTACGGTAGAAACCTTTTACTGAGCCTGGTTAACATCAATTAGCAAACCACACGGTGGAGACATGGATCACAACTTCAGACTTTGTCAGGATCGAAAACATAATCAAACAACCCAAAATAGATGCGGATTGTGACAAGATGCATACTGCACTACAATACACTTTCTGTATGTCAACATAAGCCAGAGTTTAGTCGGGCCGAGGTGAAATGATGTGCACATTAAGTACTCAGTAAAGGGGTCTCCTTTGCAAGGCAGATTGCTAGAAATTATTCCATGGTTTTACGATGTCATGGGAGAAGCCATACATACATATTCAATCTACAGTAGATAAAATCTATGGTGATGGATTTGAAATTACTCCTGAATTTTTCCGACAGCTCGTTTTTGCATATGGCCCACCTCTGAAGAGCAACATCTGTCATTATGCAGGAGGAGGTTGACGAGCAAAAAACCTGCTTACAGTTAAATGGCAACGTTCTGTTTTGCTGCTTTTGTTAAAAGATGAGGCTGCTGTCGTTCTATATTTTTTTTGTTTTTCTCAATAAATCTGTCTCTTAATACTTTCTTACGTAATTGTAAGAAACGCAAAAAAATAACACAAATGCCTGCAGTTTTTTTTAACCTTGCATGGCAACTGGATTCTTTCAGATTCACGTGAGGATCACGTGATCACATATCACACAAACAAAACATTTAGTCAGGCTTCAAGTAATGCTCATGTAATGCTCGGGTAAGACAGAGTTCGGACCAATCAGCTTCCTGTGAGGAGCTAATGGGCGTGGCTTAGCTGTGTGCGAGACGATGGAGAGAGGCAACTGTTCAGAACAATCAATGACGGCTCCTGAGGTCAGCGTATAGAAGCTGCAGTAGCATCATTTATATCAGAATTGGAGAGCGTTTCCTCAAAGAACAACACTGAAGGCTTTTCTCCACAGAAAATATATTTTCTGTTTGACTGACAGTTGGTTCATCCAATCACCTGCCACGTATGTTTTTGAAACAGCATGCCCTATTCCAACACTTTCTCTGATGTTTCTGGTGGGTCAGGTCAGCAGTTTTCAGCCAATGTTACTCATTAATAAGTAAATAATAAGGGGACAATTTCCAACTGCAGGATCAGTGTGCTTGCAAGTACTTATGGCACCAGTGCGGTGTGTGTGGAATCAATTCAAAATAAATTACAGCACCCCTGTTCATCGTAATGAGGGAAGATGTCAGCCAGTGCAACGGTGTGGCTCATTAATGTGTTTTTAATCGTTTGTGGACAACAATGGAGGTCTATAGGAGAGCGGAAGACTATTTCAGGCCACATCAGTTTATGTGGATCAAAGGGTTAGACAGCTGACGGAACAGAACAAAGATAGTTGGCGGATTAATGATACTTTAAATAGTGGCAGCAGACTCATTCCCTTTAGATATTGTGGTGTTTACTGGGCTTGCTTTTAATACCACCCCCGTGTTTGAACTCATTCTATTCTCCTCTGTGTTATCTTTGATCTTTTGTTTTGGAGTGAAGCCTAATTAGTTCAGCCATGAGCCAATGCTAATGGTAGAATCTCCTTTGTGTTAAGGTATATTTAGCTTCCTCAATGCAAACCCCAGGGTTTAATGATTCAGATTAATCCATGCTAACACAGACTAAGTCACAAGTCTGTGCCGTTGCTCATGCGTTCTAATTTGTAATGCAATCTTTAATCTTGCGGGAGTGAGTCTTGACATCTCCGGAGTACCCAGCAGAAATGATGTTCCTAGGCTTGTGCCACAGTAATGACAAGGGCACAATGAGCTCCGGCTTGATGACAGATTTATGCTCATGATGGCCTGTTTCTACTACACGGAGCTATACCACCCTGGGTTTTTCCCCATGCAACCATAACTAATCTCCGGCACTGATCACATATTCTAGTCTAGTGACTTAAAATTCTTCTTAATGTGAAATATAATATCCTTCTCTTTGGGATTGCATGTTCCTATCTGCTGGGTTTCTGAACACAGTGTGATTTAAAACTGAAGAACATGGTACTAAACTTTCTCCAACTCCTAAATGCTACATCTGCAACAAAATGAATTGTTCAGCAACACATTATCTATCAAATATGACTTTTTATGCTCATCTAATAAGTTTGGTAACATGAGGAACTGAATTTCAATTTCTAATAGACGCAATTAGCAATTACAGATCCACGAGAGCTCACTGTATGCTGTATGCTTACTTTAGGCACTAAGATTAAAGTAGTGTAATGTTAGTCTTTAGCCTATATTTTGATCTGATATTGCCACTGCCGGGTGGTTGTGTGTTTTCAGGCCTTTCAGTTTCATTGCATCTCTTTGGAAGCCATGTAAATGGAGCCCTTAGTGGATGTGCTCCTCTTTATGCCCCATAAGCCACATGCCATTCATTGTGAATTTCACTCGAACACTTTAAAACCAAGCAATAGGTGCACCTTGTTCCTCTTTCTACTTCATCACACTTCTTGGCTCACAAGCACGTCGATTACATACAAATTGATATAGATAGGGTTTTGTACAAGTTATTGTGTATTACTTTTCGCTGGTTGGGCTACAAACAGTGAGAAAATCCTGCTTGGTTGGCTATATACTAGCCTCAGAGTTCTTTTGCTTAGTCCTTCTGTTCCTGTTAAATGTGTGCTACACATGAGGCAAATGCATATATTCTTATCTTAAACTTACAATCATCAGTGACATTTGAATCGATGGCGACTAAGCCAAGACCGTTGAAATGACAAACCTTTCCAACTGGCTATTAGCATTAATCTTTAAAAGTGAAATATGTATTTAACTGGATATGAAGTGTTCAGCATTTACCTCCTGTTAACTCTCCCCAAAGCTAAATCAAACAAACAAATGGTTTCCAACAGTCACAGTTTAAATGGCAATCTCCGTGATAAACCCGAGGAGCTGACCTTTCCCCTTAAGGGAGATAAATCTAGTATAGAGCGTCCTCAGACCTACCCATCTTCCAGATGTCTCTCCAAGCCTCTCTGTATTCAGGCCACCTTTTCCACGTCAAAGATCTGATATCGGCACGGATTGCCTCCTGTCACTCTCTGTGAAACATAGCTAGCAGGATTTCTGATAGAGAGAAGGGACTATACTGGCTGCAAAAAGATTGCTTTGATGTGTCTGCTTAGGGGCTTGAGATGGACTGCGGCTTTATCCTCACACAGCTCCTCACCACATAAGCTTTAGGTTTGTTTTGTCATGTTGCTGGGCACTGTAAAACGCTACAATAACTGTCCATTTCGTTGTCTTGGATCAAACACAAAATACAGAACATCTGGATTCATGCAAATAGAACCAAGCATATAAATATATCTTTTCATCATCTGCACATTCAACACTTCTTGTGCCTTTTCTCAGGCTATCATATCCCATGCGTGCCAATTAATGCGGCCGTTATGAATCGTGCTGGAAGCTGAATGGTTGTGTTCACATGCAGGAGGTATAAACACCATGATCAAAGCAGGATACTTGTCTGTCGCATCTTCTCGTACTGTAGACAAGGTAATGAAATGCAGGGAGTTGAGGAGTGAGATTGGATTTTTTCGATGCAACCAAACTGGGATGGTCATTGCATGACATAATGAAGCACTTTGCTTCATCGTGTGTGTGTGTGTGTGTGTGTGTGTGTGTGTGTTTAGTGTATTAAAAGAGGGTTTCATCAGCTGTGTGCAACTCCACATGTTGGAGCTCTGCGCCCCCCCCCCCCCCACCCCTCCCATCCGTCTTTAGTTTTAAAGGCCACTGGGAAATCTCTCCAGCTTGATTCTTACAGAAGTAGTCAACAATCTGTGTACAGTCAACATGTAATTAGAAGCCTTAGACTGCTGTGACGATTAATGTCTTCTATTTGCTAAATGCACCTATATACATATAGATAGAGGCCTCAGATCCCATCAGTCGCGCTATTAATCACATCCTTTGATAGCATATGTTTCTTTTTCCTGTTACCTGCAAGTTATTTCCAACTGCCATCATCTTTTTCTTCTATTAGCCATTTGCTAGCTGCTTTGAGCGGTGTATGCAACTGTGTGTTCCCTTTTTATATATGGTCGAAGCTCTTGGTTAGTCTTCCACACTTCTGACTTTCCTCAGGCTACTCCATTACAGTTATTAACTGCTAACAGTGGCTGCTTATGGACGAAATAGGGTTTGGTGGCCTTCTCATTTTGCCCCAGGGACCATGGCACCATAGCAGTTACTGCATTAACAGAGAGCAATGAGAAAGCCAAGGGCCAGCGGGTGAGCCAGCGTGAGCTTGGCCCCAGTTATGGTCCACCTGTGCCTTAAACCAAGGAATAAAAGCTACTAGGGTTTTGCTGTCAATCTGTAGAGTGAAGTGATGTTTCAGCTCAGGAGTCGTACAGCAAATTGACATCCAGAAAATGGTTTGCACAGAAGCGCACATTAGACACACGCACACCAAGACGGCCACTGCACTCTACATGACCCATATTTTTGGACATGACAGCAAGGACGGAGGAAGTCGTAGGCATTGCCGCTGGCCTGTTTCGCTTGATCAAGCTGTTGGCTGGAACCAACAGCGTCATGACAAAGCCACCATGGAGCTGGGTCTACCAGGGATTTTCTGAATCATACCCAAAAGGGAAGCAGACTAACGATGCTTTGCCAAATGCTTGTTTCTTATTTTGCTCATGCTGCTAACGTAGAACGCCACTATGTCTAAAGGTTGAGGTTGTTTTTTTACCCTTTGATGGGAACTTTGACTTCACATTTTGGGTTTTGTGTAATTATTTTGGCACATTTATGTGTTGTTGCAGTTTTTAAAGCCAATGTCAGGGTCTTTATTAAAGATGATTGTTATTGCAGCTGAGCATAACCCCATATCCCAAAATGAAGTCAATTGTACAAGGCAGTATGAAGCGGCAGTAAATAATAATTTGTTCATCTTTGCTGAGCAGAAGATGAATGCATTTAATCACTTTACATCATTGTCAAGTACAATATTGAGGAAAAAAAGTCATTAACAAGGAGGTATTTATTATGCACTGTTTTCCGTTTCCCACTGTGAGAATCTCATGCTGGTTTTTTGTAATCATTGAAAGAATGAGAAGCATTCAGGAAGAAAAAAGCATTGATTGGTAACTGTCAGCTCTAATAACAACAAAATACCATTTGCCTAAATCATCAAATGTTTTATGAAAAGGTAAATCAAAACCTGTTAACATCAAAGTAGCTAGAAGGATTAAGTCAGAGTTTTTCCCGCTTCCTAGCACCTACATATTTAAGTAAAACAGAAGTACATTAAATTACTCAGCGTTTCCTGATATTTTGAACTGAATTAATTGTGTAATGTTGACCCACAAGATATTAAAATTGATAAAAAGTATTCTCACCTCAAACTCAACGGAGCTGTTTTCTGACTATTTTACGTATGTACAACTTTGAATACACATTTACAAATCTGAGCGCACATTTAGAGATTCACAAATCTTACACACACAGGGATTGAGATACAGTTTCACATCCCTCCACGCACATTTGCAAATGACATTGCTCCAATAATAACCCCATACTTCATTGTACGGGAGATTATACAAGAGAGAAGGAAATCCTCCCAGGTTGTGTCCTTTACACTGCAGACACATAGTACAAAGATTAAAAACATATCTAAACTGTTTCAGGATTTACTGGTGGAATTAATAACGACAGCATAAATGGGTGTCATCAACAGATTTATCGAGCGTACCACCCATTTATTGAAAAGCAAACATCTCTCATCCCAAGAGAACCACAGGATTTGACACACTCTTTCAGGAAACAATGTGGGCGTCTTGTGGTAACGCAGACAAATGGAGAGGGTCTCAGTGGTCGAGCACCAAAGTGAGAGAGAGAGAATAGGTTCAGGACTCGCACAGCGTCTGTTCAACGTGATAAAAAGATGCGTCTCCAGCCCTTGTTATGGATGGCTAGGAAGCTCTGAGTCCAGTGTGGCCTGAGATAACATGGAATCAAAGTATGGCCATGCATGACAAATAGTGTGAGCGTCACCAGCCAAAAAAAAAAAAAAAAAAAACACACGATAAAATCACGTCTCTTGAACATCAAGTTGTGTCCTCCAAAGAGCCTAATAAAATGGCAGAACACATTCTCCTTGACTGTCTACACTTTTTACTGAATGTCAATGTGACTTCAAAATGTGATGTCATTAAAGGGAACATATCATGCTCATTTACAGGTTCATACTTGTATTTATGGTTTCTATTATATGGCACTTAGACCTGCTTTATAATAAAAAAAAAAGATGTGAAAACCTCACTATTTACAATTTAGGACATTTAAAGACTAGAGCATTGAACTATTAGGATTACCTTGAAATGACCATTTCAACAGTGTTTTGTTGTTTACAGCCATTAGGTTCTGTTTCTTTTCTTTCTTACTTTCATGGAAGGTGTAAAAGGCACATGGCGCCTGAGGATTAGAGCAAGCAGAGTAGCTGCTGCCCCACTAGTAGCCACAGGGGAGAGCGATCGTGTGCTTTTTGCATCCTCACTTTTTCAACATACAACTTTGCTGTTTGGCTAGTTTGGAAACTAATTTAGATCAAAAATAGCTACATCTGGCAATTTCATAGGCAGTTTATGAATTCATAATTACATTTCCTGTCACAGGAAGTCCTCTATTCTGTTAAAGCTATTCATAGCGGAGTGTCTGGCAAGAAAACAATGCTTGGGTTCAACAATAATGTATCTTACAAAAGGAGAACACAAATATTTCCTGCCAAACCTCTCCTTGCCCTATATTAATGTTGCACCCATTACTTTTAACTATAACGAGGCACCCACGGTGAAAATGTTGACACTAAAACACTGTACTTCATGGCAATTTCAATAAATTGAAAAAAATCCAGTTTTTACCTAAAAAATAAAGGTGTAAAAAACTCTTTACATTACATTTACCCTTGCAAAATCAAGAGCATGTATGAGAACATATTTAAACATTGAACAGTAAAAATAAACCATGAATATTCTAGATTGACACATGAACTCTCTGTAACATGCAGAGTTAATTATTAATTATATAAGCCTTTACTCCCTCGAGTTCTGCGATAAAATATAAATATCACTTTTAAATATTAAATGTTACTGTTAATAAATACAATGAGTAAATTTGATGATTATCAGCCTGGCTCAACTAACATGAATCTGTCCTTTTCAGGGGAAGACAAATGCCTGGCAGGCCATTGATTGAATCAAGGGAAGGGGGGGAAGAGTTAATTAAATGCTCAGGATAGGATCTGATAGAGATGAATACGGCTCAGACTACTTTCAGAGTCTGAAACATTTTGTAGAAAGCCTGCCATACTAGTAATGTGTTTAGTACTCCATTTCCATTAACTAACTTAAATGAGGTGCGATGTGTTGAACCGTGTTCATAACTGGCTACTAAATTACATACACAGCACTTGCAAGATAATAGCACAGCACAGCAGCAAGAACTCAACATTTTTTATAATTCTTGTCTCAAATTGCTCTCAAACTTCCTGTCAGCAATCTGTGCTGTAAAGGAGTACACTCACTATTGACAGCATTGATTTAACGGCACTAAAGAGAGAGATTAAATGGTCTTTGTCCAAAATGCGCCTTACTTATCTCTGTCTTAGTTCTAGGAATAAACAAAGACAGTGATTTTCTTTTCTTTTTTTCCAATGGCAGACGATAAATAATGAAACTGAGGAGGTAGAATGTCAAATATTTTACACTTGAGGGTTTTTTCTACAGCAGTGTTATTATTAAGATACAAGATATTTAGTGGAGTTATAGTTACAGCTGCATCCTTTCAAAATCTTTCTCTCTGTGAAGCTGTGAAACATTGCAACCCAAATTTCTTTGGGCTTTGCAACAACAGCTGTCAAAACTGTTGTGTTCTCCTCTTAAGAAAGACTTGGTTCGTCTAATGTCAGGTTTTTTTATTTTTAACTTGAGCACACTATGATATCATCAATACAGGACTTCACCTGTCAAGGACATCTAGTCATCTCACTAATGTGGGGAGAAACGTCTGCCAGCGATCCAGAGGTCAGAGCACAAGGGATTTGTGGAAGTACATGATCTGTGTTACCCTTGAAGCAGCTTTGCACGGTAAATAAAAGACAGCCACCTGCAGAAAAACAGCCCACTTATATCACAAAGTGTCAGGTAATGGACACCTCCAACCATCAATACAGACCTATTTCTTTGGAAACTGGTTATTGGAGATCCGATTGGATATCTTGCTGTTAGAGCAGAAAGAGCGGAATGTCAACAAGGTAAACATTCAATGGTATACTCTGCCTCATACAACCCACGGACATGAATGCATCTTTTTTCTGACTGAGGTTGAAACTGTGGGGCTTGGGCATGTGATTTGGTTCTTCCTGTAGGGTGTGTGTGTGTGTGTAAGAGTCGTGCGCCCTAACAACAGAAAGTAATTCATTCAGTATGTAGATTATTACGAAGACTTCTGCATTGAATCCCAACATGGACCGCTCTCATTTCATGCTCCTGGAGAGGAGACACCCCCTTACTGCCATTGTGTTATCTTACGAACACAGCTGTAAATCCCCCTCAACAACCCTCTCGACCCTCTTTACCGCCCGACAAATCCTGCTTCACTGGTCATGTGTGACCTCGGCTGGAGTAAAATATTGGAAGAGGGGCGATTTGTTTGTTGCTTTGGCTTTTATTTTCACTGCTGGGCCTATCTTCTTATATGAGTGACCTGGGTGCTACTGTGTGCCATCTCAAAGAGGATGCCGGTGTGTGAGAGCTCCAATTTCTTTCGAGATTCTAGGAACAAAGAATGGAAATATGAAAATGGCCAATATGATGATCTATATGGAATGAAGGTGTAGCTAAAGATAAATTGCAACCAGTAGATTCAGGTGTTTACCAATTTAGCGACTCGTACATAAGACAGTGATGGGTTCTATAAGGACACCTCAAGACAAATGTACAGAGACGACTATAAACTAGGAGATTTATTTCTGAGGTGTACTGATCTGGTGTTTTCAATATCGGCTGTGAAATAATTATTTTCCTGACCTGTAGGGGGAAACGGTTGATGAAACAATATAATATTCTCAGGCTGCAATTTATTTTCTTTATCACAGAGTCAGAGGTTGAGATTCTACCCAGAGACCCAAATATTACATATTACATACAACATTTACATTATTTCCACTTTCTAGTAAGAAAAGTGAATCAACCAATTGTTGAGGTTTAAATTTGACTTTAAGATCAGGATTAACATGTGCAGTGTGCTCTACTCCTCTTAGCGTTAGCCTGCAGTATTTGGCTGATAAATGACGGGCCTCTGTAATTACTGATGCAATGCAGCATGGTCATTGTTAATGGTTCAGTAAATGGTTCCGTTTTGATTCAATTACAAATCGGAGCTTCAGTTTGACTCCACTGCCCACTGTTTCTTTTTGTCCAACCGTATATTATGAGGTCTGGCTTTTGTAGGACAGCCTTTTTTTCTTCCACCCCGAAGGTGAAGTTTAATCAGCATCGACTGTATGGTCCGACATAATGACATGATGGAGGGTGTCATAATGGCCCCCCACTTCATGTTTCTAATTGCAGAGAACACAGTGACCTACAGCAGTGAACCTCAGAGCCAAAGTGCTGCTCTAGTCAAAAAGTGGCCATTTTAATCTGAAGAAGAGTGGAAATGTGCACTTAATTGCATTAACCTTACCACTGTGTCACATATTTACTTAGCTAGATACATTGACTCACACACTGTCTGTGCACAGAGTGAACAATGTTGAAACAAATATGTGCCTGGTATTCCTCTTCATTGTCCATTGTCAGTAGTGATAACAGTGCTAATATAAAAGCTGTGGTATGGGACACCAATATGTGTCCATGTACATTCAGCTGAAAGCTTGTCAAATCCAAAGCCTATGCACACAACATCATTTGTTGTGTTTTGAAGTAGAAACTTATACTGACATGTCTGAATGTTCAGAGTTATAGCTTTGTTTTGGTCACCGCTGCCTTCTCAGGGAAACATCTGGCTCTTTACATGCTCCACTACGGTCACCAGCTAGCCACTATTTTTGTCTCTCTGCTGTTTAATGCATGCAGAACAAGTGGTATGCAGTGGCTTGATAAGAGCTTTTTCACTGGAAACCGCTGCCTTCGGCTGAAAACTATATGCTGGTGGAAGTGAACAATAAAGTTACGGGTTATATAACCATAACAATGAGCTGAAAAATGCTAAAGAGCTGTGGGGATCTGCAGAGTCAGGTGATATTTCTCTTTTGATTTGTCACTTTGAGTAGCCCCTTTCACATTATACATAGTCAGTTAATCCATTATGAATATGAACATATTGATTAAAGTATCTGCAATTTGTATTCCTTATCCAAATTCTTCAGTTTATCTTGGTTTAAATCTACTTGCAGTTTGCAGGCAAGAACAATTTGTGGCCACCAGGTGCAAATTAAACTCGATGCTTTCTTTTACCTCTGGCATAACGTTTTCTCCTGCATGTGTGTGAAGCGAGTGATGTGTAGAAAGCACAAAACCCATTTGATTTTAACCTCTTTTTTTTCTGTGTGGTTCCCTGCCTGACCAACGGAGAATGTGCCCTTTTTAATGCTCTTCCAACTTAGCGTTAGCTGGCTAAATATCAGTGGGGAAAAGTTTACCCTGAGCTAATGCCCATCAGCTACACTTCATGATGCATATTTATTATTCAGTGGCTTGCGGTATTGATTTTGGCTGGCAGCAGAGACATGTCACAAACACTTGGTGAGAAATAAATTTTGTGTGAGATGTATACGACTATGGCTTTTAAACTCATGGTGTGACTCTTAATAACAGAAAAGATGATTAGCATATTTAAGGGGATATACACCCTAACACCTCCAATCCTCCAGCATCTATATCTCAGTGAAAATAACTATGATTTAAGATGTCAAAGGAGGTTGTTGTGCACATTTATACAACAGAAAAAGGGAAAGGTAATATGTCTTTTGATTGAAATGGGCAGCAAACGTCAGTCGCATCTATCAAGCCAAGGTGTCAGCTTGACACTGAAGGCGCCATCAGTAGGCTGTCACCTCCACCGTTATATCAAAAACACAAATCTAATGTCCACTGAAGCTACGAGCAGATCAGTGGCAGACATTGCTTTCTTGTCAGGGATTGAAGATTCCACTGTGTGGCCGAGTACGTGTGGTCTCCAACTCACTATTTTCTCTCATGAACAATAAAAAGCAGGGAGCTTAGGTAGTTTTGCTTAAAGCGAGTGTCTCAGTGAATTTTAGTGTCAAATTAAACCAGTTGTAGAATAAACAAATCCAAATATTCCTCTGAGAACAAGCATAATACATAATGACTTGTTTGGAAGTCTTTTTTTTTTTTGACACGCTACAATTACGTTCCCGACATATTGTCAATGGAATTTAAAGCTTACCAGCACAATAATACAAATTTTTTGATTAATTTGAATAATCTTCTTTGTGTCCCTAGTCTTCATATTTCATTACTAAGTATACCACTACTCTTCATGGTGGCGCTGGAAGTGGAGAGCAAACCGTCTGTTCGACTCTCGTCTCCAGCTTGGCTCTCATTTTTTAGTCATTAACTCACGTAAACATCCCATCTGTCCTCCTTTCACGCTTCCTTTTCGTCAGCACTCCTTGCTGCTCTACTCCGTGTACATCAGCCAAGTACGCGGGGATTTGTTTTTTTTGGGAAGGATTCGAGAGCCCTAAAAGTGTTTGTGACAGTCGAACTCAAGGTGACATCTCAGTAACATTCAGTTGATAGTTGATTAATCACCGCATGTGATGTCAAAGCATGTCTGCTCTTTTTAAGGGCTGTCCTTGACCAAAGAATCACACAAAGGCATCGCTTTTAAATCTTGTGTTTACCAAAACGTTTCTTGGAAATGTCATTAATCATGAAAAAAGCAAAAAGAAACCTGACTTGTCGACTCAAGAGAACTTAAGTCGACCGAGACCAAAATTACCGCCTATCAAATTAACGAGTGGAAATGTAGTTTTGTCACCCAAGTTGTTATATTAAATTTGTTTTGAAAGGGACAAGCCACATTTTCAGCTCTTTGTTGGTTGTGAAACATTTGGAACGAACGCACACGATCATTGCTTTCCTTTTCCCTCTACTGTTTACTAGCCTCCAGATATTACTTCGCTGTTGCAGATACTTCCATACCAGCTGGGACTACCATCAGAATTTAATTAAAAGCTATCACAGAAAGATTGTGTCCTCGTCCAAAAAACTGAGCTTTTGAAGTTTGGAAAGAAGTAAACACAATTTAACCAGTCAGAGTGTTTCCTTTGAGCGCTATTTTTCTGCTGTTAACAGGTGTTACTTAGAAGCCTCAAAAGAAAACGCAAGTAATTCAAATGTGAGGTTTTAAAGCTCATCCAAATGTACCTTTCCAGAAATCCTGACATGGGGCCTGTACCACAAAGCAGAATTTGGGGTTAGCGAGGTAACTTCAGGGTTAACTTTGGGTTTTCAGTTCCATGACGGAGGTTTACGGCATGGTTACTTATGCTGAACAGCTAACGTGGTCCGTGTAGCAGGTAATGTTCAAGATAAGAGATCGGCTGAAATAAAAGCGCCGCCTACTGACCAATCAAAGCTGGGTACGTGGATCGTAAATTAATATTATACAATTACAAAGAAGTTAAAGTTATAATCGAGACTAAAAGTAACAGTTTAAACCAACGCATGCAATGAATCGTTGACTGTGTGAATGTGTAAATTAACAGATTTACACGTGTGTGTGTGTGTGTGTGTGTGTGTGTGTGATGTTTTAGCCTTATTTTTAGCTGCAACCCCGGCGGTGTAAAACTGACTTGGGAGCAAATCTGTATTAAAAAAAAATCTGTATATATTCTCTCATCATATATTCATATCATGTATTCGCTTACGTGTGTCGGCTTCTTGAGTCACAGACTGGATGCAGCATTACTTTGCTCAGGTTACTTTAAAGTGCGATGTGGCTGATTTATAAGGTATGGAAGGAAACCTGCTTAAAGGAATGAACACATGTAATTATGATCAGATCTATTGTGCTCTAGATGAAGCAGTGATATTTTAGATCTGTTAATTTACGCATTCACACAGTAGGCGATTTGTTGCCTGCTGTCTTTAAACTTTCAGCTTAAATTATGTGTTTAACGTCTTCGTATTTGTCCGATACCTTTGTGCATCAACACATTTCAGTGTCACTTTGCCTCTGCAAGTGAATCCACTGATTTTAAGTGATTTATTTCAATTATTTAGTTAAATGAAAGATCGAATCGCCTCTGTGACCGGGCTCCAAGTATGTTTTTTTTGTACTATATAAGTATCTAGTACATCCAACATCTGCACCTTGTATAATGAGCCTTTGAGGAATAATATTCTGCATCTATCCCACTAAACCTGCAACCATTTGCCCAGCAGTCCTTTAAACTGAAAGTTGGTGTTCAAGGAGTGTTATCTTAAGGGACATTATTTGGCACACAATTTTATCATCCATTTCTCTTCACACCAGGGTCAGTCCCAAAACGTTTTGCTCTCCCTGCACTTCACACTCTCTTGACTTGCAATTTCTAAACTGTGCAGTAGCTGGGAAAAAAAGCTCAAACTGGGGCCAAAATGAAGGTATGAATGGACCCTTAATAAAGCTCATCATTTTAATTTGACAAACTTTCTTAGAAACGGAACGCCTTTGAAGTTGTTCTGCTTCCTGCTATAATAGGACAATATTATAATATATAGGATAATAGTTCCCCACAGTTTACAGTAAACTAGGATTTGAAACTGAAAATAATGAGCTCTCAGCCATGCACACGGATTGTATGACATTGGTGCAAACTGGAGAGTCGAGAAGGATTTGCTCTATGATTCTGAAATTTGACATTTAAAGATGATTGTTTCGCTGAACATTTTTCAGTTATTCAACAAAGCACAGAAGCACCAGCAGTATCTCAGTGACATATGCATCATCTTAATTGGGCATCCATGGGGAAACAAGAAACAAAATGGTAGTTCTTCAAGTGTTCAAAGTTTTAGGTGAGATTGTTCCTGCATGCCTTGTGACCGTACATACAAAATCCACATTATTTAAAACCAAATATGAGAACCGGAACATGTGTCAACAATAAAGTGAGGATTCTCTCAGGAAAGTAGAAAATAACTTCTAACTTGATTAAAGCATTTTGCTTATGCTCCTCTTCAAAGAAGTCAGTCATAAAATGTGTTTATTTAGATAATAATGCAACTGACCTACTTTCTGCAGATGTGATGACTGTAAGTAAGTAAAGCCATTATCTACTTGAATTCATTTGTTACAGTTAAGAGGAAAAAACAGTGGGCTTCATCCCCAAATCTGCCTCTCCTTCTCACACACACACACACACACACACACACACACACACACACACACACACACACACATATATACACAAGTCAAGTGGACACCCAATGACCATGCTCATGAGGACCCAACTGCATCGACCGATAAGCCTTCCTTTCTGATATTTCCAGTTTGGAGTCTGACTCATGACCTCTCACTGGCTGGAGGCAAGGACAGCAGGGATTCTCTGCCCTTCACTTCACTCTGTCTGCCAATGAACAAACACAAATCAGATGACAACCGGGCGTTAATACATTTGCACAATTGAAGCGTCTGCCATTGTCATCGTCACATACTGGTGAAGTCAGCGCGTGTGATCATTCCGGTGAACAAAAGCCTCTCGGTGTAGAGTTCTTAGGGCAGCAGCGTGTGCCAGAAACAAACTCAAACTTGCACAAATCCAAAGTGCTGTTTAAAACCCCGCTGTGAACAAATGCAAGTAGCGTGACTTGACTTCTGCTTGTTAATGACACTCCACACCAGATGAGGAGGTTGCAAATCAGAGTTAACACGTTACATCAAGTGTCTTTTATAGTCCTCAACTGAGCACTGACTTCTTCAGCTGGTGCTGGACGTAGCGCTGTAAAGGTCCGGTGCGTAGGATTTCAGGGGATCAATTAGCAGAAAAGCAATATGACCTTTATTATTATGTTTTGGTTAGTGTGTAATCACCTGAAACTAAGAATTGTTGCGTTTTCGTTAGCTTACAGTGAACTCATCTCTTCATCATACATACATTACCTGAAGGCCACCGTAGTTCTTCGACACGCTTGTAAATATCGCACGTCGCCATCTGACTTCCATTGCTCCTAATGTAGTGTTGTCGTTGTGACGATGGCCTCTGAGCAAGGCGAATGTTGCTACCACGGTTTTGCACCGTTACCACAGTCTTGGAAAGGAAGGAGTGAGCGGGGAGGTTTTCAGTTGGTTGCAGTCTGCAACCACACCGCTATGCAAATCCTAAACACTGTCGCTTTTAAATAAAAACACTGCCATATACTGAGCAAAAGCTGGCATTGACTGTTTTGTTACATTTCTTATCTTGTTTCGTAAAAGCAGATCTGCCAAGAATTAGAAGCTGCTGGAACACAGGTGTCAGTGTCCACAGTCAAGCGTGTTTTGCATCTCCATGGACTGAGAGGCTGCCGTGCAAGAAGGAAGCCCTTGCTCCAAAAGTGGCACCTTAAGGCTCGACTGAAGTTTGCTGCTGATCACGTGGACAAAGATAAGACCTTCTGGAGGAAAGTTCTGTGGTCAGACGAAACAAAAATCAAGCTGTTTGGCCACAATGCCCAGCAATATGTTTGGAGGAGAAAAGGTGAGGCCTTTAACCCCAAGAACACCATGCCTACCGTCAAGCACGGTGGTGGTAGTATTATGCTGTGGGGCTGTTTTGCTGCCAATGGAACTGGTGCTTTACAGAGAGTAAATGGGATAATGAAGAAGGACGATTACCTTCAAATTCTTCAAGATAACCTAAAATCATCAGCCCGAAGGTTGGGTCTTGGGCGCAGTTGGGTGTTCCAACAGGACAATGACCCCAAACACACATCAAAAGTGGTAATGAAATGGCTAAATCAGGCTAGAATTAGGGTTTTAGAATGGCCTTCCCAAAGTCCTGACTTAAATCCCATTGAGAACATGTGGACAATGCTGAAGAAACCAGTCCATGTCAGAAAGCCATCAAATTTAACTGAACTGCACCAATTCTGTCAAGAGGAGTGGTCAAAGATTCAACGAGAAGCTTGCCAGAAGCTTGTGGATGGCTACCAAAAGCACCTAATTGAAGTGAAAATGGCCAAGGGACATGTAACCAAATATTAGCACTGCTGTATGTATATTTTTGACCCAGCAGATTTGATCACTTTTTCTGTTAACCCATAATAAAGTCATGACAGAACTAAACTTCATGAATGTTTTTTGTGACAAAGAAGTATCTGTTCCAATCACTCTATCAGAGAAAAATCAGAGTTGTAGAAATAACTGGAAACTCAAGAGAGCCATGACATTATGTTCTTTACAAGTGTATGTAAACTTTTGACCACAACTGTATGCTTCCTGCAACAGTGAAGGACAATGCAACATATCACTTTTGCTGTAAAGTGACCACTTTGACCCTAAAATTCTCTCTCTTCTCTCTCTCTCTCTCTCTTTAATTTTGTATTATACAGTATGTCTCCGTTGAAAATTCCCTCAATGAAACCTGCTGAAAACACCCACATGCTACTGAACTGGATGGCAGATTAGGTTCAGGAAACCAGATTCTGGGTTTCCGTTCAAACCAACATTCAAGACGAACGAACCAGAAGTGTAGCAACAGCACTAAACACAATAGTCTCTCTCTCTCTCTCTCTCTCTCTCTCTCTCTCTCTCTCTCTCTCTCTCTCTCTCTCTCTCACTCACTCACTCACTCACTCACTCACTCACACACACAGAGATCTCCAAGCCCTTAGCAACCACCCTCTCAGAATATAATATCAACTTCATTTACTACACCCTTTCATTTCCTCTCGTCTACTACCATCCAGTCATCATATAATCCATCTTGTTCACTATTTTCCATGCCGATCTTTTTTTTCCAAATCTCTTACTTCCTGTCTCTGACACCCACCGCCCCCCCCTCTTAATGCTCGATCTCATCTCCTCTTTCCTTTCTGAACCATTTCTCTCGATGTCGCGGCCCCCGTCCTCCACTTCTGGACTCACTTACTAATCTCCACGCAGCCTCCAGCTAAATGAATCAACATCAATTCCTTGTTCACATTTCTCTCCATCCCAGTTCTCTCCATTCCCGTTGCCACCCTCTATCTCTCCACCCCACCTCTCCACAGCTCCATCAGATTCTTTTACACCTGCCCTACTCTTCCTCCTCGATCCCTTCCTTTCCTCTCTCGCTCCCTCCCTACATGGCGAGCAGACAGGCTAGTAGGAGAGCATGTAATTTCTGAGAGGAGGTGCTGTCAGTTGACTGCTCTCCAGGCTAAGAGCTGCTCTCCTCGCCCCTGGGTTCACGGAGTCACGGCTCTGTTCCGCTCCAGGATTATGCAGATCTTAATTCCCTTTCGTTCCCACCTGAGGTTGGCAGGGCATGAAATAAGTAAAGTGTTCACTGCAAATAAAAGTTTTTGCCACCAAGAAGGATAGAGAGGGGGACGAAGGAAGGAAGGAAGGATGGATGGAATGAGGAAGGAAGAGAGAGGAGGGAGCTTGGTTGCTGGTGGATGATGTGAGCGAGCAAATGAGGGAGGAGAGAGAGAGAGAGAGAGAGAGAGAGAGAGAGACATGAAGTGTGTGTGGTAGGACAAACTAAGAGAACAAAGACGGGAGAGAGGGACGTGTTTTTGTTTCGTTTGTCCCCTGACGCACTGAACGCGCACTGACTGGAGCGTGCCCGCTTTTCTTACAACGATTAAAAGGCTCCTCAATGCACACGTGCCAAACACTTTTCTTGTTGTTTCTGAAAACATCAGCCATGCAAATGCTTCTTATTCTTACATTGGAGCGTCAACGTTATCCTTTAACCTAAAAAAGCCACCAATCAGTCCTGCAATACGAGCGGGAATTCCACAGGTAGTTCGCGACCAGGACAGATTTTCTCGAGGCACTAAGACAACAAGGTTTGATATCTGATGCCGTATGTTGAGAAAGTGTTTGCGTGTAGACTTATCTCTACATTTGCATGTCCTGTAATGATAAAATGGGATGGTATTGTGATTTTTTTTAATTGTTTTTTTTGAGTTGGTGACGAGAGATTCCAGTTTTCCGTGCGCGTAAAATGCTTGGTTATTTTATGAAACCATGCCCACCTCCGCCCGCATCTCGCATATAGCCTACCGCTTCATAACAACATTTAATTACATTTTATTAAATGGCAGCAACACCTAATATATGGATAGTTAGTTGAAGGGCGCTTAATCCTGTTTCGTCTCAACAACAAAAAACAAACAGCGGATAGGCTAATTATCTAGAGAGCTGCATACAAATCAAGTCAAAAGTCTCTGAAATGACAGACGCAAGTAAATGCGTCGCCTCTGATGGTTGAAAAGTTGATCAAGCAGAAAATAAGAGAGAAAGATAACTCGCACACACGTGAGAATAATTAGTGCGCCTCACCTGATAAAGCCTCCTTGGAAAAAGCAGAAAGACAAGACATACAGAATCCGAATGACCTGTGGGAGCATCCTCTGCTTTAAAATCTCTCCTCAGTCCCGTTGAATAACTTGCAGGAAATGAATTTCGAAAATCAGCAAATCCACTGAGCAGCTTGTGAGACTCGGCTGGAAGAGGAAGGCATCGTCTCTCTCTCTCTGTGTGATCCGAGCAGCTTGTCTTTGGGGAAACTTCTCCCCCTCCCACCAAGTCCAGAGGGCTGCACACATCCACACAGCAGGCTCTCGGCTTCGGGCGGCTGGACGGCACTGGTCAGTCAGTGTGTTGAAGGGGAGTGTCGGATTGCCTGTCAGTGTGTGTGTGTGTGTGTGTGTGTGTGTGTGTGTGTGTTTTGTGACTGTGGTTTCGCCAGCTTTTTTTTTTTTCTTCGTGTATTTTCCCTCCTTGCTCTAAAAAATTTAAAAAAAAAAAGGGTGTGACGATTTAAAGGAGCGGTAGCTTTTGTTTTGATGGCTGCCTCATGTGTAATTGAGCTTAATTGGGATGGAGGGAGTTGTGGCTGTGATGATGGTGATGAGATCAATTGCAGTGTTGAATACACTCTGGTGACGACCAATCTGGAGTGAAACGCACCCAAATAAACATTTCAGTTAGGAGGAGACATTCGAGGAGGCGGTCAGGAAGATAAAGTGCGTTTGTGTGTAGGAGTGCAGCCTCGAGAGGATTCTGATAATTAGATGAAAATGGTTCTGGGAAGTGTTTTAGTCCATTGTGTCAGTGTCTCTAAATAGATTTTTTTTTTTTTAGTTTTGGGGGTTTATTGAGTCTTTTCCTTTCATACAGTAAGTTTGCCTCTTAGACCACTAGAGGACACATGTCGAAATGGTTTGCAATGGAATTTAAAGCTGTAATCAATATTTTAAATATAACCTGGGTCAAATAACACGGTGTTACGTAAGAGCAGTCGCCTGTACTGTAGCGTCATCACCCAACTTTGCTTTGTTTTAACGTACAAACTCCATTTTTTGTCACCCTGTTTTCAGCCGCAGCAGGCAACTCTTTTTAATTAAAAAAAACTCTGATAAATCCATGGTGCACAACCTGCCCAGCCCCAAACGGCAGACGGACAAAGTTAGCGCCTAGCTGCTGGACAAAGTGCAGCATTTAGCAGCCGAAGAGCTAAAATGAGAGCTTGAGGCAGAGTGTTTATAGGGTTTACATTCATCGGGTGGACAGAAACATGATCTCAAATGGGTGTTAATGTTTCAGTTATCTGCTGCATGTGCAAATGGGCAATTGGCTGCCATAGCAACTTTAGAAGGGAAATATTAGTGCTGCGTTTTTAACTTGTTGCACAGCCTCCGAATACATTTTCAAATCCCATAAGTGCATTAAGATTTGGCTGCTAAAATAAACTGGGTTTAGGGTCAAAGAAAGAGTGAGGTCGTAGATTTAGAAGATGTATTGAATTCTGGTCTTTAGCATGAAAATCACACGCCTATCAACCATGGCATTACTGCACTGAATTATGGGATATTTTGAATTGGAGAAAAGCTGTGGGTACAAAATCACGCATATTAATTAATAGTCCATTATCAATGTACTCAATGTCTTTCAGATGTGCAGGATCTCAGGTTGTAGATCAACGCATCCGTACTGAGTAGAGATCACCATGTGACAGATTACTCACAGGGTGTGACCATCAAATTGCTCCTGTTGCAGTCCTTCGTCTTTGCGAGTGGATAACACACAGCAGATCTAGTGTTTCTCAAGCAGACAGAGGTGTCCCTCCTTCTTGTGGGAAAACACAGCAGATTAACCTTTGCTTCATACAATTACTCATTCTCCTTGTTCCTCCTTCACTGAAGAAGCATGGGTATAAAAGATGCATTGGGTTTCGCTTTTCTTACAGAAAATCATAAGCCTCTTTGGCTTTTCACTCTGATAATTAATTTACACTAGTTTTTTTTAATACTGCATTAATTAAAAGCTGCTTTTGTGTTTGGCTCTGCTATACGAGCTGGCAGGCAGACTTCACTCCAATGTATTAGAAGTCAAAACAAGTACACTGTACCAGATCAAGAAATAGCCTCAGACACAATCCCCTGTAAAAGGAATGTTTACTTTTGTGAACACTTTTTTTTTTTTTTTATGAATAAAAGTGACTATCATCCTCCGGTTAGAAGCAATTATAACAAATGAATCACACCTGTGGGTGTGACGTCACCCGCTGCACACTGTAATACGTCGCGATGTACACACTCACCCTCTTTCACCGACAATCACGTCTAAGTAAAAGAGAACACTTAATTAATTGAGTTGAAATATGTCAGCAACTTGAAAGGTATGGGAGCAAAATAAGACTCTCAAAAAACATCCTGGAGCACGGGCTCATGCTACTTGAATGGGCCCAGACAGAGAAACAAAAGGCAAAGAGAGAGCGCTCAACTCACTTACTCGTTTGGCTGAAGTAACAGCTAAGAGAAAAGCTGTTTTCCTGCCAAGAAGCTAAAGGTCGAGACCGGACAGTGACTCAAAAAGGGGGCAGACAAAGAGCTCTGAGAGCTACCTGGAGGTCCCAGGAGAGCGGCAGAAAGCCTCCCGGATGGAAGACTCCACCTCACCCCTCTTAAAAAGTGTGCAGCCAGAGGATGCGCTCCTGGGGACAAACCATCACATTTTTTATGAATTGTATTGACTTGCTGCAAGGTAGCCCCGACCCAGGGCACAGTACTGGAAGAAGGAAAGAATTACAGTGATGAGTCCCTAAACACCCTCCACTTGTTGCTGTACTGCAGCCGAGAGGAGGGCGGGGCCGTGAAGCCTGCAAGATATCCATGGCCTTATGGATGGCAGAGATCAAACTATTGCTATACAAACTTGTCACAAATATGTAGTTTTCACATTTTAAAACTGTGTAATTTCCTTGAAAAGCTGGAAACTGTAGTTTTTAGTAAAAGTTGCTGAAACAGGAGTAAAAGGTGCATTTGTTGGAAATTATTTTTTGCAGCAGATTAATACACATTTGGTCTGCTAGTGAGTATTTACTGCAATGGGATGACTCAAAATAAACTACAGTGCCCATGTTTCTGGGTATATGAAGAAACGTGTCAGTCAGTATAACCAGGTTTTTGTTTGATGCCACTTGAAAGTAAAAAAAACAAAACTCTCAGTGATCTCTGAAACGAATGCTGAAAATGTCAACTCTTCCATCTTGCCTGTCACTCCCTCACCTCTCACCCTGCCCTGATCTCAGCTTTGTTTGTGTGGCTGAGCTTGGCTTGAAAGGTCAGATTCCAGCTCTGGTGATCACTCTGGCCTCCCCCCCCCCCCCCCCCCCCCCCCCCCCCCCCCTGTCACCCATGCAGCCAAGTGGAAAGTGTTGTTTGACCAACCTACACCTTAATACAACCATAAGCCATGCTTCTGTTTTATTCATGGTCACATACCAAACTCGACCTTTGACCTGTAACCTAAGGTGAGTATGTTTGAGAGTGGCCGTAATATTTACATTACATCACAGGCTTGTTTCTTTACTTTTCTGTGGTCTACAATGAAAGAGAGAAAGATCCTGAGACCATGATTTAGACTAGAAACATACCGGACATTTCAACATTTCTGTATAAATGGTCTATACGGTATCTAGTATGTTGTCGTCATGTCCAGCATTTTTGCATTTGCTGGTTTTCAGCTGCCTAACTTGTACCTCGGAGGGTTTTCACCCCCTTAGTCCCCTAGAAATGGTTGCTCAGCCTTGCACAAAATCCCAATCTCCCCTACCTCTGAAGGATTGACCTGCGGCTAGAGTAGCCTGTTTGTGGCCTAACCTCTTCCTTATCCTCAGCTGGGGAGTAAATAACATTCTGCATGGCTGTTGGTCTGGGTGAATACAAAAGGCTTTGTGCAGCGGTCCATGCTGTTCATGGCCTAAAGATGTGATTATCCTCAAAATGTTTAGAGAAACTTACATGGAGACAAGGTCAAGGTGGCATTCTCTCTGGTTGTATCGCAGCTGTCTGGATTTGATAGGACTTTGGTTACAACTGTCCTCTTCCATCAATGAACAGCGTGTACACGTCTATAAGTGTCTATTTGTTTATATGTGTGGTCGTTGGCAAGGTGGCAGATGTGCCTTCTTATTCATATTCTTGAGTAAATAAACGTTTTTTCATATTTCATTTCGTCAGTAGAATTAATAAACTCCTTCACTCACTTCACAACGATCGTCATAATAGTCCCCAGATGTAAGATGATGCTCACGTTGTTTTTAATTTGTCCATTGCATTTAATTTGTGTTTTTTGGCAGCTTTTTTTTTTCATAAATCCGGACTTGTCCTTTTAGTCAAATATTCTAATAATTTAGTTTTTTGCTTTGTTAGTTTTGTAAAGTGCCCTTGCATTATGTGAAAGGTTCTTCAAATCAAATTTATATTATAGCTAGTAACAATAACGTCAATAGACTTAGGTACGAAGTGCTCAGAAATGCACTGTATGATGTTGTGCTGTCTCATTTTTTAATGCTGAGGCCTGAAATGAAGCACTGTAGTGGATTTATATGTCAAACCAAGTTTTGAACTGTTGTAAATAGTCAACTAAGAATAAGAATATAAAAGAAACTTGTTGATGAGGTATTCTGAAAGTCAGGAGGATAAACCAATTCAACTAGTATCCATCATTCAATGGAGAACGTGCTTGGTCATATCTAAACTCCTCATACATAAATATGGGACTCGACCTATTTCAGTCTAATCCAAATGGCCTTTGCTGTCATGTTTTCAACTCCAACAAAACTTAAACTTTAATCAACAGAAAAGCGATTTATAAATATATTTTTTTCAAATCATTTGATGAGATGTATGAGGGATGAATTGTCCCTGTGTATACGTGCATGTGTAGAGATAACACTCCCCAGGTCTTCACAGATGTATAAAGTGAAGAAATAATCCAGACAGACATGACCATCAGTCTGCATGCATAAAGCATCCATTCAATTTGTACAGCCAGCCAAAGTAGACAGCCAATCCAAAAGGAAGCTGATAGGCTTTGACAGACGGACATGGTCGCCACGAAGGAAATGACAAGGCAATACAGAGTCAGAGTCAGTCAGCCAAATTATTGGAAGATTACAACGCCAAAGTAAGTTTGACACAATATGGGCTCTACATGTTATTCATATTAGCGGTAGTCAAAGACTCTTTTATGATTCATGAGCACGTAGTTCACTGCAGCACCCTCCATTCAGAGGCAATCCCCTTCAAAGAACTTATGAGAGGAGAAAAAAATGTATTTAAAGGAACTTTCACCTGTATTATTTGAAGTGATAGGTTAGTTTTCTCTTTGGCTCATTCAATTCTTATAAGTATGTGAACAAGACTCAAGTCGGCCTGAAAAACAGCATTCGACAACTTTTGGATATGTTGTGTGTGTGAATATATATATATATATATATATATATATATAAATATATATATTAAAGGAATATTTTGATATTTTGGGAAATATACATGTTTTGCTTTCTTGCCGACAGTACATGAGACAATCAATGAATATGGTGAATATGATGCCAGAGCCAGGAGATGAGTAGCTTAGCATTTCTACATTTAGACAGAACCAGGCTAGCTGTTTATCCTTTTCCAGTTTTTGTGCTAAGCTAAGCTAACGGTCTCCTGGCTTCAGCATAATCTTTTTGCGTACAGGGATGAGAGTGGTTTTATTTTCTTATTCAACCCTTTTACAAGGATGCAAATGAGCATATTTCCCCAATATGTCCAACTATTACTTGAAAGAAAAACACTGTACTTCAAGTCATGTTATTATTTGTGATAACATTTATTTTAGAGATAATAACAAGTCAGATTTTTAAGTGAAAACAGGGGTCAATATCATTGTTATGAACAATATTGTCTCCTGTAATTCATGTCCTCATGTGCAGGACTGCCTCCTGGTTTAACTTTGGCCTAACCTACTTACTCAAGTTTCACTGTGTAATCCTTCACATGGGAATGCCGTGTGCGCTCTGTTGTAAAGCTATGTTTAGCAGTATCATCATGTCCGTGAATTGCTTACGTAAAACTGGGGATTAAATTATCCAAATATATGAATATAAGACCCCACACGACACAAACGCACTATAAAAATTAAACATGTCCGCAGTGTTTATTCACCTCACACCGTCTCAAGCTCAGGCACTTATCACTTGATTGTGAGGTTTATTTATAATTATATGTCAAAGTGCTGCATTCATCAAAAATAGAATAAAGATGAAATATAGTACGTCCTGTAGGTTCCTTGCTCTTTCTATCTGACCCGCTATATTCCAGCCGATGATCCCTGTCAGGACAGCACGGCATCTCCTGATATTACCAAACAACTGCACCGAGCTACGCAGAGGCTGGTCAAAGCTCCACTGGGGGCCTGTTACTGCAGCATAAATAGCTCCGCAGACTAAAATGGAAATAAAAGGTCACATTTAAATGACAGACATATGTATATGGAGACACAGGTTAGGCAGGCCACTGAAGGAAAGGTCAAAACTGAATGCTTTGGAGGCCATGTGGTCCGTCTTGCATGCTATAGAAGTCATTGAACAAGCGATGATGTGTTTTATCTCTGATTTATGTGTCTTAAACATAGCCGGATGTTTGACTTGAACAGTTACCTCAAACTAAATAGCAAAGTGAGTGCTTTGTGGCACATCCCTCCAAGTGGAGAGATGCTGGTGCTTCGGTCTTACATACAACACTTTGCTCAGGTCCAGATAAGAGCTTCAAACCAAAAACGGCGACTCTGTTCCGTCTCTCAAGGAGGAAACGGCCAATCCTGCACCGTTTTACACTCTCACAGCCTTATTTACAGCTCCAGGAGGAGACTGTCTCTGCCTCTGATAACACCCCCTTTTTTCTTTACCAGCCACATGTAAGGTAGGACTAAATAACAAGTTGGACAGTGTGTAACCCCTCGCACTGCATTTGCATTCCTTCCACCTTGCAGCACCAAACCACATTCCTCTTTTTCGGGTTAAAAACAGGAAGGCAAAGCAGTGAGATAACCTCCCATCTGCTGAATAATGATGGTCCAGACATGAACACGTGTGCAATTTACAGCGCAAATGTGATCCAGTCACGTAAAGAGAAAGCAATGAACAACCTATTGTTTAATTGGAAGTATGTTTCAAATTTTGAGTTACGACTGGTGGGCAAACAGAAAAAGTGCTAACTGTATATTGCTAACTCGTATTTTTCATTAACATGTGAATACACATTAACGTGGTTTAAAAAAAAAAATACAGATTCTGCCTTTAAATTGAACACAGACAAATGACATTCGAGACAACCAAGAATAAACGGCATGCTTGTGTCCTCGAGTTCTGGGAATCCATTCTTATGTTTATTACACAACTAACCAACCGTCCTCGATAGAAGACTTGTAACGATTCGTGCGCTGAACAGATGCTTTGAGTCATGTACCAAATACGATGCAGTGGGTTTTAATTGCGCCGTCTCTTATGACACACAAGCCGCTGTATCAAAGAGTTGTAACCATGAAATACAACTCTATCCGTGTTGACTTGAATGTGCAGCTGTCTATGTTGCAGCTTTATGGGGCAGGATCCAGCAGCAGCCATAAACAAGGTGCTCCATAGTGCCTTTGGTCTCCTTTTAACTTATTGAGGCAAAATGTACTTAATTGGCTGTGGAACCATTTCTTGGGGGAAACATTTAGATCTTTTTTTTTGTTTAATATGAAAATCTCAAAAGATTTTTTTTTTTGAAGATGGCAGTTTTGAACAGCGTCTGTGTGACTCATTTCTGTCGGAGTGTTTTTTTGAGGGAGCATTCAATGGCTGTCCTATTTTCCACGTAGTGCCTGTGACACTCGCAGGCCTAGAAACAGTGAGAGGCAACAATACTGTGCCCTGTGGCTTTTATGTTGCTGTTGTGAGCATGTGATGGAATAGAATCGAATGCAAAGCAATGTGGTGATGCATTACATTTTAATTAGTTTGCAGAAGCAGCAAAGAGTTCAGAAATCTGCTTCTTGGTTGTAGTTTTCCTTCACACCGGTCTTCTGGGAACCACGGTATCATTCTCTGTGTATATTCTTAAGAGTTGTATTGAACTTCTGTCCTTGCATCTTTTTTTTAAATAATAATGGCTTTAAGATCAAGCATACGCTCTAAAGTTCTCGTATTCTCTGAAGTTTGATTCATAACTGCATGAAGCAGCCACAGTATAGTACACATCCATTTTTAACCTCTACCTTTCTTTGGAAAATCACCTGAGCTGTACAGTATGCAATTTGAAACGGTAAGAATGCACTTTGAAATGCAAATAATTCATAAGACGCCTTTGTAGCAAATGGTTAAAGTGCGCACCACATAACTAACCACTGTTGACGCTCAACAATGGAGAGAGAGAGTAACCAATAAAGGCAAAATGTCACAAAAAAAATCTGATGAATCTGATTCATATCGTTATTCTCATAATTCCACATTAAGTCGTATATAAATTACTAATTTGGCTTTTCAACAATTGAGCTTTACTGCTTGGTCCATGACACCCATAATAACCAGATTGATTTCACATTCAAAATAGCATCCTAAAGCTCAAGTTTGTGTAGGATTTAGTGGCATCACCAACTAAATACCAACCTGTTCACTCCTCCCGTTCCAAGACTGTGGTAACATGAGAGGCCGAGTGCAAATCAGGCTAAACCAGTGGTATCTGTCAGGAGGACCTTTGCCTTACTTACCTTTTTATAAGCAATAACATTCAGATGGCAGCTGGCGTTACCGCTATTTTGCCCTCTGCGTCTCAACGTTACTGCACTTTCACAAGCAGTAGGACTACAAGTCGAAGAACTACGGTGGCTTTTATGTCACGTAAAGAACATGCAAGGCTTTCTCTAGAGCCGGTATTTGGTTTGTCCGTTCTGAGCTACTCATGTCGTAACATGGCGAGCACCGTGAAGAGAGAAATGACTTGGTTAATAAGGTCAGGGAAACATTTAGAGTTAATAAACCAACATTTTCTGAACAGCGGTCTCCCGTGTTAAAGTCCAACATTTTGTTGACCCATTTAACCTCGCTGATCTCCTCCCTCTCCAAACTCTGGCGCTATAACAACATGACACGCTTCCTCCTTTGCTCCCGAGGGACAAGTGTCATAATTATAACGGCCGCAGGAGGGCTTTGTCACATACGTTGTTATTGAGCATAGTATTAAGGTGCACTCTCAAAATGTCCATTGATATACAGGGTGTGTTTTATGTTGTTATATATCAAGAGAATAATCTGGCACAGTCTGATGGAGCAGCGGGCTGTGATGTCTGAACATGAATAATGCTCCTACTTGGCCGTATAAACCAGCACAGATACAATAAGCTCCATCTGACTTTTGAGTAAATGCACCTGAAATTGGTTTAGTTCCATATACTGAGTGTCTCAGACTGAAGCACAAAGATGTATGACAACTCGGAGGAGATATCTTTCTCTTACAGGGACCGGAGCACAACAACAGCCCAAAAGGGGCATTTGAAATGAAAATGTCTGTAAATTATTAATTGGAATTCACTATGGATAGGCTCCTCATATTCCGCCACGGTTGAAAGTGCGTTTGAGTGCATGGATTCTAAAAACATTTTGATAATTGATCAGTGACTCTAAGCTGCTTTACAAATTAGGTGCAAAAACCAATCAGGGTGAAATTGAGCCAATTAACACACAGTTGATTGACCCCTTTATGGTCAGGATCCTTGAATCTTAACAGGTTAATTTGTCCGCTCTCAATTGTTATTGATGCGAGGGGGCCTGGAGATGTTTCTCCAAGTTAATGGGTCTAGGAGGGATTTCAGTTGTGTTGCATAAAATAAACAGGCAGAAGCTCTTCTTAGCTGCCAGAAGTGTCCAGAAAAACCTGCAGAGTTCAACAAGAAAAGCATCTTACATAAGGTATGATGAAACCAGGAGCAACTGCACCTTATCTTTTTATAATGGAAAAGGTCGACGTTGCAGTTTTCTACTTAAGCAGGTAACAGACCTGAGAGGTTACCATTCCCAGAAATCATTTGCTTTGCACATTATATACCAACTGCTCAAGGGTAAAGCAGATGTTCCAGGAAAAAGACTGTTAACTAATGCTACTCATTTCAGAATAGTCAGAGCTGAAAGGGGGGGATAACCTATAATTGTGCCTGCAACAAGAGAACAAGAAACCATGTGCAGTAAACGGGGAGAGGATGATTCATGGCGCAGTATCAGGAATGTGCTTACGTGAGGTGGCACGGGATGTACCAGGCCAAAACTGAAGGTTAGATATATTGAAAAAGAGTTTTATAGCATTCAAATGATTCATTGTGATTTATTTGGTCGTCTGTGGGGTCATTGCAGAAGACAATTCATAAGTTTCCTTTTTTTTTTTACTTTCTCCACCAAAACTTAAGATTCTGGTTCTCACTGGATACTGGATATACTGAGGTCAAACAACCAACCCCCATGGCTGCAGATGTTTATTACATTTCTTACATTAATTATTAAATTTAACAATCATTTATTTATCTGATATCATTGCATTTCCCTAAGCAGAAGGGAGTCCGTGCCTACTGATGGATTAAAGGATAAAAAAGCTTAAAAAAACAGCTTAGTGCATTCTATTCAGTACTTTGGGTTAAGATAAAGATCTCTCAAGAGTAATACCAAATAGTTCATTTTGATATAGTACTCCATTGCTTGGCAGGAAGTGCAACAACCAGCAGCTACAATGGGTTTATTCACAATATGATTTAGAGTTAGCAGTTACTGTTTTTGGTCCTTACATCTTAGAAATTTGTATATATTAATGTAAAGTTTTACCATTTATCTTTGCACTTTATAATTGTAGTTTTTACTTTGTTGTGCATTAGGCTCAGTATATACAGTAAGTTGTGTATGAATGTAGGAGACTACTTGAGAACAGATTGAAGGTGAGATTAAGTTAGTCCGTTTAAATGTGTCTTGAAACACTGAACTGTACACAAACTAAAGTAACTTAAGTTAAAGAGAAGATGATACTTTCTTTCTCTAAATCTTTGGAAGACAACAATGACTAGCAGATGAGCAACCAATTCTGTTGAAAACGTATCTTAAATGCTCTTACAGTATTGGGGGGCCTGACCTTCATCTGTCTCAGTTGTGCAACAGTGTTCTCACACTGGCATCAAAATAAGCCCACAGCTGGAAAACAACAGGAGCTTCAAAAACACTGTAAACAACACAAGTTTGAGGTCTTTTATAGTCATAACCTCCTGGTATTTTAACCCCCCCAAAAAAAGAAGAAAATCTGGAGAAGAACTCACACTAACAGCTCAGCCGGGCACTCACTGCAGCACGCTCAAAAATAAAGATTCAGGAGAGTACATGCTCTTACCAGGGAGTATACTTTCACAGATGTACTATAGCAAGCACATAATGGGTCTCCTGGGACCAGATTCATAGCTTGTTATGATATTATATATAGATATTAAGTAGTTTGGGATACTATTCAAATTTGTACTATTTCAACCTGAGCTTAAGTAGTAGTCTTCCAGCATAAGTAGTAGTCTTCCAGCATGCGACAGGCAACCTGGTGATAGTTGTATGGGAAAGTAATTTTGTAGGAGACAGGGTTTTACAAGGTGTAGTAGTAGGTAATTATTGCAGATAAGCTTTTTGGCACAATATCATGTTTTTATATCTATTTCAAAAGGTTTGAAAATATTTTTCTCAAGTTAAAATATTCTATCTGCAATTGGGGTTTTTTGTTCCTCTAACCCGTCCACTTTTAACATTTAGGTATAATCAGAATTGTAATTCCTCATCCAACGATAGATAAATTCAGTAAAGCCCGTCTTAAATCCCATTTTTAGAGGTGGGAAGCCAGTGAGGGATCATAGTGACTCCTACTGATTGGTCGGGGTGTGTAGACATAGACTGTATATAAGAAGCGGACGTAGTCATTGTGACGTCACGGTTTGTAGACTGCCATTTTGAAACCTCGAGTTCGGTAAATAGGCCGTCGCCATCTTGGCTTTTTTGCAACCAATGAACGGAAGTGACCATATTTGGAATGCGGAGGAGTGACCTCTGGTAGCGCCAGTGACTTGTCAACCACAGTAAGCCCGCCCTAAAGCATACTCCGCTTTATGGTCTATTTGACGCTAAATAAGACCATCATTTACTAAATGAACATCATGCTGTATTGAAGAAGACTTGAAACTAGAGATTGAGACCATACTGTTTACTGAGGTAATAAATCAAGTGAGAAGAAGGGTAATTTTCTAATAGACTTCCATACAGTCAAACTTCTTTTTGCCACCAGAGGAGGCGCCCCCTGCTGGTCAAGAGAGAGACCTCAAGTTTTAAGACAATTCCGCGTTGGCTTCACTCGGCAGAACCGGAGGTTGCCGCCTGTCCGTAGAGGAGGCAGTGATCTGTAGGCGATGATGATCATGCTGACCTGGTGAAACTGTTGAAAAAAAGTATAATAGATCAATAAAAGGTCAAATATTTACTGACAAATTGCAGTGCCCCTCTGCCCTTGTAAACCAAGCCAAATCCTGTCATCATGATGTAAGCGATTCGCTGCGACTTTGCGTCCACGGTTATCAAGTGCAGCTTTTACCGACGCAGCGTCACTCTGGTAATGCAGCGACAACCCCGTCAAATGAAAGTATAGCAACATCTTTAGCAAAAAGGTAAAAAACTGGCGTACTTTTGTTCTGAGAGTGTGTGTGTGTGTGTGTGTGTGTGTGTGTGTGTGTGTGTGTGTGTGTGTGTGTGTGTGTGTGTGTGTGTGATTGCAACCCTCGCGCTGGTTGTAAATATTTAAGAGAGCTTCAGACCAGTAGCCGGGAGCAACAAGAGAGAGGGTGAGAAAGAGAGAATCGTCAAGTTACAGTTTTTGGACAATGGAAGAGGAATTTAAAGTGAGGAGGGTAAGACAGTGAGAGATTGTGGGATGATGCCATATTCTCAACACAACAATGGGCAGCAGCAGACAGAGATAACGTGGTCTCTCAAGGAACAGAAGTGGTTCAATAGTTCAACCGAGTATAATGTAGCGACTCACATACTGTGACATAAGGATGATCAATTGCTTCCACCAATGCTTAGGCTTTGATCGTTTTTAGCAAAGAGATTTTTATTACTCTTGGACATTTAACACTGTCGAGGCAATTTCAATACAGGTGAATTCATAAAGTGCAAATATAATAGTGGATTTCTATTGGTTCAAGATCCCCTAGGCTTGCTGTTGCATAGGACCTGTAAACCATGTTTCTTTACAACTGATCACGTTTGATGAATGAAAAAATTCCATTCATCCTTACAGTTTGTTTTTCCCTCCCAAATCAAAACTACCCTGCTGTATAACCTAGTCGCATTCCTATAATGTAACAACACGTAAGAAAATGAAGGTCTTTTAATAACATGCTTTGTCTTCTTAAGTATTTTTACTTGAAAGTTGACATTAGAGAGATAGCGGTAAACAGGGAGAGAGATGAGGGACAATACGATTCACTGTAGGCTCCATAAACCCCTGGGCTACAAGGGGGTGGGGGTGGGGGTGGGGTGGGGGGGTGGGGGGGGGCTGTGACATCAACTCCACTTGGCTGAGCTCCAGAAAACATTGGCCCTATTTGCAAGCAAAACTAAACGACTCCAAACGGCTATTACATTTAATCAATGAAAACAATATGGCACAGTAGTACAGTGTCAACGTATGTTATGTGTACATAGCTGACAGGGGATTTGCTTCAATTCACAACCAGTGAGACCAAAGAGGTTTGAAGATGTTGCCATCCTTAGAGCCCTGCACACACACACACACACACACACACACACACACACACACACACACAAACAGCATTCTCTTGAAATAAAGGATGGATAGAAGTCAGAATCATTTACCATGCAAACAGAAAAACATCACATCGGTGTCCCTGTTCCTCTCGCTATCAACAATCTGGAGGAACAACATGGAAATCACTTTCCGCCAATTCCATCACCTCGATCTTTGCTCGGCAGCGGTATTCGACTGCGGCAACTCTGGAATAATGTAAATCGCCGCATCTCTTTCTTCTGCTCGCACGAGACTCGAGAGCTGGAGGGCTACGGCTGATAATTGGTTTAATTGGAGGTTTAGTCGGCGAGAGGGAGAGGTTTTCCTGTAGCGCCACCCGCATCGCTCTCCTGCAACTCCGTCTTCATACATCACTGAGACAAATTTGAATAATTCATCAGCATGTTGTAGGTTTATTTTGTCAAAGCATCCCAAGACATGATGGAAGGCAGGGTTCGGGTGTGGGAGGAAATGGAAGCAGCAAGCTCTCAGGGAATGATCAACACAGTTATTAGTTCTTGTCAGAAACTTGTCTTGCATCCATCATGGGTAATTAGGTTTATGGGAAGGCACAACATCTTATTTCTAAAATTAATGGGGAAGCAAGCCGATTGCACAGCAACTTCTGGAAATGAGAACGGTTTGCCTGGACCTCAAAATTATCCCAGATGCATATTTCAGATTCTCTTTTTGAACTGCTTTGATTAAAGTCTCTCGGATGTATAATTCACCCTGTTGTGTAATGTGCACTATACTGATGGGGGAATTGATATCCACAGACAAAATAAGATGCTTACTCTTCTGAATTGATCGTATTTAATCACCAAGTCGTACATGAACATTTAGGTCACCCTTCTTTGGTTAAGATGGCTTTGGTGCCCTGCAGCTAGTGTCTCTATTGAAGGATACACCACCCACTCAGGAGGGACCACAAAAAAACAGGAGCATTTTCCTTCTTCCTTCTTTTTTTGTGTGAATTGTTTACGGCCTATTAAAATTCAGGCACGCTCACTGCTTTCCTGTGTGTTTGTCATTTTGTTTGCATCTTCATCACGCCGGTAATTATCATCGTCCTGCTTTCTGATTCCTGACGCGTGGTTTTCATGCCTCAGAGAGAACCCTTGTGTTTTTTATATCCCATAAATGACAGTCAGCCTCTGGGACCTTTTTCAAATTTGCAAAACACTTCCCTCTTTCCAAGTTCCAAGAAGTTGCATCTTTAAATCTATGTCTCTGCTTGTGACGAGGATGGTGAGCCTCTGCTGATTTGGTATAAAAATACCCTCCTATTTTTAATTTCTCGTTTATTTTTACATCTATGAACTTGTATGTCAGCTTCAATTTCATGGCTCGCAAATACTCTTCCGCACCTAGATGCCGGTTTGTGCTCAACTGTCTTGGAGGCCTTCTTTAAACAGTGTCCTGCTGAGACACCTGGGGGATCTGCTTTTCAGAGAAGCTGACATTCAGTTGCGTCTCTCAGGCTCATGGCTAGCTCTCCGGGGAAGCTGAAGGAACAAAAGCCTGAACGTGGCATGGATCCTGGCAAAACCAGGCGCTGTAGATTGGCTCTGCCCTCCCTGCTGAGATACACTGATAAGGCCATGGAGCTAACTGACAGAATCCTCTTTCTTACAAGGAAAGTCTGCAACTCCCTCTTCGCTTCTCTCTTTAAAGTCTGAATGCGGATAATTGTATTGCTGTCCTAAGATGGAGAGGAGGGTAAATAGCAAATACCTCCATTCCTTTGACATACACTAGTGATGATGGTGCTGGTTTTTACAGATTCTAACAGGTTTTAGTAGGTATCAGGTGAGGTTTTGACTAATTGTAACATATATTGACTCTTTAAATTTCCTTTTACTTCCCCCAACCCGTTCTCCCAACTAATCAAATACCCCCGCTTGACCAGTGCCCCTCGACGTCTGACACCAAAACACAAAGGCACCCTTTAGTGTCTGTATGTGATGCACCGAGCTTTCAACCAGGAGCGTTTCTAGGATCCAAAGCCTTAAACATGCCACTCCCCTTTGGGCTTAGCCCCAAGAGGAGCGTTTGAAAGTTGTACGAGATCAACTGCTGTCAAGCCAAGCTTGGACTGAGCCTCTCGGAACTTGTGATGATTGACTAGGGAGGTGCTGAAAAAAAGAATACACACACTACACCAAGTTGAAAAGCTCCACAGCCTCTGAAACAGCCCTGCAAGTATGGCACAACACTAGGTTTAGCTCAAGAGCATACCAATGCACATATATAGCCTCAGGATGGAGCCTTTTATTTATACATTTTTGGACTTTGTCATCTCAGATACAATGACGCTGGTAACTTCTTGAGCACAACACTCAATCATCTCATTCTGAGATGTTGGCGGGATATAGGTAGCATTTGAGGGAGGGTTATATTTTTGAAGGAAAGGATGAAACTCCTTCAAAAGTTCCACGCAAGCAAGAAAGTTGCCTGTTTGTGCCGTCTTGGCCTTCATCACTGCCACAAAAAGGGAGTTCCTGTCGCCCTAACATGGAGGTGACTGCAACAATTTGCCTAAGATACTCCCTTCTCTCTACTATCTCGCTTGCGTGTGCAGATGCTATCATCTGTGCAACGTTTCCCTGTCGGCTAGTTGCCCGGTAGCTTTGCCATGCAACATCACTGTTCCCTATGTGTTTGTGCCATCTCCTGCTTGCCAAAGATAAACAATGCTTTCTTCCAGTTCTTGCAACCACTACTGACCAAAGCATCGTGTTTGATGTTTTTGCCAAACAATCTACATGGAAAGCAGAAAGCTGCATTATGGTTGACTGAATATTCCAACCAACTGTGCTTCTCAAACCAGCTGTGGTGAAATGACCTGTTCTGAGCACCAGAGCTGTCCTGTGGGTAGCTCTTCAGCTTAACCTGTCTGGGCCCTGTGTCTTTTTCACCTAAATCATTAGTTGCTGAAGCTGCTTGGTCTGTCTCTTCCTCTCTCTGACTTGAACAGCTTCCCTTTTCTGCCTCAGCCTCTCCTTCTGAATAACCCTTTAAAGATAAGTTCAAACATTGAAACGTTAACTGATGGAAACCCTGAAGCCAATTGTATGACTTGAAGTGAAAATATCATGAAATAATCTAGTTTAGGCTATGCCTTGGAGTAACCTAGGCCTGACAACAAATGCCTATACATTTCTACCAGAGTAGAAGAAAATAAAAAACTCCACTTGGTTCCTTCCAGACCTGTAGACCACTAACCTCCATCACACCGGCTCCTTCAGCCCCATCAGTCTCCTGCTTCTCTCTCTCATCTGACTGGGCGGAGCTGCCAGCTCTCTGAAAGAATCTTCTTATATCCATCTGGTCAATGAATTGGATGATATACCGGTACAATAGTTATGAGGGACACTATGACATTTAGTTTTCACTAGCATTAACTGATTATAAACGACAACATTCTACAGGGACTGATATTATTGTTGTATATAATATAATAAATGTCCTTGTGAGAAACAATAGTTTAATTTAATGACATCACCAAATAAAAATTAAAATAAAAGATTTTATTTTATTTTATTTAAAAAAAAACCCCAAGAGAGCGTTGTTTGTGTCCGGTATTCAACTAAAAGTCCACTTTTACTTATTTTGTTAAATCAACCGTTAGTCAAATGACCCATTAGTATCATTTGTCATGCGAGTTGTTAGTCACTGTAATCACATGAGTCAACGTCAGTCAAGTTAATGTTAACCACGATCTTTTCCGAACCTTAACTAGGTAGTTTTCTTGACTAAACCTAACTTTTAAAAGTTTATTTTGCAAAGACACTATGGATGTAACGAGGGTACATTGACACGGCGTCTCTGGCACGTCCAAAACTGACGCTAGAGGGGTATGTAGAGCGTCATGGTTTGAAGCTTAGGGTTCTTGGCCAAGTCTTTTTAATTGATGAGTTGGGAGTGACAATGTGTTGCTTTAAGACGCTTTAAGATTGTTGTTGTTTTTCCAACTATTTATTGAAGCTATAGTACATGAAGTTTACAAAGAGTGACGGCAATAGCCTCCATTTAATCAAATTGTAATTTTAAATGTGGATTTGCTTAAAATAAAGTTAGGAGATCTTTGTCATCATGGATAAAGTAATGACTCCATCCTCTTCCCTTTTTGTAATTTTACAACATATCACGCCATTTCCTCCTCCAGACGGACAAGAGTCATAACTTCTTTGTCACTTGAACATAAACAGATGTCACTTTTGGGCATTGAAACACTTGATTGGTGTTCATGTTATTATAAAATGCTTGCACATGTTGGAACGTAATTGAATCTTCAAAGCAAAGTATTTGAAAGCACAGTACCGTGTATTCAGAATATAGCATTATGATTGACAAGCCACCTGATGCTCTCTGACCCTGCAGCCAATGCAGATTACAAAAATAAAAGACGGGGGATGTTTTTACATGATATATGACTCGGGTCTGGCCCTCTGATCTGCCTTCTTTGATGGAGGGAGAGTCAAGAACATTAAGATGGTAGTGCACGCAAATACTTTCCAGTCAATGCTCAGATTGAGATGCTTAAACTCTGCGTGGCATTGTTTTGGCTGCACACTGAATCTCTCTGCTGCCCCCGTAATGACTACAAACTGCAGCGTAAAATTGAATAAAACAGAAACAAAACAAACCAAGATTCAATAGGGAGAAATAAATGGGGCCTTTCTACAAGACCAGGGAAGTGTATCTAATCCCTTAATTAGACAGAATGTCCACATTAGAGGTTTTTTTTATGATGGCCATATATATATGTAGGGAAGAGAGAGGAATAGAGAGAGTGGGAATAATTAAAATAAAAGAGAATAAGGTTGGACTCTGACATGTGCTCTAGATTTGACGTTCAGCTGAGGTCCATAAGAGAAACCGCAAACTGAAGTCAGAGACCGGTTTGAAACCTCTGTTGTTTCCCTTCACTGGTTAATAAAAGTAAGGAAAAGTAGTGCTTTGTTGATATCGTCTGGTTTGTTTGGACCGAATTATTGCTGCCAAGAAGAGAAGCACAGCTTATTTTCTTTTTGCTGTCTGTCTCTTTGAGAGCAAGAAAATTAGACCACTTTTTTTTTTTGCGTCACCCTGAGTCAGACCTTACTTCACAAATTCTACTTGCTGCAACAAACTGACAAGCATCACAGAATATTTGAATGTTTAAATCACACTTTACTCCAGACTTTGAGAAGAGAGTGACGGGTGTGGGCGTGGGGGAGGGTCACACAATGGGTTTAACGTTGGCTTGCTGCTATTGCGTTGCAATGAAACCAGCAGACACTCATGGAATGATAGCAAATGAAGCCAGGGAATGCAATGTTGCTCATCGCGTCTTAAAAAGTGAGGAATTATACCAATAGGTATGGTTAATGGGAACACAAGTCGGAGCGTATGAAGGGGTTACATGTCAACAGAATAGTAAGCTGTATTTTAAAACTGTAAAAGATCTGTAAAACAAATCAAGATAGTGCTGGAGATGGATGGAGGTCATTTCTGTCTCTAAGGACGTCGCAATAGATAACAACGGAGGAGGGAAGGGAGCATGTTGGAACAATAACTACACAAACGGCGGTGATGTCTCCCTTAGCGCCTGTTCCACCCCAAATTCTCTATGGCTCTATGGCAACCGTCTCTATGGCAACTGTTGGCTTTTGAAGACCACCTTAACCACAGACACAAACACACACAGATGCTGTACATGGACACAAACACGTGTTGTAGCCCATTGTGCAATGACAGGTGATTTATGCAGTGGGGGGAAAGGTTTGTCTTTCTGTGAAAAGATATCTCGAAAGGCTACTGTTTGCTACGAAAGGCATTTTATATAATGAGAGACGCAGGTGATCAATCATGATTATGTTTTTAATCTCTGTGGGATATATTTGCTGTTGTGCTGAATTATGAACAGAGACATAGGGTGGCCAACAGGGGCAAAACATTTCCATTAGGAGAAACATGCTGCAGCTTCAGAAACAAAGTTAAAAACAAATACAAAATTAAATACGACGTAAACTCGCCGCAAATTAAAAAATGTGCTGCAGAAAGCCAAAAGAAATCCATTAACAGCAAAACACGCTGTGAAAATACAGAAACAATGCAAAGTCAAGAACACACAAACCCCAAAAACAAATCAACAGAAAAACGTTCTCTATAAAAAGCTCTATTATAATAGAAATATTTTAAAAGAGTAACAAATGTACATAGTTATTGAAAAAGAATATGGCCAAATGTAAAAAAAAAAAGAATACATATCTTTTCATGTTGCCACAGAGCTTCTGTTATGTAGACTGAATATGTGTTTTTCTGTTGCATTTGTTTCCGGTTTGTGTGTTTCTGACTTTGCAGTGTATTTGCAACGTGTTTCTTGTTAATGCATTTGTTTTGGCGAAAAAATATAACATTATAAAATAACCTTCTTGCCGTTCAATCTCTTCTGTGTCATTTTTCTAATCTTACACAAGCATCATTTAGCTTGCACAAGGCTGCATTGTTGACTTGGATTATGTACGTCGTAAAATCCCAAATGGCAGCTTGTTTTGGGGATTTATATGCGAGGGAATGCGAGCGGCATGTAGGACAGCAGCTCAGAATACCATCAACAGCGTCAATGTGGGGGGGGGGGGGGTGCAAAGAGTAGAGTCGAGATGTAATTGCGTAATAATTCTGTTTCGCTCATACGTTTGCCACTCTGGCAATCATGATGGAAACGCCCTGAAGAGGGATGCCCAATAAAGCTCTCGCCCCTGTCAGTCATAAAACCCAGAATGCACAGACCCGGTGGTAGATAGTGAACGAGATTATGTGATGTGTTCACCCCAGAGGAGATGGAGATCCTGGAGGACATCTATTAAGGCTGACTCTCTGGTGTTTTTTTAACATTCTCCTAAATATTCTCGCACAGTGAAATGGAATTAATAGTTTCACATTAAAGCTGCAATAATTAGCGTCCAGCAAAACTTAGTAGCCGAAGTGTTATTCATCTTTTGTTTGAAGAGTACATTCTTACTGACGAAGAATGAGGACAAAGAGGAAGTTGTAAAGAATTAAGTAAAAAAACATCTTTTCTCCATTCGCTCATGTTTTATAATCCCTTTGGGCTCAGGTGTTATAATAACCACTCTGACCACATTATCATTTCTCTATGAACGCCTTCATTATAAATCTGTGCTCCTGCCATTGCCACGTTAAATAATTTAAAGACGCTCAAGCCAAGAAGCCGCCAAGTAGTAAAGATCAGCTTCAAAGCTAAGCGCTCGAGTGTTGTTGTTCATTCAGCCTTGAATACTGTACTTTTTTTTAGGTCAAATTTGTCTGCAATAGCACCTTTTTAGTTATGCACCTAAACCCGTGGTGCTTTCTTTATTCGTTCCAAAATACCTCAATTGCTGCTACACATCCATTTTAGTGCTCTGTAAAGCCTGATACGAGTTTTAATGGGACACTACGGCTCTTTTGCTACATGAGATGAATGTGATGCACAACATAGACGTGCACCATTTGTCATAAATCACAGACAGGTCCACATAAAATCAAATCTGTATGTGTTTGCAGGAGCGGAAAAAAGGAGGTTTACAGGAGGGTTTGTTAGTGTTGAAGGAGGGGCTCAAGGTTGTTTGTGTGCATGTATGTGTGTGTGTGTATGGGTGTGTATTAATTGTGTTTTGGGGACATAAATCTGTTAACACATTGTCACATGGTGGGGCACTCAAGAATGTACAAAAATGCCCCCTTAATGCAAATCATTCCATTTTAGGATGAAGATTAAGTCACATGGAAACTAATGTAAGTCAATCTAATGTCCTCTAAAGTGAGAGAAACACAACTACGTGTGTATGTGTGTGTGTGTGTATTGATGTGGATGTGAAAGTTTCTATTTACATCCAGTCTTTGTGTGCATGCATGCATGTGTGTGTGTGTGGGTGTTTGTGTTTGCTCTGTGTGTTTGTGAATTAGAGAAACATCAATATTCGGGATGTTTTCAGGTTCACCCTCACTGCCTCTATCGATTGCACAAAGACGGAAACATTTTCAGTCCATGAGAGCCTCGTGGAGAGAGATTTCGCTTTCAGTGTATAAGTACAGATGGCATGCAGAGAAAGGACCAATTGCCACGATGCTGCTGAACGTTGCAGGCTACCAGTAAGTGAATAAGCAACAGAGACAAAATGGGAAATGACATCAGGGAAAATATATCACAATCCCACAGCAACACACCACCAAAGCAAACATTACATTTCCTGTAGTGTTAGAGCCTGCCGGCATGTCTCCAAACCAAGATTCAACACCAAACACCATTGAAAGTGACACTGGTGACAAAACAGATTAAAAAGGAAACCAGTCAGATGGGCACAGCGTCCAAATTAACATGGACCTACAGCAAAATGTGCCAAGGCTGGTGCACACAATTAAGACACAACGCTGTGGCAAAATAAAGTTTTCCATTTCCTGCTGCACATTAACTCGGTACTTACTTGCATAGATGAGTGAGCAGCGAGCGATCCACTTTATGTCACCTTAATTATTACCTGGAACAACACAGACTTGCATACTCCAGGGGAAGTCTGCACCTCCGCCATCTCTGCCGGTGCCAAATGAACAGTAGATACAGCCACGGCAAAAACACCGATGTAGTGCACAGAACCATCACGAAGGGAGAAGACTGTTCATCTAACTGGGTATAGTGGCAACTTCCAATTGAACTGATCATGTCAAAACCAGTAAGTACATGGTGCAAAACAATAAGCAAAGCTGTTTGTTCTGGATTAAAAGTTACATTTTGAATAATGAATATGCTAAAAGTCTGAACTCCATCTGAACTCTATGAATTATTCCCAAACTAAATACTTTGTTTTACCCTTTGGGCTGAAAAGTAGGATTCACTTTCTTAAAAAGCAAGACATTCCACAGCATAATTAATGATCCTTTGGATCCTTCCCCTGACTGAAATGAAAACTGCAACACCCTCCCCTGAATATCTCAAAATAAATTACCATCGATAACTAAACATGCAAATAGAATTTGAAATGTTACACTCCAATTTAAGCTTTCTATTAATAGAACAATGATTTTCATACAACAAAATGCAGAGAAGAAGTGGATATGGTATAAAAAAAGGTCAATAGAATAAACTGTTCTGCTCTGTTTTTGAAAACGGAGGAACTTTGTCACCCGACATGTGATCCCAAATATCAAAAAACATGAAGTCTATAAGATAAAGATGATAATGTAGCCTTATAAGCTCATAAGACTCTCTAGGTGATGTTTCTGCTTCATCTGTGGCGTTGCTGCTGATCTCGACCGCCTCATCCTTTCATTTGCTCATCCTGTTGCTCTGGGAGTAGCTTACTCCAGTGTTGACTGTACGACTGTACTGTGTACTGCCAGTCGGGATAAGTGCTCGGATGAATGCCAAATTTAGAGGTGGGCTGTTAACTTTGCATGACTTTGCACAATTTAACAGACTAATCCTGAGACTCCTGAGTTTGCGTCGTTTCACGGGGCTCACTGAACCGCCTTGTGGCCGTAGACGGACATGCATGTTGAGATTTAAATATTATCTCGGCTTTATTATTTTTTCATTATAACACAGAGTAAGAAGATAACTTTTTGTGGTCTTTTTGGAGATCCCAATATACTACACACCTCTCTGTGTTTGAACATACCCTGAGGATCATACTGGATGCTGTGAGGTACAAACAACAAGCCTGCAAGGTTCACCATGCTGACAGCTGGGATCTGTATCTGGTGTACTGTCAGATTTTCTCCAGGCAGCCAAGAGCCTACCAGCACACGTAAAGCTCACCATTTAACACATTATGCCTTCTTACCAGCCATGACAGTGAGCTGCTGGGATTGTTTTCATTTTGTGAGTCTGTGTGGCAAAATGTGCTTCCTGGAGACGCCGACTGTAGGAGGAACCACCACAGAAGTGGTTGAGTACTTTGCCAGGTGTCTGTGTCTGTGGACAAATGTTTTCACTGTGATAGAATCACAACCATGCAGGATCCCCCAACACACACACACACACACACACACACACACACACACACACACACACACACAGACACACACACACACACACACACACACACACACACACACACACACACACACACACACACACACACAGACAGACGCACTTAACGCCCATGGCCCAATTTGGCGTTGCTGTTGGTGTGGTCCCATCTCATGATGGTCTCTAGTTTGTTTGTCTTTATTAAAAGTGAAGTGAAAATGTGAAAATGACAATGTGTTTGTGGCTTTATGGGGGTTAAACGACTATCTGTTTCCCCCTGTTGAGTCTTTATGCTACGCTATGCTAACCGTCTCCTGGCTGCATCTTTATATTTTATATCAAATCTCTTCGAGCGAATAAATGTCAAGCTACTGGTCAGTGAAAATATCTCCGTCAAACATTGTACATATTAAGCTGTTTCCTATTTGAATACAATTCAAGTGACTGAGTAATCTACAGCAATACATTTCAATTCTAACATACATCTGTAATTGTGCATAACAATTCATCTGGCCCTCTCTTGAAACACATGCATGACTTGACCTTGTCACTCACTTCTTGCACATTGTTAGATCACCTCTGACTCATGCTCCGGCATTAAACAAGTTAATTGCCTCCCTGGGCAGTGTGCAGCTGTGAATAAATATCCACTAATTGAGTCATTTTCTTAATTCCAACTCATTTGGAATCACATTGGTTCTGACTGGCTCCTGCTGATGCCCAGCAGTGTTGATGAGAAAATTTATATTTGACCAGAGGAGTCACACCCACAGAGAATGACACAGGCCTCCAATTAAACTGGATCATAATCTCGTACGCCTACGCTCTCACCACGATACATACATTATCGAGATTGGAATGCCTTAATTCTCCCATACATTCACAAAGCCAACAGACATTTTCCTTATCGCCAAGTGAGCCGTAACCTTGAACGGTTGATAAGTAATATTACTTTGCCCTGGAGGAAATACCTCAGACTGCCCCTCTACCTTAACGCACTAACATTGTTCTAGTTTTAATTGCACAACAGTCACTAGAGGTGTAGAGAAACTAGAGCATTAAAAATAAAATGAGGGATGTTATATAACTTTATTACCCAACAGAAAAAAAGGCAGCTTCCTTACATTTTCAGATGAAAGGATTTTATTTAGAGAGTCCCACACAACAATGAACAACAAAGACATCTTCAAAAGGAGAGAGGAACTTAATATCGCCCTGAACTTTAACGAATGCATGAGTCTTCCACTTCAGCAGACCCTCAGGCGTCAGGTGCTCATGCCTAAGGCAACAGTGATGTTTGAAGATTTGAGCTTTTTGATGCATACCTGAAATCTGCTGTTTGCAAACAGAAAATGATTTCCTTTTCCTTTTTGTGTTTACCAGAAATCCTCTAAATGGCTGCTCTTTCAGAGAAGCGTTTAACATAAATCTACTAAATGCAAGCACGGATTGGAGGGCCTGCGATCCAGCGGTGGAATGGCAGGCAAAGAGAGGTTGCTCAGGGCAGACAGTGATGGATGGGGAGTGTCTGCAGCCATCGGCTTAGTGTTAAGCATACGCTGCATCTCTCTCTCTCTCTCTCTCTCTCTCTCTCTCTCTCTCTCTCTCTCTCTCTCTCGTCCCGCTGCCCTTTAAGGAGCATCAGCAAGCACTCCATAACTCAGCGGCAAAGGAAGGCGGGACACACAGCGCTGGTCAGCCCTGATAAAGGTCTGTGTCCTTGAGAGGTGAATAAAGAGTAAACAGCGCATGATCCTCACCTTTTGTCGTGTGGACATTTGTGCATTTGTGCGTGCGTGCTGGTGAGCGCTGTTTGTGTTGCGTGGCGGGAGGAGAAAGTGTCAACTCGGGCTAATCGGGCTGCCACTCAAAGTAGTTCAGGTAGATCTGATCAGGGTGGGCTGAATGTTTCAGATCGACACAATGGGGCACAATTGGTTGGTAACTTTTAATGGATTTCTTTCAGGAGATTTCCTGCGTAGGTAAATAATATAAGTTTGCCACTCTCCATGAAGTCAGGAGATACAAAAAAAGTTGTTGAAGTTTAGTAGCTAAGTTCTCAGTAAAGAAAACTGATCGTTGAAAGTTGTCTGAATGGCCAACGAGTGCTTGCTGAACCTGGGGGGTAATCGTCCAAGAAATGTTTCATCAACTGGTGTGCTCCCTTCCTCAGCAGATTTTGCATCGCCTCCTGTTCGCCTCATGTTTCCAACTTTCTCTCTCACGCCATCGTTCAATGAATGACCCTGAACAACTGTCAGAGTAGCAACATTTAATGGTCTCTGCAATCACTGTGACACGTTTGCGGTAAACAGAGACCCCTTCACGCCCCTTTTGTCGCATTGGAAAGAAAATAGAAACACTAACGGTTATCGTTCCGTCTCCAAATGGCCTGTATGTACAATCAAGTGGGTGAGATGTCATTTAAATTAGAACAAATACATTTCACGTGGTGATGTGAGCATTTTTAAATATTTCAGGAGGAAGATGTGTTAATGTGTTAATCAATGTAATAAACTTGGAGCAATATCTTTTTTTACTGATGAAATATAAGTCTATTGCACATTTCCTCTTCTTCAAACTTTTGACTACAGACTACAAGAAAAGACAAATAATTCTAACAGAATAAAATGTATTGATCCGATCCAAAAATAGCCTCACCTTTATTTAAAAGCAGTGATGGAAATGTGTTTTGTATTGTTTGTTTCTCTGCATTAAAAAAGCATAAATGTGAGAGGGCGCACATTCATCTTGATTCTATTTGAATCTGAAACTTGAGATCAATGATGCTGCTACTCAAACTGATGTGATTACGAGCAGTAATCGAGTGTTTAGCTCCTCGGTAATCACAAAGTATATATTCCTCATACTGAGGACGCTTGTAAACTAAAAACTAGGAAAGGACAAAAAATGCAAAAAATTTAAAATATATTCTCTGTGCTTTTTTTCAGATCAATATGTTGCTTTTGCAAGAAATAAAAGCACAGCTGAAGTGGCATGTTTCCCATGACAGAGAGAGAGCAAAAAAAATCAATGTACACCTGACAGAATATCATGAAATCATGACAGCGCGTATAGATTTTTTTCAATGCCTCAAGGCTTTCTTCAAAGCCATAAAATTCTTTTCATTTCAGCGACGCTTTATTACCATGTGCTGTATTTTTCTGCAGGGGAGTCTTCATAGTGAGAGCTGACGCTGAATAATGGCACAAAATATTACAGAGCACCGGCCATGTTTTTTTTTTTTACGTTTGTATGCAAGGACACCACAACTAAATATGATGTTGTTTATGTGTACATGGCAGCGAGAACACTACCAAGTGTGTGACGCTTCATTACTGGAGTTTGAGTTAGTGTTCGGGTTGGGATTTTAGTTTTAAAAAATGCAGTCCGGTCAGAGGTACATCATCTGCAGAGATGGAGCAGAAAAGCAAATGACACTTTGTTGAGAATGCCCTTTTTTTTCCCCGCTTGACTGCCGCTTAACGTTGAACTCACAAAATAAAGTGTATTTGGCCATAGGCAATGACACGGAACAGCTTCAGTGTATGATGTCCTAGAGTTAAGATGCATGGCACACAGATATAGATACCTGTGTCAGCTGGTCAATGAGGGTCCACCGGTGTGTGATGAATTGAGCAGTGACATCTGTCGGGGAATGTTGCCGTGCCACTCTGTCCCACGGCGACCGGCTCATTTCTCAGTGGAGCTGTGGAGTCTGGATGGGCAGCAGGGGCAGCAGGGGCCGAGTGGGACTCTGTTTAGAGCACATGTGGGCAGCCGGCTGTCCTCTATCTGCTGGTGTAAGGGCCGGACTCAGCTGAAAGTGCAGCTGTCACTTCTGCTGGTTCTCTCTTTTCTCAAGTACCAACTTCTGAGTTGTTTGATCTACTTTCGTAATGTCATTGCTTCAGAACGACGCGTGAAGGATTTCTGATTAGACGTCCTTTCGGCAGGATGGAATAGTTTGTCAGTTGTTTCCAAAATTGTGCAAACAAGTTGCCAAAATACAACCTTTTTTTCTGATTTGCATTTTCTTTGGTTAAGGTTTGTTTAGGTTTATGCACAAGTGAAAGAAGATGCGCTGTCGCCTCACAGCAAGAGGGTCTGGGTTCGACCCCGGGCTGGGCTGCATGTTCTCTCTGACTTCCTCCCACACTTAGATTAATTGACTGCTCTACGTTGCACATAGGTGTGAATGTGAGGTGTGAAAGTGCCCTGCGATAGTCTGGCACCCTGTCTAGATGTACCCTGCCTTCGCCCAATGTCAGCTGTGATGTGCTCCAGTCCCACCATCTTTAAGCGGTTAAAGATAACGGTTAAAGATCGTAGTTTGCGTTAAAATTACTGCTGAAGTTTAGTGGATCTCTGTTGTCACGGTTAAAACAATAACTGGTTCAGGCAAGGGAATAATTACTGATGTTTTGGGGCTTTTTGCTGAAACAACTGATGCTGTCTTTTGTTCTCGGGAGTTTTGTGCGCATACAAATATGATGGGAGAGCAATACCCAGTGATAATATCATTTTGTGAAACGATTGGTTTTTTTGCACGAATGCATCATATTCGAAATAGTAGACTCATCAGAGACCCAAATAAAACTAAATTGCTCATATCCTATTCTATTTCCAGTGATTTTATGTTTTGTTGTGTATTAGATGTCTTCTCATCTCAGCTTCCCATTCTTGAATGTCCTCTGATAAATAAAATGGTTTGAGCAAACAGACCCACATTTATGAAATGTAATTGTGTCTGAATGTTTAGAAGTGTCAGCTTTAGAGATGCTGGTGCTGCTTCCTCTCAAGGGCTGCTTTCAAAACCAAACATACCTGGAGGCCATGCAGGTCTCTCTGAAATATAATTCCTCATTACAGGGCAATAAATAAATGATGAAAAAAAGCTTTCTTGTAACTTGATGAGTGAGAAATTCCATATCCATCGTTACTCCATGGGACTTACACTCAATTAAAACAGGCTTTTTCTTGGATTATTCCCCTCAATTTTTCATGATCCATCGTCTCAAAGAACTGATACATAAATCCCTCGCACATATTTCATCTTCATCCGATGCATTACTTCATGTAACATAATCCCCCTTTTTAGTATTTACAGTAGAAGATAATGGAAGCCTTTTTTGCCACCAAAGGGAGGCTTACAGTGGATTTCAGCCAAGGTCCGTTGACGAGGAACAACTGACTTTCACATTGAAAGTTTGCCATTGACTTTCCCTTTCAAAGCTTTTACCCACTCACGGCACCTACGCTAGAATTCCAATTAATGAATCCACACTTTTCTGCCTTCTCCCTCATTAGGGAGTATTGAGAGGGAAGGTGTGCACCCCATGTAAAGAGATGGGAACTTTTGACCCCTCTGATACATACATGTGACAGAATAATGGTACTTTAGCTCCAGGGATGGACATATCAAAGACTTGGATTGTACGGCATGAGTCGGGTGAGAGTTGTTTTGATTTAGTTTTGCCGTGATTCCCCATTTTCTTCAATTCATGAAGACATTTCTCCGTTTTTGGACTACAGTTCACAATTCTGATGGAGCAAGCGTGACTTCAAGCGTGGTGATCTACTCGGCATGTGTGAAAAGCCTCCTCCAAACGGAGAGTGAATACAGAACTGAGTGTCTGGAGCTGTCAGTGTACACAGCCATTAGGGAGTACAAGAGAGGCTTTAGGCAACTGTATATTGCTTCCACAAAGAAGAACTCTTAAGTTGGAAGGTTAAGTCAATGGGATGGACTTGCTTCACTTGCTACTGATTGGTTAGGTCGAAACAAAATACCTTTTCTTTCAAGCAGAAATCAGACAGCACGAACACACTGTCAGGCTAAATGAATGAAGTAAGACAAAATGGCCATTCAGGCAAGTTATTGTTATACTCTTGTCCATTATGACATTTTACTCAACGCCTGTAAAATGTGTCTGTATGAAACACAGACTACGGCAAGAATAACGTCGAGAACAAGCCTACAGCTGTCCAAAAACCTGAAATTCAACAGAATTCACGTTAAACACTTTTAGTCTTTTAATAATGGTAGAAAGTAGTCCCCTGGAAATCCCTGCAGCTGTTGTAGCAAACTATAGAACTGTAGATCCATTATTTTTGCCAGAGTGCAGGTTCCCCCACATCTCTAGGAGCTCAGTAAAATATCATCATGATCAAGAGAAATAATGGACAAAAATGTGAGAACGGCAGCCTGATTTCACCTTTAACACTCGATGACATGATGACATGAACAGTAAAACACTGACATGGAAACTTGTAAGTTCAATTTTGTGAAACCAGTGGAGCAATTTGAAGTGATATTTCCTTTTGTCATTTATCACATCTTTACTGAATATACACATGTTATACTGTGACCAAAGGGTCAAATACAGAGAGCAACTTCAATCAATCATGATTAAAGCAGACAACTGATGGAACATCAGAGAGGCACGCTGTCCAAATTAGACTTGTCATTTAACAACACTATTTAGGGGACGGTTTCAAGTTTCTCTTTTTTTTTTTTGCATGCTGATACAGGAGCACGCTTCTCGTATTAACCGCTGTGTGAACCAATGTAAAGTAACCCCGGCGTGTATGCAAATGAGCTGATTAATTAGACAGCATTGCGCCCAGTTTCTTCTTCATGGTCATAGGGTAGGTGACGGGGAGATGGGAGTTGCGCTTGGGGAAGAGAGGAAATCAATATCTCAACATTTCAGGTCTCCCTGTGCTTTTTTTAGTAACGCGATGCACAGGTGTTAATCACTGAGTCAATTGTTTCATTAATCAAGTGAGGAGTCCCTGAAGGCTGAGACAGGTATTACAGCTGTCTCTCTCTCTCTCTCTCTCTCTCTCTGTGTCTCTCTGTCCTTCCCTCTTCCTCACAAGTAGATAACTATCCCTAAAAGGAGAGGAGATAGAGGTGACTGTGCTACAGCAGAGCCAAATCTCACAGGGAGGCTGTCAGGCCGAGTTCCAAACATCGAAAAGCCTCCCGTCCTGATCGTTTTGTTTCCTCAGCTGACTTCTTTGGGGCTGACGACACCGGTCATGTTTTGACAGTTTCTGTCACTTCCTCAGTCTCTTGAACTCTTATGTAACAGAGCAGATGAGCAGACAAAGGTTGGGCTCAGGATTTGAAATCTCAAGAAATTATTACAAACGCTTTCCCCATTGTGCAGATTCAACAGGTTCACTTACCTGCAATTAGATTGCAAAACTGCAGCTGCTTGTTTCTAAGTCAATAGAGTAGTCTCTCTCTCTGTGTCTCTGTCTTTCTGTCTCTGTCTCTCTGTCTCTCTCTCTGTGTCTCTGTCTCTCTCTCTCTGTCTCTTTCTCTCTCTCTCTCTCTCTCTGCATCTCTCTCTCTCTCTCTCTCTCTCTCTCTCTCTCTCTCTCTCTCTCTCTCTCTCTCTCTCTCTCTCTCTGTCTCTCTGTCTCTGTGTCTCTCTCTCTCTCTCTCTCTCTCTCTCTGTCTCTCTCTCTCCTGTCTCTCTGTCTCTCTCTCTGTCTCACTCTCTCTATTCAAATTATAATAAATATGTATCAAACAGCCTTGTAGTGTCCACATATGCACTCAGAAAGCAACAGTGGCACAACATAAGTGGATCCATATGGTGCCCTTAAGAGCAGGTTTATGTAATGCCTCAGGGGACGTCTACCTGTGAAAAACACTGCCAAGTGCATTCAAACTGTACTGATGCCTCTTGAATACTGCACTGTTCCATTAAAAGTGCTTTTTGCTTTAATTCCCCACATATTGTGTGGCATAGTTAGCAAAATGCATTTCGTCTCTTTGACAACTTTATTTATACATGAAGCCGAGCTACAACGGCAGATGCAGATCATTTTTTTACACTTCAAAGCTCATTGTTTCTCAGAGGCCTTGAAAGAAAAAAACAATGAGAAAAAAAGGGTCACGCTTTCATAATAGATGCCGGCGTGTACAGTAGCAACACCAGATTGCCAGAAGAAGCACTCGAGAGTCCTCTTAACAGAATGCATATTCGGCGATACAATGTGTTAGTTAAAAGACAGTTTTATTAATAATGCCGGCATTCATCTGTGTTTCTGTTTATCAAGGTTTCTATATTTTACTCGACGGAGCAGAAACTTACCGAACTCCCTGCTCAAAAAGCACCGACCCTCCTCTCCTATCCCTCACATATTACGTAGAGTATTGCAGCTAAGAATAAACTGTCATGCCAAAGTTGTGAGATGATTATAGACCCCGATATTTCAATAGAACAATCAGAGTAAGGAAAATGAGCAACGCGATAGTGTATCTCATCCCCTCTGGCACATCCTGAACATATAGAAAGGATGATTTTGATCAGCCATAAGGAAGGGCTTTACACAGACTCCGATGTGCTGAGAAAAAAATCCTGCAGCAAAGGCGTATTAACATCCTCACTGGGACGCAGATAAGAGATGAGAAAGCTATAGCGCATATCGTAGACAAATAAAGGTGAGATGCGAGATTTCTCCTCACTGGGATAATCATGTGAGCAGATGAGCCCAGCTTGGACTCATCTCTGAGGCTCACCAGCAAAACAGAGCTGACAAATACGGCGGCTGGGAGATGAGGGGAGCGATTATGAGTATGGCGGAGGAGAAAGGCCTCGGTGTGGTGAAATCTCTTAATGTTCTTGGATGGAGAGGGAGAGTCACGCTTGGGAACGGCATGCATATGTGTGTGTGTGTGTGTGTGTGTGTGTGTGTGTTTGTGTGTGCGACTAAAAAGCCTGTCACCTCTCCCTTATCGGTCTGCCACTCATCAATGGATCATGTGTGTGCATGCATACATGTTTCAGCATTTATATGCGTGTGTGTGTGTGTGTGTGTGTGCTTGCTCATGTATGAACAAACTCCACTCTCAAACACCGTCTTCGCCCTTCTGGATAAAAGGTGTTTAAAAAAGATGAGGCGCAAGTTGCCTTTGAATTAAACAGGGAGGGATAGCGGTTGTTAGCGCTGTGGTTGTTTGCCTTCCAATTTAATTTAGGAGAAGAGACCTTGTAGTGTAAATGTCACTCTTACTGGAGGCTTGACAGGCTGAATTCCTTAGAGTCTAATGTTTTGAGGAGCAGGGCGTGGCTGACGGGAAAAGACTTTGACAGTCTCTTTAGGTGTGAACAGAACAGAGGTGGCCCCGGTTTCAGTTTCATAACCGATGACTTTGTGTTGACTACGAGTTTCACTCTGACTTTTAAGCCTCAAAAATCCCGTTTAGATTGCCACGATGGCTTCCAGTGGTCCGTATACGTGGAAGTTTGTTCTGGGGAAGAAGACGTAAAGGAGAAAGAGGACAAAAGACACTAAAGCCGGAATAATACCTGTCACATGTGGGGAAAAGAACATTTCTGTACCGAGGCTTTTCTCTCATCCTCAAAGCCGGAATCACTTTTTTTTTTTTTTTTCCATTTGCCATGGTTCGGAGGTCATTTTATAACCCTAAATTACAATGGTAATTTGCATCAAAGTGGCAGTGAACGAAGTGTGTCCAAAAACAGATTAAAACGCAGTACAATTAACATCCATTAATTAAATGTATACAGTGCAAAGTGACCCAGAAACATCTATACATTTAACTTTGATTACACAAGTTCTACATGACACAGCTGCAGCAGATTCTCTTTCAATGATTTATCAGTTTTTTGTGATTTTTGTGTCCACGACTTTAGAAATTCATTTTTTTTTTAGTCCTCTCAAAGCTCTTTGTGGCTTTCACACCTCTTCGCTATAGTTTGAGATGGATTAATAAAATTAAATGTAGCGCCGCGCGCGCTCTGCCATCTTTCTGCAGAATTTGCAGAATGTAAAAGCTCCCCTTTCATTAAGTTTGCAAATGGTTTCTTTGACAGCCAGTGTCAAAAACATGCACAGGGTCTATTAATAAGCGACTGGAGAAGCACAGTGGAGGGGTAACCTCAGCGAAGGCTTTAACCTTAATGGTCATCTTTTTTCCATGAATTCTTCATTTCCTCATTAAGGTTTTCGCTATTAAAAGTGCATTTTGTGTCAACTTTACACTGTCAAACAAATGATGAATATGTGAAAGTAATGACACTGCTACATATCCATTGAGCGCATTTGCATGGAAAGCTAGAGGCAGATGAGTCATTTGATAAACACAGCCTGAGGCAAAACTACAGGAGCCATTTGTTGTAGCCTGAAGCCAGAGAACTAATAAAAAAATAACTTCATTCTCAGTGTAAACTGCAAGAGTGAGGAAACCGGTGGGGAAACTGTTCTGTGAAGGATTAAAGAATAAAAATGGTGTCAATATGTAGTGCTCAACATTGTGCTTGGCAAGAATTCTCACCGCATGAGGGGGGGGGGGGGGGGGGGGGGGACTCCACCTCCCAAGGGTAGAAATGATGTGACCTTATTTTTCCCCATCATCTGTGTCCCAGCTTAAATCTCTCCTGTACGCCCGGTATTGTGATGTAAATGAGATGCATGTGTGCTGCTCATCCTGCTGCTCATCCTGCTCTGCTGAGATTTAAAGGTAAATATTTGCCTGATGCTTGCAGGCTGGAGAGCGCGCCACATTGCATTATTCCATTAACCCACATCTTCACGGCGCAACAACACTGTATCTGCGCTAATCCGCCTGTAGCTCTGTGTGTGTGTGTGTGTGTGTGTGTGTGTGTGTGTGTGTGTGTGTGTGTGTGTGTATAAGCTCGGACTGCTTACTTGAAAGTCTTGATACTTACTTACTTGCTTGTGTGCTGGTCAAACCGCTCATGTTATTCCATTCTAACTCGTAAGAAGTACATTTTATTCCCATGTTTCCCAGGTTTCTGTATGTATTTGACCAATAGTTTTATTGTCAGTCCACGGGAAATACATTAGGTCAATCAGATGAAATGAATGAGCTCAATGTTTTCCCTTTGTCCCCGTTTGAGCTCCTATTGATTTGACAGCGAGGCGTAATTCCACTCTCCCATTTCTTCAGCCCCCATTGTATCAGTGACATTGCATTGTTTTGTTTTCAAGAAGAATAATTGACCTCTTCCGCGATCCGCGCTTATGTAAACTGTTTCCAGGTCACAGGCGCGTCGCCTGTTGACTCAGCCTTTTTGATAGCGTCCTCGGCTGAATGGCAGGAGGAGCACTGGACTGTATAGGACGTCCTATGTGTTAAATCATGCACGCATCTCCAATGAGAACAGATATCCTGTTACTGAGATGAATACATCAAGAGCGGGATACGGATCTGATGAAGGTCTATTTGAATGTAAAAGGCCATCCAATTCAATACATGAGACGAGCTGTGTTCGGTCATGTTTTGGTTACACAGTACGTCCCAGGTTGTGAATATGCAGTTTGCCTTGGGGCGTTATTTAATATGTGAGTAACAGACCTCCAGCTTGATATATTGACACAGCTAGCCAGCAACCTGCTAATTCATATAAACCAGGTCAGGTTTTAGTTTTTCTTTCTCCCTCTGACATTTAAGAAACAGCTTAACATTACAGATTTTCATCAGACTGGGAGGCACTAAGCTCAGAGCAGTTCACACTCGGTTAAGTGTGAATGTCTGTTTCCGTGCTTGAGGATAGTCTTTATATTGTTTGCATGGAAGTGTAATATCAGCGGTTAAACATGCAACAACATAAACAGCAGGTTGTGAAGCTGACCAGATGTACAGTCAACAATCTTTTATTTTATCTATAGCACTGAATCTCAAGTTATATTTGCATACTTGTGAATAAAGATGTACTGCTAATGCACCAGCTTAATTCTTTCTTGTTTTAAAACACATCGTGAAGTGATTATTTCCCCCTTAATTCACTGCGTGAATATGGACATAGAAGGTCCCATATTAGCACATGATAGCTTCATTATAACTGCACTGTTCCCCCATCTCTGATGGGAGATGTTCAGAAAAGTTCCGTTCTCTTTGTTGCTTCTATAATCTGACAACCATTTTAGAAGGTCGGAGATTCACACGAGACTTTGTCTGTCTAGTTATAGTCACAAGATCTGAGAAGCACTAATGTGCCGACTGTGCTGAAGGACTCAGTGGCTACTGGATAGATGCAGCATCACGGCTACTACTGCACATCAAGGACACGCATTTGATGTCTGGAACATCTTCATCTCCCCGTGGTTCCTTGACGCGACTGACTCCATGTTTGGAATAGATGAAAACCATCTAGTGTGACCAAAAAAGAAAAACTCTAGTAACTTAGTTGGCCCATGATCAAGCCAAAACAGCAAGATAAATCCTGACTTTATTTCACACTGTGTTACCTGAAACGCGTAGGCACCCAATCCAAATAAATAAATATTCCCTCGGTGAATAACGTTTCACAGTATCTGAACCAGCAGGTATCACACAGGGAGAAACTACGGGGAAAATCAAATTGGACTTGGCAAAAACATGGCTGCTGAAGTGTTTGGTTTGCCTTTACTTACCGCGGCAGTGTGAGACTGCTCTCTGGCTCTGCCGTCTTCTGAATGCAAGCCAAGGCCTCCTGCCCGCTACCGGGGTACAACAAGGTTGCAGCTGCGCAGCACTTTAAAGAGAATATTTAAATGCGTGCCGATAAATTGGGCCCTGTGGTGTGCTGTGGTCTGTTTGTTCACTTCATGTGTTTTCGCGTCCTTGTCGAATGATCTTGCGGTCTGCACAGTCAGCGAGTCGGTCGCGCGTACTTCAATCCCGCTGCATCGAGGCTTCCACTAACTCGTCCACGTTATTTGTCCAACTTTCCCTGTCAAAGGTTTAATTGTTAAATGAATGCTACATATATTATGTTTTTGTATTGGATTTGCCCGAAGGTACAATCAACCCAGGGAGAGGGCGGTAGATAACGATCATATTGATAGCGTGATTATTAGCCCGGCTTGATTCATTTCTTTACACAGGGATTGTGGAGTCTAAGCTTTTGTAATTTATCCCACATACCACGCTGAACACAGATTACAGTATCACCTGAAACCAGAGGAGATGGAGACGAGCCAAGCTGCAGGAAAGCTCTCACCTTTCATACGGTGCGTAAATGAGGTTGTCGTGGCATCTCGGATGAACGACATGGTAAGCCACCCGAAATCCCTTCAGATCAATCGTTGTTGAAGGAGGCTGCTCCCACCTATTCTCTTCCGCCGCGGCGAGGCACAGGATTGTATGAGGAGATATATTAAAATCGGCTTATGGAAAGTACACCATATCCTTGCCGGTATTGCATGTCTCTGTGTTGCTGGAATACAGTAGGTGAAATATGTGAATAATGTGATAGACAGAATCAGATTAGAGATGCTTTACTCAAGTTGAGGAATGATTTTCTTTGTAATCCTTTACAGTTTTATGGGCTTTTAAAAGAGCATACAAGTATTATATTTTAAGTACACAGCCATACTGTACAGGGAGAAACCAATGACACTAAATAATTAATGGAGAACATATTACTTGGACTGTAGCCTGGCCTCATTACATCCCCTCGTAGACTCTTTTCATTTATGCAGTGGACTAATTTGTGAGGGAGCAGTTAAAGCGTTTCTTCATCCCCTCTAGCGCAGTATCCCATAGCAAAGGCTTCTCTCTCAGCTGTAATCAAAGGAAAATGTGCAGCATGAGCATATTCACTGAGGGCTTGCTAATCTTCAGCTCCGACTGTTTTCTGAGCTGAAAACCACTGGAGAGGCCGGCGGGTACGAGGCGGCGCTTTATTGAATAAGGAGGTGAAGTACATGGCAAAATGACAGAAACGATCAAGTGAATTTTCCTGGTTGATGTCTGAACTTTCTGCAGGCTGTTTTCCTGCAGCCTCCAGTTCCAGGGTAACGCATTCAATGTGAAGAGGAGGACCGGCCGTAGCATGAAGCTGCTCAGGGATGCCCTTTGAATCTGAATTGAAATGATGCCATGGGCAAGAGGTAAAGTTTAAAGAGAGTGTGAGGTAGTGTGAAGAATTCCCTCAGCTGTGAGGTCAGAGCACTCCCATTCGTTTTTACAATGTAAGGGGACAAACTCATTAAACAGATCCTACAGGATTCCTTTCGGAGAAGAAGAAAAAAATCAGATTAGTCCCCAAATAGCGAGATAAAACCAAAAAAATCCAGCACTCTGAGGCAGAAAATCAAAATTCATAAAAACTATTTATTGATAAGACGGACAGTTTGTACTTACACAAGTTTTTGACTGAGTTTAATTGTGGTGGAGGAGCGACACAACCAGATAACTGTGTGAATGGAGTTCTATCTCACTGATAGATATCACAGTTATCACAGAACCAGAGGATTAAAATGGAAAAACGTATCGTCTGTCTAACCAGAAAAATCGGAAGGCCTTGACGACATTTCCCCACGGCACACAGATTTGGGCTGTGTGATACACTGCTGATCTTCGCAGCGCGATAGCCATCGAGTAGAGGCAGCACTTTCTGCGTTCTCTCTTACAAGTCTAGTGGGTGAGACTGAGTTGAGACCAAATGTTGCTTTTTAGTTAGACTAGAATGAGTCAGTGAAGTAACTAGTAACGCTAGAGGGGTACCTAGTGCGTCAATCTCCGATGCAAAGGGGCACTGACCGAGCTTCAGCATTTGCAGTGACACACAGCCAGTGTGTGTGTGTGTGTGTGTGCGTGCGTGTGTGTGTGTGTGTGTAGCCAACAGTCCTCTGTAGCTCATTATTGTGCTAAACTCTGAGCCCGCTCACTTTTTACCGGTCTAATAAAATGCGATTGCGGATTTGATTTGAATCCCTCTTGTAACTGTACACCCCTCAACTGTTCTGTTTCCCTGGAATACATCACAGCACAGAAGATAAAAAAAAAGACGCTTTGACGTCCGTTTCACTGGGATTCTAAACCGGCAACATTTTTCAGCCACTTGGGGGCAGCAAAAACATCACTGACAAATGACCCCCTTTTAAGTAGAAATAGTTAACTTGTTAGCAAAGGCCTATTTGAACATCTAGTCGTTACAGAGGAGTCATTTAGGAGGAGTCATGAAGCCAATATTCACTCTCCTTTTAGGTCTGTTGTGGTCTCCACCAACTAAGGAGGGAAATATATGGCCTCTTAGCCTGTAAGTGCTCCACTGTGTCGCTACAGTGGGTTTATCGGAGCTGAAAACAGATGCCCCTCCTTCAGCAGAAAACTGTGCTGATTTAGAGCAGAGAATCACAGCTTGGTAAAGCTGAGAGGGACTACAGAGTCCTGAGATAATTCTCTGTTGGTTTGTCACTATAAAGCGACCCCTTTTTCTCACAAGTGCTCATGGAATTCATTGTTAGTATGGAAATATGAATTGTCGCTTAGTTATAGGTAATATTAGGCAAGTTAAATCACTTTAGTTTGATTGGGAAAGACATTTTTATTAGGAACCTGACTGATAGGAATGAGGAACTGAGTTGAAGTCACCAGCCTCCTTTGTCTTTAATTTGCAGTTTAAGTATAATTTTCATGGCTGTTTTTCTGTATCCTTCTCACTTTGTGTTGAGAGCACCAACACAAGTATTCTCATTTTATATTTTACAAAGCCATGTGTGTAATAAATACAATCTAATAAGAATGGTACAAGAAGTAATGTAATTATGGGGCTCCATATGGTCTCTCGTTCCCTCTCTCTTTTCTGTTTTTCCCCTGCTGTTTTACATTTCTGCACAATGATAATGGGAATAATTTTGTGTGTCACTGCTAAAGTATTTCCCCCCCCCCCCAGGCCTAATGAGAGATTATGAATTCCTTAAGCTAATTTTGTGAAGTTAAACTGTTGAAGTAATGGTTCAATTAAACAAGGGCAACCCTGCTTAGCTCCTGGCCTGAGACCTAATGTGTAACGTCTTCCATCACCCTCTCATTCTCCAGTCGCATCCCTCTTCACGATAAACTATCTATAAAAGGCTGACAAATCTTTTACTCCAAAAAATAAATAAATAAACAACTCACAGGAGAACCATTTTCTGTTTCATTCCTGTGAACATCTCTCGCTGTGTACTCTGTAAAACCTTAACGCTTTATGTTGTCCCTCTCTGTAAGCAAATAGCAAGGCTTGCACTTTCTTTGGAATGCTGATAAATATGAAATATCGCCCTACGACCTGAAAGCGCCGGGGTTGCTTTGCATGACTGCACTTAGTATCTCTGCTCAAGACTAAAAGGATGTGTTGCATTTGAGTAAGACCAAAAGCAACCCTCCTTATCTGCATGGGTGAAAAGCAGAAAGCAGATTCGAGGTTTATGTTCTGGCCATCCACAGGGCTGTTTGAACCTCTTACAGAAGTGGAAATGTTGCAGCTACAGTGCTGATGCTGTGCAGTTGTGCCAAATGCTGTCAGACAAAGTCTCTACATAGATTTGCCAACATGTGCCAAGACCCAGAGCTTTGAGAGGACACACTGTCACCCAGAACTAATCTTGCACAGACAGGCATGGACAGGGCACAGTTTTCACTAATTTACACACATCCAGCGCAAGCCCTACTGCTGTCTCACAGTGAATTTAACTAGCATTTCAATGTAAAACACCAGTCAGAGCTGTTTTTCCACAGATATAATATACATACATAATATTACAGAGGGGCCTGGAAGGGGAGGGTGTCATATTATGTTTCATTTCCATATTTCTATCTTGCAACTAAAATGCTGTATAATCTCAAAACATATCAGGATCCAAATGAAATTAAGCTAATTATGATGATGTTAAAATGTGATATTGCTGTGGTATCTCTCTGCAAATGGTGTAACAAAGCGCCTCCGCAGCAGCCGTCAGGGTTTCGCACAAACTTGAATCCCCACTCCAAGAGCCTCAGTCTGTCATGTGCTGTCTAAAACCAATGGGTGCCATGTCTATAACCCCGGCCAAAAGGCTCAGCTGGGCTTTGTGCTGGGAAATGGACTGCCGGACCCTGCCAAAAAGCCCTCAAAGTCATTTCTCCCAACTGTAGTCTTGGGGATTCTTGTTAATCCACCGTACCCATCATCTATAAATAAGTGGCACACTTGTGAAGAGGGCAGTTTAGAAAGAGCGGTTTGGGGCCCGGACACTTGCAAGGCCTATCGTTCTTCATTTCCACTCGGCTGAGCAAAGCAAATTGGAGGCGGCCGACGGGAGCAGGTAGACGGGAAGCCTGTATGTCAGGTGATGTTAAAAAAAAACCCCAACAACTTTCCTCTCAATTTCCAAATCCATCACACTTAATGGCAAATAAAAATAGTTGTAATTCACAGTACCAAAATATATCATCTGCAATGTTGGCTGTGCATTTTGAGATAGAGTGTTAGAGTTTCTCACTGAAAGTTGACACCCTCTGCTCTGTCCTTGCTTTGAATAAATTCAATTTATTTGGCTGGTGCGTCGTCTCCAAATTATAAATACTAAAATTCAGAGTAGCTGTTTTTTCTCTTAACTTTAAGACGCCCAGGGCTGTTTGACTCCCCAGTCAAAGTCTGCACTAAACCGTAAATACACTACAGCTATGATAGGGAATGAGCTGTTTGTTTCACGCCACTGCTTTGCCAGATATTTGTTTTATAAATTGCCAAGGGGTAAGGCGATTATACAACCTAATTCTCATTGTGGCATTAATTGCCAAGTAGTTAATTAAAATGCACAGTGATTGGAGTGTACACTGCCCCGCAGGACGTAATAAAGCTTATATCATAAATACTTGATTGTGAGACTGATACCATAATATGCACCATCTCATCTATCAGCGGTAATGAGGTCTTGAAATCACACTTCTTGTCACCTCTGGTTACTCGTTTCTGAAAAGCGTATCTGCCACTTTAAGTTCTTGTCACTAATAACTCATTAAAGGACTAACCTCTTTAAGGCAAGAAGGATGGACCATGTTTAGCAATGTAAAGCTAGTTGTTAGGCTTTCGTTGCTTACAGCAATAGGGTTAAATGAGCCGGATTAGCAGATTATAAATATTACACTGCCATATTGAACCGGGGGATTTAGCTTAAGCGATGGACTATGCTGTCTGTTTGTTGGTGATTTTGTTAAATGTCTTTGTTGCTTATTTGTCATTATCTCATTAGGTATTCTGAACAGATCTGGCAAGAACTTTCTCTCTGTTTATGTACTTCAGAGGAAATGTTATTGCCTTACGGGTCGTGTTAAATAATGCATTAATTTCTGACAAAGTTCAATGATGCGTCTACAGCTGTGACAGAGTTGTAAGAATGCATTTTTAGGTGCCTAAAGTCCACAGGTCTTTCTGTCAAGCGAGGATAAAGCAGGACAACATGAAAGGAAAGTTTGTCATTTTCTTATTCTGTTGCTATAGGTTATAAAAATTGATTGTTATCGATTGAAAACAGTATTTATCCTGATCACCTTCTCTGTCAGGAAATGTAGTTTACAAACCATGACAGCATAACAAATATTCAAGGATAAAATACAGATTTTTTTGTCTTGTTTTTCCGAAATGGTCAATAAAGTTGATCTCCAACATGTTTGGCATTAATACTTTGTTTATGGCCGTGAAGCAGCTCTGACCAGCTGGCACGCTCTCTGCCCCTCTGAGCCTCGCAGCGCTATTCAGTCCGCTGACAGTTGTTTCATGTCGGTCACATGAGCAAGTCTCTGCAGATAATATTCTGTATCTGTAAAACAGATGTGCTCCGAATGTAAACTCATCACATATTATTCAAGTGTGCAGAATGGAGGATGATGTCAACTTAGAAAAGTGTGTTGCTATTATACATCCTGATGGAGAAATGAATATTCAGTAACTATGTGTTGTTGAGATGGTCAGTTTCATATCTGATTGAAAACGTTAACTGCCCAGTGCCAAACAGCAAGCAGCTGCTGAACAAAGTGGAGCATTTAACCGCTAAAGAGACATATTTTCAGGAGTTGGTGGAGAAATTTGGGCTCAAATTCACCTGAAACACGAACAACTAAATAAATTGTGGTTTTGAGTCCACCATATTAACTTTTTTATTTGATAATATCTCAATCTTTGTCCTTTGCACTACCCTCAAGTAATGCAATTAAGTTTCATTAAAGCTAGGGTTGGTAATCGTATTATTATTTTTTATACTGGTTGAAAATATCCGGTATCTGTGGCTGTTGCAGAACTGTAATAAACTGGCTGTGCTTTTATGAGAAGTTGAGAGTTGGCAATTAAAATCTAGCGTAATATGCTACTCTGCTATATTTCTTCAACCGAAACATTTTATTGTTATTGCACCGTAATTGTTTGGCAAATCTGTCAATCACCAGAGAGCATACTGACTTTTAACCAATTTTTGATGTCAAACTTTACAACTTCCCAATTAAGGTTGTGCCCATAGTTGCATGAAGCACTGTAATAGGAGACCGTGTCAAGGTGAGACTTCTCGATTAATGCGGTGTGTCTGGATTTAAGTCATGTGGCCACCGGGTAGCTGGATTCCATCTATTAAAGGAAACATGATTTTGTAAGAGTGAAGAAGAATGAATACAAAGAGCAACGTTAATTTCCACTCAAGAAATGTCATTGAAACCTCCAATCTATGATTCTGATTTCTATGATTACTGCGATCTCACCAGATCACCGTTACACAATTACCATGATCTCAAAAACGTATCTTCACACATCCTCCATATTTTATGAAGGTGCACTTCTTCAGTCCTTTCTATAACTTGGATGGAACGCCACCACACTCTCATCGCTCTGAATAAAAGTGTCTGTGGTCTCTGTTTTTTCTCTAACTGGGGAATGCCACGGGTGTCAAAGCAATCACAGCAGCTTAGAGGCATAAAGTCCAATGTTACCCTCCTGCTGTCAGCCTGCTAGCCCACCACTCTGGAGCCCTGATCCAAGCTGACACATGGGACTGCACAGTACAACCCCCCCCCCCCCCCCCCCCCCCCATTACCTTTAGGGTGCTTTTTCCCTTCATAGGCCTAATTATCTCTCTTTCTTTGGAAAATAACTCAAAGAGGGTATTTTTTTTTTTTTTTTTTTTTTGCCACTGGCTCTATTTGGGTTTCACAGCATCTAGCATGTTTTATATATGACCTTGTGAAGTCATCAACTCACTAACCAGCTGCTAGGTTTATGATGTCACACATCCTAGTTTTAATCCTGAGTTGGTCATTTTACCACTAAAGCATTAAGGTAAATCTTGTTACCTTTTAGATGAGCTGGGAAGCTCTGGGGGGGCTTGGCCTAGGCCCGCCCACTTCTTACCCCCAGCCCATCAAATCAAATAGCTGCTTTTTTTCTAATATAATGATCAATCAAATAAGTAAATATAATGACAAAAATCGAAATCAAATAAAAACAAGACTGAGAGCATCAATGTCGAATTCCCCCTGTTTTTCCTGGAACAGGAAGTCATTGGACTACGATGAAATCATATCAATCTTATGCAGTAAGCCTCAATGTCAACGCCTCATCCTGTAAGCCTGAATATGGAATAATATGACATGTTTGACTTTTTACCGTGGTCAGGTCGACAGGTTGTTTCTATTGGAGCCTGATGTGATGACATGGAGTAATTAGATGGTTGTAATTGTTGTGTCTATGGCCGCTGCTCAGCCTCTTCTTTATGTTGTATTCATTCAGTTTAAACCCATTATTTAGGTCCAGTTGCAGATAAAGATCAGCCTACACTGATATTATTATTACATACTATTTGTAGAATTATATTCCAGTGTTGGCTGCATATGATTGTTCCAAACATTTCCAGTGACTTCAGCGTGTTTATAAAGTCCTAATGTCACAATTTCTTGAAAAACACATATATGTAGTAATTTCTTAAATTCACAAGTATTTCAATTAAACAAAAATATTCTGCTTCAATCCATATTTGTTGTTCATTTTTGAAAACTATTTTTTAATTAAGGCTTCCTGTACACAAAGAGCATACCTGTATTGTCTGGCAGCAATCTAACAGCACCATGAATCACATTTATTAAAAAAACAATAACGGACCATCGGGTTCTTTTCTATCTGTTTGAGGTGATGATGACGAGGCCAAGGCACAACAGAACACGTTAGCACTTGTAATGTAATGTAAATGCTTTTGAGCTATTTATGAAATTAATTGTGTGGCCCATGCACTTTTATTTAGGCTCAGCTGCAATTTCATTTCTGGCTCTGCCTCCGCTTTAGACGGTTGTTCCCAGTCTTGCGTAGCTGCTGACTGCAGCTTATTGAGCTTACAGTCATGAGAGAAGTGAGATAAACTCTCAACAAGAGAACAAATAAGGGTATTTCCCAAAATGTTGAACTATCGATTTAAATGCATGGTAATTTGTTTTCGAGTGGTCAAGTCATGTTGCTCGATTATTTAAATATAAATAACTTCACTACGATAATGAATGGTTTGCTTGCACACGGAGCTGGCTCTCAAGAGACATATTGACGCCAAGGCTCAGTGTGCACTCATGGTTTAAGCATGTCAGCGGTGACTACTCCATCACTTGTGCATGCTGCTTTAATGGCACACCCCATGTTGCACTAATAGCTCATGTTCTTTGCCCGCCCCCATCCCCATCCTCAGGGACTTAAATGGACCATCCACTGTATTGGAAAGGGCTTTCCCCTTCTGACCCCACTGTGTTTAACTCCGCAGACCCATTTTTTTTTACTACATTCTGCTTTCTGCATCATTGGTTGATACATGGTGTTCAATCTTACAGAAAATGTTTCCATGCTACTCACCCATAAACAATATGATGTTGCGAAATGCATTAAGCAAGGTTTAAAATCACACCTCCACACTGTTGCCTCGGCAGCCTCCCATTTGAATATACAATGTCTGAATGAACGTTGTTGACAATTTCTCATCTTGCTCAACGTGACAAATTGCGTTTTCTCGTGGTTTCCATCTAATTTTCTGTCTGGAAGATCAATAGAGTCTCCCACTTGGAGTGAAATAGCCCGTGAACTGCTGTAGACACACACATCTCTGGCTTTACGGCGGTAGAAATGGATTACACATACATACATGCGGGAAATATTTATGTACAATAATAAATAGCCGCCCGCTGTTGCAGCTGACAGCAGTCAGTGGTCTATAATGGCCCCTCCATTGTATATCTGAAATGACTCATTCACTTTAGTTGTGGCTTTCTGATGACATTGTAAATAAGTTTGCACACAACACAGTCCTGTGAATTACCAGAGATGAGATTGCATAGAATGTCATTTTGCTCCATTATTGTCTACTACGCATTTTCCCCCCACATTGATGGCGTTTGCACGCTATACATACATGCTTATGTAATCAGCTACATACATACTTATGTTGTTATGCTTTCGACAGCACAGTGAGATTAGCAGCGATGGACTGGGCCATAATGATGCCCATTTGTGTGTGCCTCATTTCGAAATGAAGAATGGCTGTGTTGTGTTTTTTTTCTCCTTCCTCTCATTATGATACTCCACTCCATTCAATCAATGGCAGGCTATTCTATTTCCAAGTGCCATTTTTAATGAACTCACAGTTCATTCATTTACAGCCAGAGAAGGAAGGGAAAGAGGGGAGGGGTGTGCAGACCGACAGGGATGGAAATCAAAAGGAATGAGCGAGAATATATAGACGTCAGAGAAAGAGAATCAAATGAGGAGAAATAGAGTAAAAGGAGGGGGAGAAAGTGGAACAGTGAGCTCAGTGCTGTTAGACAGTGTGTCTCCTCATGAGGGTCCTGAGGCTGGAGTGACCACGTTCAAACCCACAAATGAAAGAATCAGGGCTTTTCCCACCATCCTTGGCACAGACACCCAAGGGTGGGACTTGTCTTATTGTGTTTGGGAGGGTTTTGACAAACGTTTTTTTTGCTGTTGTCTAAACTCCTCCCCCCCCCCCAACAACCCCCACTGTTTTGAAAGCAAGCTATGTTAGGATGACAACGAAGACACGCACAGAGAACATGGGAAATGCATTTGCTGCCGTTGTGCTGCCCATACAATGATTGGCCCGCAGTCAGACATGCCCATTAAAGATAAAACCGCACAAAAAAAAAAAAAAAAGACACGGACACAAAACTAAACCATACAGCATATTGTTTGTGTGAGCCGCTTCAAATGTGACACTTCTAATTATGAAATTATTACCTGATGGTTGTGTTGAGCGCTCAAAAGAATTCGTCGCTGAAGGGATGGCCTTTTGATTCATCCACGCTAGCCCCATTTTCTGAGGACAACAGCAATACTTTCAAGGTAGGGATGTGTATCCCTGAGCTGAAAAGAGCCCAGTCAACAATCCCCTTGGAATGCATTAGAGACTCATCAACGTTACCCTGCCTTAAAAAAACATCACCTCAGCTCTTTCTTTTGCCCATCCCTTGTGGCAAACACTTTCTCATTAAATAACTTCCATAACGGAGGTGCAACTGAAGAACAGACGATGGAGAATTTTCAGTCGCCTGGAGGGATTTGTGAAGCCGCAAATAGAAGCCTGCAACTATTGATGTCATTCAAGTTGTAGAAGAACGATTCAATTCATTAGTTTAAAAATATTGCCGCTTCAAACGGAGTGTCCAAAGATGTTGAACATTTGAAGATGAGAAGGAAAAAGGTTGACCACAGACTTCAAAATTGATCCTTAGTCTAATAGAAACCATTATGCAGAACGGTAGCCTCACTGGTACCAAGGGATTTGAACACCGGGCGCTGGTATAACCTGGAAACAGCACGATACCATTTCACATGAAACTGTCCGTCAGCTTCAGCCTGCAGACACGCGAGGGCAAAACGAGCGAGATTATTTAAACTCGCTGAAGGTCACTGCTTTTGCAGCTGAGGTCTTAAGCTCAATAGATCCTGTGGTGTTTTATTTCCCATATTTCTGTCACTTTCTCTCTCTGTGCACCCCCCCCCCCCCCTCCATTTCTTGTTTTCTCTATCTTTTCAATCTTATCTTCTCTTTTTTTGTTCTCTCTTTCTCAGCCGTCCCCCCCCCCCCCCCCCGCTTCACCCTACACATATTATTTATATATATTTATTATATATTTACCTTTTTACTATGGATACTTTCCTATTTCTCAGGCCGAACTGCGTTATCGCAAAGTTCTGTGTGCTTATTCAGGGAATCCAGCAGGACACCGTCAGAGAAGTTTTTAAAGATAAGATAGTAATGTGATTTTTTTTTTTTTTTTTTAAAGAATGCACACACATATGAACACACACATATGAACACACAGTTGGTATCTGTCTCTATTACACAAGAAGGCATTCTTAGAGCAGAAGACAGGGAGTCACCTGCACTTCTGACAGCTACTGGAGCCGATCTCCTCTTCATTTATTCCCTTGTCGCCACAAATGTTACCCATGAGCTCAGTGAAGCTTGTTATTCTTTCACCATACATATACAGGATATGTGACTTTCCTTCAAATTTTTGAGAATTCCAAGGGGCTTGTGTTTTGGATTATTTATTTGACTTGCATGTTTTTTTTTTTCCTCTCTGCCTTCGGAGCTTTACTAATTATAGCATTCACCGCGGAGTTTAAATATTAAGGTTATTTTGTCAAAGGTAACGTGAGGAGTTCTTCACCACTACTGGTGCTGAAGAGCAATGTTTTGATGAGGAGCTCCCTGTTTGGTTTGTGTCACATGTTGGAACGACACACTGTTCCTGTCCAAAGAACATCTGATGTACGGAAGCGTTTGGATCGAGTGCTCCTTCATGGCTCGAGAAAATCCTCATTCTTAAACCTGGGCAGCGGAAAGAAGTTGTGAACACAGCGTATCTACTCTTCTAAGATGATTTGTCAAATGTGTTAGTTAACACTTGCTTATATACACAACCAGTGTTTTTTCCATCAGCGTCATTGTCATTGATTTGGAGTTGAGTCTCATTTTCCCGCTCTTTTAGCTCTGTTTTTGGTCTCCTGAGGGAACCATCTGGCTCTTTAGCATGTAAAAGCTTCATTATATTTATCAGCTATAGTCGCTAACTGCGTCCATGTGTGGTTTGGTGCTTGGTTGTCTACTGTGGGCTTTTGGAGCCAGTAAAAAGGCAGCCGAAAACTCTATGAAAGCGATGACGGTAAACTAAAACGGTAGAGTTGAGGGCTGGACAGCTAAACAAATGAGCTGAAACCCGACATAAAGCTCCGTGAAGCAGACGAAGCTGAAAACAAGGCTTTTTTTTTTTCGTAGCTCATTAAAAGTTGATATTTCTTTTCCAGGACAGTGAAAACATGCCACAAGCACAGAGGTTATGTGTACAAAATTGACAGTATATACTGCAAAAAAATATAAATATAGATTTTGCAAGTGATTTATGAGGAAGGGTATTATTCATATTCAACCTGCTTGTAAGGCTTTAAGCCAAATATCATGTTTTGGTGAGCAGTGTTGAAATCTCTATGACATGATGTTGGGTTTGTGTGAAAGCTTACTGTGTCTTGGAAGTGGGTGGGTGTCATTGTAAGACGCCTGGTGTGAAGCTTTGGATGGCCTAGTGGGGAAATTAAATTGTGCAGAGTAAGCTGCCTTCCAGCAATTTATCAGGAATGCTATGGGAAGGATTAGCCAGCATAGCTCTGACGCAGGTAACGGTGGTATAACTAGCTGCTGACTTGTTCACACTGTAATGAATAGGGTGTCTGGTGTCTCGTTACTCCAAGTCTGAATTTCTAGGTCATTTATCATAGAGTTCATTTTGATGGTTCTTAGGAGATGGAAATGATTTTTTTTTTTATCTCTGTGCTGTTTTCTCCCCAAAGCCTCTATTATGCAACTGTTTATGAAAATGGGGCGATGGTAACTAAAGGAAAAAAGCAAACTTGTGTATCTCACAAGTTGTGCATTTTAATCTGGGCAATCTGGGCCTTCCCTTTTTCCAAAACTCTGGGCGCTTTAGTGGAGTCACTTAGTGGTCATCAGTATAACCAGGAACTTTTGAAGTAGCGAACAGCAAGAGCAGCACACATTCACTGGGTTGAGCTTGATTCTTACAGAACTAATATACTTTTTTGTCAGAAAATGGTTGGGGTCCTGTCCATTGCATTATACAGATCTCTCTCTCTCTCTCTCTCTCTCTCTCTCTCTCTCTCTCTCTCTCTCTCTCTCTCTCTCTCTCTCTCTATACATATATGTGTTGGCATCCTTTCACAGATTACTTGAGAGGTGTTGTGAAATGAATTGATTCTAATGAATACTGCGATTTGTCTCTGCTTCATTAATTCAGCTTTTTTTTTTTTTTCTCTGTACGCGACGCCGGCCTGATTGAGATTACTAATCACTGAATCAACAGCTCAGCTGAGATTTTTTACAAGGTTAACGGCAACAAAGATGCTACAGTTCTGTGTAAATGTGCCATGAAGATAAGGGAAGGAGACGTGTCAAAGTCCGTCTCTCCATCCAGAAGCAAGGCGCGCAGGACGTTTTTCAGCGAATAAGTAGGGCAGCCCTAATTCTAATTTGACAGCTTCCTCTGACGCTTTTTCTCAGACCCTCAGAAAGAGAGAGAGAGAGAGAGAGAGGATAAGCCTGTGAAGCAAGCGAGAGAAACGAGCATAGAGTCCAATTCTGTACGATGGGCCTGCACACATATATGTACGTGCAAAACACATGCATGCACGCATACAGCCCAGAGTAGTACAACAGAATGTTTAGATCATAACTCTCTGCAATCTTCTCTCGCTCATTGCACTGCATGAGCAAAGTCAAGACCAACAGTGTGTGAGTCTAACATCCCGACTTCCAGAGGACTCCCATTTGAGTTTGTGTACGTGTCTATAAATGTACTATAAATGGGATTGTATAAATGTACAATCTTGTGCATGTGCTTGAATACTTTGAGGAATCTTTTTTTTTTGCGGGAGCATGAATGAACGGTGCAGAATGCTTCTCATGCGAGTCCCTTTCTCAGCCTCTCCACAGGTGTTTTGTAGGGCATCTTCACTTCATTTCTCTGCAGACTGATTGTGGAAGCGGGGAGGTGGGGGGGGGGGGCAATATAAAGGCTTTTTATCTGCAGTTTGTAGCCATGATTTCACAGGTGGAGGGACCCCACTTTCAGCCCAGAGTACATTAAAATCAGGCACAGATGGACGCCACACAGCTCAATGTGTGACAGTCAACACTGTCATCCAACAGCCAAGACCCCTTTTAACAATTTAGAGTAGATTTTCTGCCAGCGATGCAGTACTCATTAGGAGCCACTTATCACAACAGTGTCAAGTGCCATGCATTGCATCTATCTATATTCATATTAAACAGCTGATTATTCAGTTCCTAAAAACAACCTCAGTGCTTCGTCTCTGGAAGCGATGCTAGACTTTCTCTTTCTTTTAAAATGCTGTTCGACATCTTTTGGAACAAGCATTTTATATTATGATATATACACACACGCATATGATAGTCCATAACAGCAGTGTGTTTCTGGCTGACTACATCATGAATTAATCATCCTCAGCGTGAAGCTTACAGGGTCAATGAGAAATGTGTGCTACAAAGCTCAATAGTTTGCAATTCCATAGATGTTAGGTAACATTTGTTGTCTTTTCTCTCTCTTTATTCTCTTTGTTTATTTCCCAGTCTGCATTTTCTTTACTGGTGGCATTAAAGGTGTCACTGAGAAAAGAGAGGGGTCGCCTCTATTCTTCTTCAATAACACCCTAATTATCGACTGTAGCTTCTCACCAGCTATTGTTCTGTTGTGCTTGTGTGTGTATTTTTGAATTCTTCCCCAGGGATTTGTTGCTGTTGTTGTAAGGGAGGATGCAACAGTGTGTGTGTGTGTGTGTGTGTGTGTGTGTGTGTGTGTGTGTGTGTGTGTGTGTAGAAATGCAATCAACAGCCCTTGAAATTCATCAGCTTCCTCAGTTATCACCTTAAGCTCCTCTCCAAGATATAATTAAAAAATAAAACACAATCATTTCTTTTGCCGTGTACCTTTCTTGCTCTTTTTGGACCATTACGGGTTAGTCCAGACGTTTGTAGACTTGTTCTGCCCCCAAGTGGTAACCAAAAGAAAAACAGTTTGTCAAAAACGAGTTAAATCCCTGTGCATTAGCATGCTTGTTACTGTCATAAATCTCTCCATTATGGCCATAACTGTATTATAAGGATAACTCGTTTCTTTAGCAAATCTGTCTCTGTGATCTTTTACAAAGGACAGTTCTGCCTGTATATAATTGTCTTTCTTGGTAAGAAATCAAAGTTTGATTTGATTATTAATATGAAAAGAATGTCTTGTTGATCAAATTATCCGATTGACAGACTGTATTCTTTCTACTGTATTTTAGACGGACATCTATTGCTTTGTGGAGAACGGAGCTTTCATGGCCGTCTCTCTGCTCAGTCTCTCTCCCTCTTCCCAGAGATAACAAGTCCTTCCAGCAACAGTCTGTAGAAGCGATTTAAAGTGATTGTTATTCCCAGTCTGCTGAAACTCATTTCCATTGTAAACTCTGTCGTCCTCTTTAACCACGTGGTCTCCGCGCATGCACATATTCACTATCAGCTTGTTCAAATACATTCATCGTAGCTCATGCTTACACTGAGGGAAGCATTGCAACCCAAGACTGCATGATTTTATCGCTGTTGGAAATGCATATGTCCCTATATCTACCCTGATACTTCTGTAAGTTTGTAAACACAACATTGTAATGACGCTAATTGATCTGACAGGTATATATATATATACATATATATATATATATGGACACTGCGCTGCAGAAATCCGGTCAAAGTTTTTTTTGAATTTGTGTTTTCTAGAACCAAGTTTAATTTTCTATTTTATTTTCGTATTTGATAAGATGAAGGGTTTTGCATTTTAGGTAATATATACACTTGTAAAGGCAAAATGTCCCTCCTGAACCACCATCAACAGCCACTAACTGTGCTGGTTGCCCTGTGTTCACTTCATCTAGTAATCCAGCGTGTGACTTTACGATGACCGAGCAGGCGGCCGTGATTGCGATTGGTGTAGTCTCGTTTGAGTCACACAGTTGAGCGGGTCACGGGTCAGTTCCGAGGGTTAATTAGTCTTATTTGTCACACTGTCAACCCCCGAGGACTGTGTACCAACTGCCACTGTTTATGTTCTAATGATTTTCCGACCCATTAATCACGAGGCTCGAAATTTTCCGAAGAATAGGACTGGTGAAATGTTAGATTCGCCTTCTCCTTGCTCTCTGCTGGCTGTTTGGTAAATGCATTATCGTCAAGGTTTACCGGATCAAGGGCAAAGTAAATATGAGCTTTGAAACACTGAGAGATTTGCCTCATGCTCCATTAATTCCAGAAAGAATTTGCCGGTGCTCCACAGAAACTTTACCAGACTTCCCTGAAACTTATAGAGAAATTCTCTGTTCTTTGCACTGTGCGTATAAGCATATTCACAGCTACTGGAGAGTGGAGTCAGAATCCTTGCATGGCTAATTAAAGTTGATCTGATCTTATTCAACAACAAGCAGCAATAATGAATGTTTTTAATATAGCAAATCTGATGTTGACACTACATTAGAAAGACTTTGTTTAGGACAGCTATAGTCATCAGTCAACAATTTATCCTGCCTATCATGCTTGTGTGAATATGAACCTGTTAAATATTGATACACGTATCTATTCATTTAAAGGGCGACTGCAATAATTTAGTACTGAATGCTCACAAAGATAGGAATCTCAAGAGTTTGATTAAAACAAGAATATTCCAAATTCGGAGCAATAGAAGGCATAGATGCCCTGAATGTTATTCCTCTATGGGTCAAGCTCTAAAAAACGCTGGATCCTACTCATGCATATTGATACCGTCTTTCATTATACTCCCATCTGGTAAATGCACATTTCTCTCCATTTATAAATCAGACTCTTTGTTATTAATTAGTCGTCTCTAAACTCAAACTGAGATGAGTTTTCTTAGACCTTGTGAAGCTCCTTTCGAGTCGTTTTCAGTTTCAGAGGCTGAGTAGCACTTCACCTGATGAGTAAGCTGACCTTCATGTGAACAATCAGTGGAGTGTGCCTCTGATGTGGCCTTAGCTCAAAAGAAGGTCCATCCTAAGCATCCTTTCTTTGCAGTTTGGTTTGGAAACATTTTATACTTAAGTCCTTATGCTGTGCAGTGTCATGAAAGCAGGTTTTTAGATTGAAAAAAAAAGTGAAAGTGAAAGGTGAGACATAACACAGATTTACCACAGGATGGCATTGTGAGACAAGAAATGAGCCTCTCATTTTGAGCGCTTATTCTCCGACCTTCAACGACTCACTCCCCTAAAGAATGTTGTTTTAAGGGTCCATTTGTGCCTAGCCTGCTAAATAAAGCTGTTAGTTTGAAAGAAATTCATCTAGCAGGAACAAGTGAATGCCAAACATCAGGTGTCCTTCTTTAAGCCTAACAGCAATTTGACAAACTTCACTCTTAACAACTCCGCGCAGCTCAAATCAAATGCGTCCTCATGCTGCAATCATTCCACAGGATCAAAAGTTAACAGCTCTGCACGTGACTCAGCCAGAGTTTTCAAGGCTAGACAGCATTTAATGGCACACAACTAAAGCTTCTTTATTTTGGCAACAAAGCTGCAGATTTCCTGTCTGCCAATGTTTACTTTACCAAGGATTTTGTTCTTGTTGGCTGATGCACAACTGGTGGAATAACTTTTCTATTTCTTAACTTTAAGGTGTATTGTATGATACTAATACAAGTGCATGATGCTCCTGGCTTTATGTTTGTGTTTCCTCATGCATGGCAGAGGTTAGTTCTCCTTTAGTGGAGAATAGCTTTGTATTTTCTTCTTTACATACCTCCGACTGTTATGCTTCTTACGAAGTGACCTGGGAAAGTAAGCGATTAAAAACCACACTAGTCTTTTAATTCATATTCAGGGCAATTTTTCCTCACTGCTCCATTTCATATATTCTTTCCTTGAGTATTCTGTTGGTCACTGGAGCATCGTGGGTTTTTACCACATCCATCCTGTAAACATGTAATCTAACAGCCTTGCAGTATTCAAGAGGTATCATACAATTTTTCTTGGACACTCAAAGTGCATATAAATGGTAAATGGGGTGTTTTTCTCGTCTTTTGACCACTCAAAGTGCTTTTACACGACATGTCATTCACCCATTCACACCCATTCATACACTGATGGAAGCTGCCCCCTGCCCATCAGGACTAACTAACAGTCGCACACATTCACACACCGCAAGCACAGTTTACGGGAGCAATTTGGGGTTAAGCGTCTTGCCCAACGACACGTCGACATTGGACTAGTGGAGCCGGGGATCGAACCGCCGATCTTCTTGTTGAAGGAAGACCCGCTCTAACACTGATTCACATATAAGTCATTCTATACATTTTCATACATGATTTATCCTACATACCAAATCTGTTTGGTCAGCTTTAGAGGTGATGTTAGCTGCTAGGTTAGCTGTCTTTATGACCAGTTAAGCTAACCGGCTGCTGGCTGTTGCTTCATATTCATCGTGCAGACGTCAGAGTATTTCCCAAAATGTTGAACTATTCCATTAAGATACAACAGTTGCAACAAACAGCGTGTGGCGAATAATATATTTCAGGGACACATGTACTATTAAAACATTTAATTAATTGCCAGAGTTATTGTGTTCCAGAAAATGTAATCTTTTCCAGTAAATGGGTTGGTGGGTGAAATCATCAGGAGTGAACTGAAGAGCTGACAGGTGGGTTATAATGGATTTTGTCCCCAAAGTGGATGTGTGTCTCTTCTACAACGTCCTCATTCACTCCCTCTCGGTACTCTGTATATGTGTGTGTGTGTGTGTGTGTGTGTGTGTGTGTGTGTGTGTGTGTGGGTGCGTGCGTGCGTGCGTGCGTGTGTGTGTGTTTCCACCCATTCCTCCAGAGTTCTTAAGCGAATTGAACGAGGCAGAATAAATCATAGTGTGATCAAGATGTCATCTTCATGATAATGAAAACATGATGCCTCATAATAAGTTTCCTGATCAAAGGGAGCTGTTGGGGCTTAATAACTCAGTGCCAAGTGGTCGCAAAGTGTTGGGTTGGTGGACGGATTCAGCTGACAATTGTGCCAGTAATAATCTATCATCTGCGTGGAGTTTACATTCAGAAATGCTTGTGTTTTCTATTTCAGAATGCTGATTAGTGATTATGAGTATTATGATTATTGAGCATGGAAAACATGCAGTTTAGAGCTTATATATGACTTAAGGTTGTGTTTTTTTTCATGCACAATGTGTTATATCTCAAGCGTCATATCCCTTTATACCTTATGAAGTGTTTTGATGTAATGAGATTCTGAATAACACTAATTTACAGTATACACGCTGCAGCTAAGCAAAACTATATCCTGTATAATCACATGTATCTGAGCTGGTTACTGTGAGGAATTTAAGTTTAGAAGTATATTAATATGATTAAAACCATACCTGAAGAAAGTATAAAATATCACAAAGTATACAAATGTTACAAAATATAGAAGTGTACAATATGTTTCTTACAGAAGTGTTAAACCATATAATCTTAATCACTGAATGTGTTAGATTAGAAGAATAGTTACTGAATGTTTAGAGTAGAGAAGAAAAGCGAGGGTTTTAGAGTTTTTCATGACCAAATATGGAGATAAGATGAGACGGAGTGGAATCGGTACCAATGGAGACAGGACCGTGGTCAAGCGAGGGTGTCGGATGGACGGAGCTTTTACGAGGAGGTGGACAGGCTGGACCAGCAGACACTATCCAGACATTATCCAGAGCGTCACTTAGACCAATAGGGAGCATTGTCGCTCCCTATTGGTATAAATAGGGAAAGAAGTTATTTAGTTCTCGGCGTTCCTGTTTTACAGTTGACTGTCTTTTTGTTGGTCTGATGGGGAGGGGCGTGCTTCGCGAATCCTTACTGTCGATAGTGTAATTCAGTTTGTAACTGTCTTTTAGCTTCTGTAAATTATGAAATACTTTTTTATTGAAAACCGGATCCAGCTGACATTTTGGTGCGACTTCGTTGCTCAAAGAAACATCGGAGCGAGGGGTCCGCGGCCTCCTGCAAGGAGAGGTTCTCCACCATCACATTACTCATTTGAAAAAAAATTAAAAATAAAATAAAAGAACCGTGATGTAGTTTTGCCGAGAATAATCTATCTTTGTTACAACAACAGTAGGCGGTATCTGAGCAGATTTAGTTTATTCGGTTTGCAATTGTAAAGCTCTGAAAGGTCAAGGACAGCAAAGACTTTTCTGCTCGTCTTTAAGAACAACAACAGAAGAACAACACGATGCTGTGACAACAGGACAGAAGAGAACCACGGAAGGAAAAAAAGCACACACCAACACGGAACCAGCAAGCAGATAAATTCAGACCCTATTTTTGACATTCCAGGAAAGTTTTACAGTGCGTTGTTTGTAAATCTGTGTTTATAGCTTCACCCCTTTATCAATTATTCAACAAAGAAGTAGTGTGCCGATTTCAAATGCTCCCTTGTATTTATAGGGTTCCTCCGAGTAAAAACTCTGTAACGTCAATGTTGAGCTACAGTTTTCCGCCCTGCAATTTGTGCTATCTGTTTCATTTGATGCAAGATGACATTCATCATTTCAGGACGCTGCCGCCATCACTTCGATTCTGGATTTTAATGATTCATGAGACGGCAAGACAAACCTGGGAGGGGAAATAAAGGGTTCAGTATTTTGGGAAGTCAGAGCTGTGCTTTTTCTGGAGCCTTCGTGGAGAATAACAATAGCTGGAATATGACCCGGTGTATATCAGTCACAACGCAATACAGTCTGGGGGAGCTGTAAGTGACTAATTTCAAATACACATTTATCTGCAAGCGAAATGAAGAGCTATGCTTAAATGCACACGAGTGCTGAAACATTGAATTTCTTGCAAAGGAACAGGGGCCTAAGGCAAATACCTTGTTAACTACATCACTGAGGAGGGAGAGAATACGGCACGTTAAATGTTCAGTGTCCCAGTGGTACGAAGTTAAAATGGGTTTAGTTGGGTCCTTTGAATTTAATCATGCTTCTCAACCAGAAGTGTGTGTCATAGAAATTGGACAATGAACCAGAGGTTCTTTTTTTTTTTAACTATAGTTTTTGTGTCTTCCACCTTGGACTCCCTAATATACTGTATGTTTCGGCAGTTTAATGAGCTTTCAATTGGCCCATTTGTTATCGCCATTGCTTTACCTCAACTAAACGGCTCCCAGGACATGTTGGGTTGTAGTGATGTCCCTCAATTTAAGCCTTAATGAAAGCTTTGTCCCACTGCTGTGAAGCTGTTCCTTGACAACACTTCACATCCCCCGTTCTAAGAAATGTGCAAAACGAGATGCGCCGGTCTCCTTCGCTCCGAAACGAGCTCCCCTTCTGTGATGAAAAATGCAGCCTGTCTCTTTGCTTATTGCTGTGGCATTTAGGTGGCTCAGTGTGGTGATTTGAGGAGCCTGTAGTGTCAAAGCTATTTCTCCTGCTTGTGGCTTAACGCTCTGACTCAACGAACCTGACCATTGTCGTTTCCTCACATCGTCTTTATGGTGGCCGTCAAGACAAGCCAGGAAGTGTGGGTAATAACCTTCAAGGAAAGGGCTGTGATTGCACATCCATTTCACACCGAGGACCTCTCCCTTGCTTCCCCAAAGCAGTGAAATGCAATGTTGGGTGAGGAGGGAAAATGGCACTAAGGCACACACAGTGTTTTTGTTAGTGGTGGGAGATAAAAGAGGAAGGGACAGCGAGTGGGGGGGGAGCATCTATAACCGCTGCTGAAGCTAGTGTGTGTCTTAAAAAGCAAGGTCTTCCACTGCTGGGCCTAATACTTTGCTTTCTCAGGAATGCATTTTTGCTCAGGTATGATAGTGCTGACAGGGGACACATGCGGTCTAATCCTAATGGGCTGCTGGGGGCACTGTGCGCCCCCTTAAACAGCACCACTCTGCCTGCTGGGACCCCTGCCTGGAAGCATAATTCACCAATCTCCCTCCCCCAGCCTAAACCTGCACCAAATGGATAATAACAAATGCTGAGTACCATCCTTGACCTGGCTGTGGGGCGAAGTGGATGAATAGGTCCTATTTATAGAATAAGAAGTTTCCCTTTTAGAAGAAGCTGCAACCTCACAAAGTTGGGTTTGAATACATTGCATAACCCTTAAAGGCTTAAAAAAAATACAGATACAAAAAAACATGTCTGATCCTGTGTCCTTGTGCCTTGGTACATACCAAATATGTCAAAACATTTGAAATGTTTTTATATAAGAATCCCTCTTTGTTCATTTTTTCTCATTTCAACTCAAAAATGAAATGGTAACCCAGCTCAATGAAAGCAGAGCAGTATCATAGTAGGAGATGTTTGTTTATATCACCATAGTCCTGATGGAAAATATTTACCTGCATTTATTAATTGGCGGTATCCAGAGCTATTGCCTACTGTACAGTATAGAGATCATAACAACTTGTATATTTCTGCTCTGCTTTTGAAAATTGCTTTAAAAACCTTCCCTCCACCGCTCCCCACACAGAGCTGTTGACCTTGCAGAGCGATGTAATTTGATGGTAAATGGTTGTCATTTGGTCTGCCATGCCTCATGAAGCCATCTATGTTGTTATTTCTTGCCTCCGAGCTCACACTGATCACCATATTACAGCGGTGCATGACTAATTGGGTGGCCACAGCCAGAAGCAAAAATTACTCCAACTGGATTGTCCAGGTTGCAGAGTTGCAGTTCGTGGTCTTTTTTTTTTTTTAAAGACGTCCGTATACCTGTTTTCCCTTGTTACGTGCAATTGGGCTTTTACATTAATAAATATGGTTTTCAGCACACTTATTTAATGATTTTGTCCGAATGGCGCAAGGCATTGTTTTGAGATGACAGGATATGCAGTTGTATATTCAACCTCTAGATGTCTCTGTTGATTAACCAGTGGCCTGTTGCTATCCAGCAGGGTGTTGGTATGGAACACACAACTTCCATAACAGCAGATGGTGCTGATCATCACGACCGGAATCATATTCATTTTTCTTTGTTACGCCTCTTGAAATACCACCCTCCAGATAAATAAACAATACAACTGACGGTACATGTTGGCTCAATGCAATTATTCCTAATATATGGGGACTTGGCTGACAGTCTGAACCCGCAATTAAGTTGAAGCGATTCAGGTGTGTGGTCTCATGGCTCGCCCTTGAAGGAGACCAATAGAAACCACAAACAGACTGGAGCATCCATTTTCCTTCAGTCGTAGTTCTTCAAACGCCTCTCCATAACAAAATGGATTGTTTTGTCTTCATCTTGTACCCAGACAATTAGTCAGTAACTCAGGAAAGCACTTCATCCTGATGAGGTATCCCATGGAAATGAGAAAATCACGCTCGGTGTTGTCCACACTCTGTCGGAGATTGTTATCCATCATCTATCCCACGGTGTTCACTTTCCCCTGACTGATTAAGGAATCAGGAATGAGAGACAGTGATCACTGCTAATTATTACACATACTGTATCACAGCCCTCGAAGGGTGTGAAATATTCTCCCTCTTTCTCGATCTCTATAACTCTCCCTTGATCTCTGCAACCAAACATCCAAGCATATTGGAATGTTGTACCTCTTTGAACACGGGAACATTATGCTATATCTTGCACTGAAAGAGGGAAGAGGGAATCGCACCTTATCACTGTTAATAAGTGATGTATATGATCAGATTTCTTTCAGGTAGTCCAGTTCAGGTAGTTGTTCCCCCTTCTCAAATTGAACTCATGAGAAAGTCGGGGTCGGATTGTTCTGGAGCAGTGTGCTTTGTTTGCCCAGGACAACCCTCTGGGACCACAGCATGCAGGCAGAGCCAATCAGCACTGTATAATTGAAATGGAGCAGCGGTAAATGAGTGCAGATAGGAGCTCAGCTCCACACCCACTGTAAGATCAGATAGCTGGAACAATGATGTCTGTGGAAAGCCAACTGTTGTACTGCACACATGTAGTCCCACTGGACCTTGCGGACAGGCTAGCACAGAATTGAACTGCGTGCGCACAGGAAGTATGGTGAATGTAAGGAGGAAATCGGCGATGATGATGTGAAGAGGGAGTGCTGAAGAGTTGATGAGGACATAATAGAGGTTTAGCTTGTCTGGTTATTGCTTGTTTTGGGCCGATGCCCTGACTGAATCCTGACTTTACCTCAGTGAATAAGTTGGCTCCATCAATCTTGTAAAGTTGCGAAAACATTTTGGATTAATGACAATACTAATATGGGATCCTGTTATGAATTATGAATACAATGCAACCAGTGTATTTTATAACACTGCAACACATACTAACAACCTCCCTGCAAGTCTAAGCATGTTCAAATATTAACTTAAATCATATCTGTTTCCTTGTACCTATATTTGTTTTTGTTTTTATTGTCCCAGCGTATTTATTGATCACCTCATTTTAATGTCTGTTTATTATTTTTTTTGAATCACTTAGAACTCCCACTGTGCTCGATCTGTGCTATAAATAAATTGCCTCGCCTTACAGTAGATATATGTGCATGGGCTGGAGATGCAATGTCACACTGTATCTTCACCAATTTACCAATAGAAAAACCAGGAAATGTTTTCAGTGAAACAGTGCAGGCATTGCATTTTGTGCTGTATTCATTTTAGAATTATTATACTGTAAATATTGTAATTATTTATCAGTTACATACAGGACATATTCTTGAATCTGAACATTTCAAACATCATTCAAATATAAAGACTATATACATATAGTTAATTTCTGATCATCATTATTTGATGTGTGTGTGTGTTGTCTTAAGAAGCTTCTGGTACTTTTTAATGAATAAATAAATTGAATATACTAGAATTTACTGGTGAATTCACATTCTGTGTCCGTTCATAGGGGTATATATTCATGGCTGTTTGGTTTCAACACTGAGATTATTACCGTGGGCCAGGGGGTCTCCAACAGGGAGTTCAGCTGTGTGTTTGCAGCCTCCATTGTGTTTTTCCTCTGTAAATCTATGACAGACTAATAGGGCTCCCCACCAGGGAAATCTTCTGGTGTTTCCTGTCCCAGAGCTGCCCTCTTCCTCTCTCAGTGAAAACTCACAGCCTGCTGCTTCTCCACACCGGAGAAGCAGAGGTGGGGTTCGCCGCAAGTCCGTTTGAAGATCCAAAAATAGACTGCGGTATATCACACCTAATCTGTTAAATTCGGCACAACATGGGAAGAGGGTGGCGTTCTGCGATTGTTTAACCTACACACAGACGCACACTATCAAAAGAAGTTCCTGCTCGACCGGTTCCAGTGGAGCTTTGTTTTGGACTTTGTATTAAAACTGTAGTTCATTTAACTAACAAAACATGCCGAAAAAAGAAAAGCGTTGTACTGTTTTGCTGAGATATTGCCTCCATGACTCTTTTGAAAGCTCTAGACTAGAATTGCAGAGATTCTTGTTGCTTTATTAAGTTGCCCTTTTCTTCTTGTTCTTATTTATTCTTCATCAACCACCACTGGTCGCTCTCTGAATCCTCCCGACTGCAATGAAATCATTGCATCATCAAATAATTTACTCCCTCTGTGTTACAACAATGCTGTCTGACATTAGTGAGTCAAAATTCTTTGTTTTCGGGCCAAGTTGCTGGCAACCTTGTAACACAAAGCTCAGGGCCTTGTTCTTTGTTCACAGAGGCCGAGACGACATCAACTGTGATCTCGACTTAACTGACCTGAAACTACAGCATTTATAGTTGCAAAAAGCCAGATATTACTCCACCTACGAATTCAGCCTTAAACCTTAACTGTACCTCTCTTATAGCTTAATATTTAGAAGATCCAGAGATGCAGACGAGGCCCTAAGTTGAGCGAACAAGCTGAATTACGTGGCCCTGGTTGAACCATTAACTGCCTCCCTCGCAGTGTTCGGGGTGAAAAAAATGCATTGGGTCTGACAGTCTCTCAGACACAATGCTAGCTGTCCCTAAAGCTTAAAGTGTTGTATTACAAATGACATCCTCCTCATGCAGCAGGTTGGTAGTTTGCTCTCTCAGCTCATACTCTTCAGGTAAGACATTCCTTTACTTCCATGTTTTATGTCACAACCCTGGCATGCCACTGTCTGCGTTTCTTTGACTGGCTCTCCGCTCTCTCCCAGTGGTTAGATGTGTGGCCAAGTTGCCCAGGCAGGCTCAGCAGGCCCTGGAGAGACCTGTTCAGGTGGATTAAGCTTGGGAAGCAGTTTGCTGATTTTGCAATGACGGCCTGTGTTGGTTCTCAAGATGACCCAATGGTGCGTTTGTCCCAGCCACTCCCACTCACCTGCTTACCCAAGTGGGAAGTTCAGAGGATATTCTCTGGATATATGAGGTTTTATTTGTGGTTTGGGATTTACCCTCTGGTCTAAAAATGATCTTTCCAAACACAAATCTTTCCCTTTTCCGTTTTAACAATCAACAAGTTGACAGTATTCAATTCTGCTAGTGAGACAGAACAACAGACAGAGGCACTCTGCCCTGTCACCCATGTGTTGAGTTGACAGCTACCTTCTGAGTGACTGACAACATCTTAATTTGCCGGGGGGGGTCATGAGAGGGGCGCATCCCTGTAGACTAGATTTTACATACTTCCTGGTACCAGGACTTTCCTGTCCTTTGGGCACCTGGAATGACACTGTATTAGATGGTTTGTACTGTTGTCGTCTCACTGTGCACCTTTATTGGTTTCCGCAGAGCTCATGTCGCTGCTCCACATGCACCGCACAGCTCAGTGAGCATTCGTCATTTTGTTCGGTCACATAGCGCTAAAGCACCACCTTTAGTCTGGTACTGACTGAGGGCCTTGAATCTACATTACCCGTGGTCAGAGATGGTGGCTCGCAATGACCTGACCTGGGAATGTGTAATACACCGTGTAATATGTATCGGCAAAGCAAAACCCTCCCATTGCATCCAAACAAATACATAAACTGTATTTTTTTTGGTTAAGTGAACAGTAATGCTGCACATATTTGTACTTAAAAAAACAGGCAAAGTTGTTATCATAAATTGTTTAAGAAATATCAACTTTGACTATGTTTGTAATACATCGTTATCTGAATAAATAATCTAAGACAGATTCCAACAGTGAATTGTTGTTTTTGGTGTCGTTTCTTCTCAGTTGATGCCATTCATGATAATTAAATGCAGTGTGATTTTAAAAAAAAAAGAAAAAGAAAACGATATCTTCCTCCATGCCATCTGTCCACACCGTTCTGTCCATTTGGTATACCTGATTTCTCCCCAACCTGCAGTACAGTACATGCTCTTTACTAAAGCAACTAAAGCGACGCTGGGATTCAGTTTTAACACTTACTCAGGGAAGGAAGTGCTACTGAATATGTATTTCATATTCTAGGAAAGCAACCTTACCCTGAGAGTCTGGAACAGTATGGCTATATATAATGTATGACAAGAAGAGGAATATGTTTAGCATCAGTCACTGATAGACTCGGGTCATGCTGGTCCTGGATGCAAACACCCACACAATGCAACTTGAATAAACCCTCGAAGGAAGCACTGTGGGATTGTGTTGTGGGCTCAGGTTCAACTGCACATTCTGAATACCTTGGATCTGTGTTTGAGTTGGTTGTCATGCTGCTCTGTGCTCTGTGCGTATACCACTGTGTTACTGCTTTCACTGGGTATTCTCTGCAGCATGGAGTTTCAGATGAGTGCACTAATATTGTAACTCATGTCTCTATTATCCTCTTTGTAGTTATTGTATGCTGTATAATCTTTTACAGGCATCTTGACATTTGTACAAAGAGGCTCAAAGCTCTCAATACTAATAAAAAGAGGTGTAACAATTCCACCTCGACATTTTATCCTTGTATTTCAATGTGGAATGTATTTCTAAGTTCCATCTTACATTATGAGGACAATCTTCTGTGGTTGACTTAGACTGTCTATTTATATACCAGTAGAAATATATCAAAAAAAGACTAATTTATATTGTATTACTTGGACCACTGCGGTATGAGGATATATGCTTACTAAATGCTGGCTCTACATTCTTACAGTTTTATATATTCAAACATCAGTTCTGAGTGTACAACCAGTGGCTTCTACTTTTGGCCCAGCGGAGCATTTGAAGACTAAATGCGTTGGTCAGGGGCACATAGCCACAGGCTTTCTGAATGAGGGAAGAGTTGTGTGGAGCACCAGTGTGCATATCAAGTGCAGACATGCAAATGATAGAGAATAGTAAGAAACGCAATGATGGTAATCGGCTGAAGTTGATATTAATGTGCTCTCTGTAGGATTTGAGTGGATAGAAGTGGCGGTTAGGAATTACTCGACAAGCTTGTAAAGACACTTTCTGCATGAGCCAGTTTTTTTGTGTGGATAAAAAAAAAGGTTATTGTATTTTGTACTTAGTCACTTTTCATACATTCTGATGCGCCTACTTGAATCCCAAGTATTTTTTGAATTGGGTGGCACTTCTAATATATATTTGCTGTCATCTCTGGGATTCCAGGTTTCTCTACAACAATTACATCCTGCCTGAATTAGCATTTTAATTACAAGGTGGTTTTGGCAATAATGCCGAGCATTGAATGATTTCTAATTAAGGAGACTTCAGAAAATTATTCCTGAAATTAATGACTGGAGCTATTTTCAGGAGCATAACTTTTCCCTAACAATGAATTTAAATTGGGGGCTTGGTCAGCCCTGTGTAGAATGTCAACCTAAATCACATACTTAAAAGAAGTACAAGCCCCCTGCAGGGACAATAAAAATCAACATGGATACCCCACAGAAAGTGGTGAACATTTCCCAAATCTGCCTGTTGTTATCTAAATTAAGGTCACAGTCACCTGTAGGGACCGTCAAGTTGGAAATGAGTAATTACAAGTCTTTTTAAGTCCTTACAAAGAAGCACTAAGTAGAACTATTGCGAGGTCCAGCGCCTTTGTGCCGCTCCTGTCTGCACCCTTTTAAAGGAAACTGCAGACTATGTCCTGTACTGTATTCACTTGCTGCCCGGCCTGAACAATGGGTCTTTCTCGTGGTGAAGCCGATTACGGATGGAGAGTCAAGTTGTTTACTGCATGGGCTGTGCACTTTAATTGCCACCCACTTAAGCCTGTTTACACTGAACATCCTGACCCCCAAAAGGACAAAACTGGAGCATCAAGTTGTGCTCCTGTTTATTTATTATCTTTTAAAAGTGCAGCTGCGCGTTGAGCTGCGTGTCATTCGTTCCATTATTTGAAGTTCACAGTAGGATGTAGCTGTGCTGTTCAATTCCACATTGAATCCAGTCAATATCACTTAGATTGTGTTATTTTGTTACCGCAAAAAGTGACGTCAACAATCACAACAGTGTTGAATAAAATTTTCCATGTGGGTAAAATGGCTTTCAAATACGCCCAACAAATTGGAAGCTCCTTGTACAGTATTTGCATGTTTTGTTCAGCGACTCTCGTGCTTTTGCAGAAGCTAAACTAAATATTTACCCTGTAAGCAAGCAGCTTTTGATTGTCTTTTTCTTGTCCCTTTGCTCCCTTTGGCTTTCAAGGGTCAAGAAAGGTCACCTGAGGGTAATTCAAGAGTTGATAAAGGTATATTTTGAAAAACTACTGGAACAGGGCGTAGTAGGTGTCCCTAATGATGGCTGTGCAGTCGGTGTTTGTCAGGAATACTACAAACAAATCAACTCCTCACACAACCATCAGCCTCGGGGCATGCGTAAAATGTTTGATTCCGTGATGTTTGCCATATGTTAAACATCTGGGAACCTGTAGTAAGTTATAGCACACCCTTCAGTAAATGTAAGTCTGTAACACTAAGCTGATGGCAAAAGAGTTGATGAATTCTTGTTTTCGGGCTAGACTTTGGTGCTGCCAACTGGAACGTGATAAAAAAAAAATCACGGTTTGCGGTCAGGCTCGCTAAACTGTCTTATATAGGTTGGTGCCTCAACAACCACTCATAAGTTATAAGTAAAAGCTTAAAGGTTATTTGATATTTCGTACCGGCACATAGCTGTCGGTCAATCTTGCATGTTACATGTACGGGTAACATTTCCGAAGTAGGGTGTAGAGGCGTAATTATGAATCCCACTGCTGGCGAGCATTGAGGCCTGGTCAATCCTAGCGCAGGGCAGATCTTGCCAAGAAAAGCAGTGGGATACATGTAGTGGTGAGGTATGTCTGTGTGTGTGTGTGTGTGTGTGTGTGAGCAAACTCTTAAAGGCACAGCTTGACAAAGCAACTATTATGAAATCAACATCTTGCAGAAAAATAAATCAGCCTTTTGTTGCTTCCTTACATCAACAACCTCCAGTGCACCTTTACTGTCTCTCTTCACTGCGATGTGTCGGTTTCAGACAAAGTAGGCAGTGCTCATTTCTCACTAACCGATATGTACGCTTCTGTCAAAAGAATTCAGACAATAATATGTTGTCATTTTATTTTAAAAGCTGAAAAAAAAAAAAAAATCCCAAGCTGTGAATTTACTGTTGTGTGAAAAAAAAGAATGTCAGAATGCGTAAACATCTGTTTAAGCTCGCATAATTGATCGGCAATTGCAATGTCGCTTTAGAGAATCTGTTTCACTTGTGCGGTCTATCATCGGTTCGTACAATATGTTCCTCATGAATGCGAGAGTAATAATGTCACTTTTCTGACTTGAAGTTTAACACGTCATTTCCTAAATGTCCCAGCAGCGTTTGTTACCTATAAAAAAAACAAAACAAGTGATTCCTATCATCCATCTATATCTCCCTGATTTGTTATCATCGTAATGCGCTCTCAGCTGGTGCATGTGCAAACAGCAAGCAGAGTCAAGCAAAGGTCTTCACGCCTGACGTCCCGTTGAGGCTGACGTTAACGTGATGCTGTTCATAGACTCTGCTGCCACTTCATCTGATGTGCTGCAAACCATATAAGGACGCACGCTCAGAGTCTCTGCTGTATTTGCATAACATTGAGAGCTGACACGCTCCTCTCAGACACATCTTTGTGATTGACTCCTTGTTGTCACGCGAGCAGTGTTTCAAAGTGCCCTTTTCGACAGCACACTGGCTTCCATGGCAACAGGTAAATCAACCTTCAAGTGAATGATTGGTATACAAATATCTCTCTGCAGTTTTCGATGAAAAAAAAAGAAAAAAGAAGCATTTTAATGTGGTTGGTTAGTGGAGGCTCAATGAAAGTGTCGGTGTCCTTGTGTCCCGTCTTTTTTAATGTGTTTCTGATGTTATCTGAAAGTGGGCTGTTGAAAATAAACAGTCGACACAAGAAAGAAATAGAGTTAGCTATTGCAAAAGGATGGTAGCACAAAAGAAATGTCAGATATAGCCACTGCTCACTTCTTTCACATCCGTCTGGAATTATCTACCTCAGATTTCTACCTTCATACAGTGAAATGACACAGCGTTAGACCCTGTATAATAAAGACTCATTCATATTATCATTAGTGATGCAAATACTTATCCAATATGATTAAAACGCCCTTATCTCATAAACACGCCGAGCAAACAACACTGAGCTAAGCAAAATGAGCAAAGAAGGTTCCTAATACTGCATGGTTTATTTAAGCATTATGTTTGGGTTTAGCAAACCAAGTCGAGTTTGTCCTAACTTCGTAGTGAGCTGTGCCAGACTAGAGAGGAGTGCGGCGCTGCCTTGTAGTACGGTGGGGGGGGGGGGGGGGGGGGTAATGAATAATTTACAAGTCATTTCTCTTTCATCTCTCAGGTCTAAACACAGTGCTCTTTGACGTCGCTGCCTACGACGGCCTCACATCTTTCCAAGTCTTGCCATACTGTAATAGGAGAGGATTGGATCTGCATAACAAGTGCAAAGCATGCTGGGAGGTTCAATTGGGACCTTTTGGCTCAAGTGCTAAATAGGATGTGAATAGTAAATATGGAAAACTTTTGGCAGAATTAAATAACCGCTAGACTCAAACAGCCCCCATTATACAGATGTTTGTTTGTTTTTTTTCCAGCAGTGGCACTTTTGATCACAGCCGGGCACGTTAGGATTCCAACCATCTTCAACCAACAGCTTTTAAATGAATGTGGAGATAGATTTGCAAAGCAAAATCAAACTAGTGCAGTGATGAGACACCAGTGGACAACATACTTTAGAAAGGGAATAAGTATTCAGACCTTATTTTTGTATTATCCTGGAGTATCTTCTTTTTCACGGCCATGGTCAGTCATGTCAGAATGGAATAATGACTCTTGGGAAAATGATGTCCCACATCCAGAGCAGCTGCCTGAATATAATTATAGAGCTTGCGAGGGAATGTTGACTCCAGTGTACGCTAGCTACCCAAAAAATAGACACAGACTCACCAGGGTCATTACTAGAACATCGCTGGCATTTGGATTAACGTTGGATTAACAGAAGCAACACACAGGGCAGGATGTTATTCATGAGCTGCAGAATCAGCTTCACTACTGCATGTTCATTTTCTGTTTTTTTTTTTTTTGTGTTGACCTGTTTAACAAAGATATTGGACATAATTTGTACCCAAAATAAACACTATTATAGGGATGATTGTGTTCATAATGCTCTTAGATTAATCTATTGTAAAGTTTTAATGATTAATTTATTTAGAAGCGTACTGTGCAGTAGCCTCATGGTGAGATTCACAAACTGCAAGCACTGCTTTGCTGCAGTTTCTTGCAAAAATATTGAACAGGCCCAACCCAACAGTGAATGACATTGGTCCAACATGGGCAGATGGAAAGCTGAATGACCTAATTTAATGTTTGGAGCTGCTTTGAAGCAGCTGGACTCCAACGCAATATCATACAGAGGAAAGTGAAAAGCATGGACCAAAAAGCGTAACGTGTTTACTGCAATTGGACGTTTATCTTTAAAGTGATCAGGCAGAATCGGTACAACAACAACTGTGGGTAAACTATGAAAAGTCCATTTCGTTGTCATATTTCATACTCCGTCTGTTTAGGTTATCACTCTGCCAGACTAAAGGAGGAATATTTTCTCTCGTCGCAAAGCGTAACTGCTGTTCTAATCAATTTACAGAACTTGCTGTATAAAAAGGAACAGTTAAATCTGAAAAAGATAATTTGCCAAAAAAGCTTATTGTTATTTTTGAAAATCATATATTTAATCCAAAATGGAGTTCAGTTCTCCCCTCCTGCGCTGAGATCTTGCATGTGTTTGTGGATGTTCATTTGCATGAGTTGCAGTATGTGTAACTTTTTTGCATGTGTGGCTCATGCATTCTACTAAAGCAGTATGCTGCTACTTTCCTCTTGTTGTTTTGTATTTGTTTTTTCAGGTGGAGCTGTTTCCTCCCTCACCCTGCATCCCTCACCTCCTCTGAGCCTGATTCACTTTATACACCCGGGTGTAAATTGTCACATTTGGCTGTACCGCCTGGGTGCAAATAGCATTGTTGGCTTCTGACACCCGGGTGTTAATAGCATCTGCCTAAAATGTAACATCATACGTATACTGTCAAATTGCTGTACTTGTATGTATTGAAATACAAGTTTCTACAGACATTCATGCTCTCTTGAGTATGAATCAAAATGACCCTCGTGACACCTTTTCCTCTAGCGCCTTTGTGGTTAGAAATAACATGTTTCAATACTTGTAGTGCTTTTCATCTAGCACCATCACAAGGTCAACATTTGAATTTGTCCATTACTTTGGTTTTTCTATAAAAACAGTTGTGTGTTTCTTTACGTTTTAAAATGAGTTGACTCCTGGTTCTGATCCTTTTTAGTATTTTCCCCTATCACAGAGACTTCCTCTTCCACCATGTCTTCACGCTCCATATTCTTCCGCTCATCAGGGAAATGATCCAAAACAGAGATCAAGTGTCTTATTTACAGTTAGCTGCTTGCACATGGTGGTCACATGCAACAGAATGACATGTGACCAAGAGAGAGAAGCCTTATTTATAGACCAAAACTCCCCACACTGATGTGTGTTTGCTCATGTTGTGGTTGCATCAACATCGTGTTGTCCTGATAACTGAAATATGTAATATATTGGTTCTAATGTTTGGTTTTCTCGATTGGAGAAGTGGGATTTGTGTGAGAGAAGGAAATGATGCAAGGGTAAAAGTGTGACTGTGGCTGGATATGTGAGCTGCTGAAATGTTTTCAGTGTTGGTTTGTTTACGTGTCGCTAGGCAAGAAGAAGAACAGAAGAAACATTTGAAGTGTTAATTGTGTCACAACACTTCTTGGTGATCAGACAGAAGGAAACACATTTATTTCAATGTGAAGTTGAACACTGGTCAATACAGCTCTGAACACAACAGGAAGGTTGACTGATTACTTTCCTGGTGTCTGTGGGGCAATCAGACAACTGGACACATACTCTATAAGTAGACAAATCATTCCGTCCATGTCTTCCCAACAAAAGGGCAAAATTGTCTTTTTTGATTGTTTATGTCCTGGTTGACACGGGCACAACCTCTTGTCTTCATTACAGCGTTTGTGAACCATCAGACGCAGTGGTAGACCATCACTCAGCCAGGGAGGCTGAAGCTCACACAATGTCATCCAACACATGCTGATGAGGAGTCAATCATTGATACTCCGGCCCTGGTGGAGGCTTGTTTGCTGAAACGTGTCAACATAACTGACGTCATAGTATTGAGATCCGTCTGTTCTTTGATAGCCCTGTCTCCAATCAAAATGCACTACACTCCTCGTGAACATCAGGACTTTAACTCTGGAAAAAGAAAGGTTACAATTCTGTGACTACGACAATGTTCTTAGTCTAATATTTTGCCATTGATAGTCAGTTATTTTGCATACAACCTTTGAATTCTAGTTGACTTTCTAAATGCACATTGATATATTCTACTCCTCCCATCAGATCACTTCTAGTTTCAGTGAAGAGGTGCCCTGTAAATATGATCTAGACTTGAACATAAGTGACCTCAAAGAATGAGCCAGACTCATTTATCCTAAAGACCAGCTTGAGAAGACCAAACCTGCATACTGCGGCCAAATATGTTTTTGTGCTCCATGTAACTGTATCCGCAATATGGGATCTTATTCATCTTTAGTTAATGTAAAAGTAATATAGTAGCTTAGCTTAGCTTAACACAAAGACTGGTAATGGGCAGAAAAGGCTAGCCAGGCTCTGTCCAATGATAGTAAAATATACATACCTAACATGTTATATCTCATCTTTTTAATCTTTACAATAATTATGTTTTTAAAAATAACTTTTTATTTCTTGGGACCAGTAACTTCTCGGAGTCTCTGTCGGTTCCCAGGTAATGGAGAGTGGTATCAATCTTCCTGTCTAAATAAGCAAACATTCTTTGGATGATGATATGGTGATGTGTTATTTCATAACTGAAGTTCCATATTTAGGTCACATGATGATAACTCTGCTGATGAGTCGAATAAAAGCCTGGATGGAAGTGGAAGTCAAGATTTCGTTTGTTCAAGATACTGTTTCTATTTTATTTATTTATTTTTAAAACTATATGCCCCTAAAATGTCCTTTTTACATATGCAGAAAAAAAACAACACAGTAGGCCAATATGATGGACTCTCTTATGTAACTGGATAACTATTTAACACCAGCTGTTATTATCTCACACATAGACCAATCTGGGGTGTGTTTGTGTGACCAGACCATACCACACAACACACACACACACACACACACACACACACACACACACACACACACACACACACACACAGTCATTCATTCAGGGTGTGTTCCCGCCTTGCTCCCTATCCGCAGCCGCACTCTTTCATAATCAACTCGGAGATCTATTCCTACAAATGAATGAGTCCCATCCGCCTACTGCGAGATCAGACTGACCCCCTCCGTCACAACAGTCTCCTCCCTCCCGACGCCACGCCGACCTTCTGACTGTCTACACAGCTGACCAACCAGCTGTGGAATCCCCACTCCTTCCGTATCTCACGGGCCAATCAGAATCTAGGAGGGCGGGAGTCACCGTGGGCCTGGCTATCAAGCTTGGTTGCTAATGTCAGCTTTGGATGGGATTTTGTGAGTTTTCTTTGACATTTTATTAATGGTTCATTCTGTATTTTATAGCGTAGTGTTGTATGTGTTTGCGTTTTACGGTGGCTGTCAAAATAAATACTGTTCGGCTGTTTACGGTCGTGATTTTATGCTAGCCTGGCTGAGTGTACAGCAGCTGCAAAGTATTCCAAGCAAAGAGAACAACGGTGATTTTCACTATTAGAACAATTGTTCATTAATTCAGATTAATGGCCGTTTTGTCCGCTGAGTAACAGCCTCGTCGGGGCACGTTTAAATCTGTCAGAGCATCCTTGGCGGACATGACACCTCTTTTTCTCGGTTGCTACAATGTTATTGTTAAGTTACACGGTTGCAAGTTTGCTTTCTCCAGACACAGGGATCTGTATGGAAACGTAAAAAAACCCCCCACATTGGATATATATATTTTTGTTTTGCCGAGCTGTCGATAGCTTCCTCTTACGCGTTTGTTTACATCTGTTTTTACCGTTCACAGTGAAATGCATCTGCACGGGGACACACATGTTAAAGCAAACATTCGTGCAACTGAACGCCCAAGTAATTGTCTCCATCTAGTTATTTATTGTTTGCATATTATTCTGGTAATTTCAGGAAGCCTTGAAGCGACTTACTGCCTAGCTGAGGAGACACCAGGACGGATACCATATCCTACCACACCTCTTCATCTACGAGCAGCCCCCCCCCCCCCCTCTTCCACTTTTTTGGGATACTATTCGGGAACTATTTGGAAGCGGTCAACTTGAATTCATTCTTTACCCTTTTTTTTTTAAACGGACCTAAGCTGAATGGTTTGCTGTACTTGTTAATATTTTTTATTTTTTTTGCTGCTGCTGCTGGAGTTTGCCAACTTTTCGAGGAGGTCGCGTTCAGTCTTTTTTCTGGAGAGAAACTATAACTTTAAAAGCCGAAATGGATCAAGCGAGCGGCGGGGATGACCCGAATAAACCCTCAAAAAAGAAGTCCAGCGAGGACGAGGGTAAAAACAAGAAGCTGGTGAGTATTCAGACGGACTAATTGCTTGGGTTGCAGTGAACTTTCACATCCTGTATTCTCACAAGCAAGGGTTAATTTCACTCTCAACTTGAGAAAAGTTGCATAGTTGCAGAAAATGTAACCACTTTGCTTTTTTTTTTTTTTTCCCCCCCTTGGAAAAAAAGTGTCTTTATTGGGCACATTGCACTGAAACATTTTGTAACAAAACCAAGTTGTTACATAACTCCTGTACATTTAGTAAACAGCACCAGTGCCGCACACTTCTGCTTTAGTGCAGGATGAGGCTACTTATTGATGTGTTATTATGACTATTTAATGTTGCCCAAGACAGAGCAGCTAATAGCTGTTACAGCTGAGCAAAAAGAGATAGTGTTACGCTGAGTGCTTTACTTCTCAAAGCACTCAGTGCATCATGTGATTGTCCTCCAGTCAGTGCAGCTCCTGGAAGTTTGTTGTTGGAGAGCGTTCTTGTTGTGACAGTTAAGCTTCAGTATGTTTGTTGGTACACAAAGTTCACTTACAGGGTGACTCACTGCAGAGCGTGATAGCTGGTGCGGTCTGTGGTGGGTTTTATGAACTGTGTGTGTGTGTGTGTGTGATTGATAAAACTTATGCTTGGTCAGCCATAGCAGTATTATCAGGACAATAAATGACAGTCACAGGAGAACATTGTCTGTTAGATAGCAACTGTGTCGACATTCATTTCATTCATGGCCTCTCTGTTGGCTTTGCGAGTTTAACGTAGAGTGGGCTTATGTGCTTATTTAGAAAGTGGGTAACCCACTGGAGCTGTGGTGTCATTGAGCTATTCCTGCAGGCTGGTCATTGGCCGGAAAGAGATCAAGGCTTGGGGGGCGGGGGGGTGGTGGACCGTTGGGTGGGAGTGGTGCAGGTGTCTTACTTCCAAGAGCATTCTGCAATTAAATCACCCAATTGGTCCAAACAACCATCTGAGAAACCGTCATTGGAAACTGTGTTGTGTGGAAAATGACAGGTGCTTTTAAAAAGTAAGTGGCAGGTGATTGGATGAACCGTCTGCCAATCAAACTCTTAGTCTGGTGAAGAGCCAAAAACATCTTTTCCATCGAGCAGAAAAAGAAAAAAAAATGCATACTGTGCTGTTGTTTTCCGCTCTTCTTAAAATGAAGAAATACCCTCCAGTTCTGATGTAACTGATGCTATTGCAGCGTCTATGCTAACCTCTTTGGGAGCCGCCATTGTTGTGTTGAATACAAAGTCTGGCGAGATGGATTTTTCTTCTTTTTTTTTTTTGTTGTGTGATAAGTGATCCTGCGGTTCTTGTGTGATCTTGGGACCTTGCAAGAATCCAGCTGCTTTGCAAAGGCAGACAGTTAAGTGCCACAGTAAAAAAAAAACCTGTAAATCTAAACTACATATAACTGAGTGTGTTAATGTGTGTGTCACAGCTGACACGCTGTCAGCAGCCGCAGGAATGATCAGGGACTGAACACTTTGGTGGCTGTTGATCATTGTTTCTGCTTTTTCCATATTTGTCAGCATGGGAAGCTTGACTACAGCTGAAGCTCTACAGCCAACAATTGACTGGTAGTGTTGCTTCATATTCGGCCTCTATAGGCCCGTTGATTTGTGTTTCTGCTTCTCTAGAAAGTGACCAATGAGCTGCGTAACAACGTAGGTGGTGTTGCTCTAGAATGCACTTTTCCTAAAACAGGCCCACTCTTGTGCTTCAGATTGCTAAAAGTCAAAATCTCTGTTTGTGTTCCAGCAAAGTTAAGGTGAGGGAAAGTGTGACAACATTAGCTTTTAGACAGGAAGCCCCAGAACGGACCGAGAGGACACGCACTCCCAGAGCTAAGCAAAGGGTGTTGTCTTGAGAAATCCTAACAACCGCCTGCAACTCTTGAATGTCCTGCCTCCCGACTTTGTGAATTGCTTCGCAAAGGAGCGTGGATGACATAAGCACTCAGCAAAATCCCTCGTGAAAAGCCTGTGTGAGATCATTGCTTTCTGCTTCTCGGGCCTGTTCCCTGTTGCTCAATACTCCGGGCAGAGCAGTCGGAGGCAACGGAAGCCCGAACTGTCTCTGCTGCACAAATCTCAACGCTAGAGTTTGGCGGAGGAAGTAATCATTCACCCCCGGGTGGAGACACAATCCTCCTTTTTGTTTGCTCCCAACTTTTTAACGACCCCCGACGTAAACTGTGAGCTCCAAATCTGCTCGCAGAAATGTAAATAAGCTGAAGTGCACAAGCTTGAAGGTGTGTGCCAGTGTCGATCAGCGACACCGCAATTCAGCATCTGTTACCAAAGGGAAATGGAAAAAAAAAAAGAATTCTTTGCAGAGGTCCGTTAGACGATTATGTCATCTCACACCGACACGTTAATATTAACTTGTACTCAACTATTTCTAGTTTTCACCATATTTGGGGCTATTGCATTACATTCCTGACATGCAGTGTAGTTTTGTGTGAATGTGGTCCAGACCCAAGGATTAAAGTAGAGGTTGTGTCTGTCTTTCCTCACTCAGAGCTGCTGAGAGGTACAGGACCATTTGCGTGTGTCTAGTAAACAGAGAGTGAGACACTGGCAACGCCTGGTTTCAGCAAAGTCAGATCAGCCTTTTAGAGGAGAAACACTGAAAGCTGAATGTTTGTTTAACAAGTCACTGGGCAGGATTACATCACAGAAGTACCATTTGGGCTTCAGGCCCAGAATGTAGATAGTCCACACCGCCAAGGACATTAGAAGAACACCGCTGCGTTCAGAGATACACATAATTCCAAACTTTTCTGTTTGTAGCCATACTTTGGGATAATGTCCTTTTTTTGTTTTTTGGTGTTGTAAAAACATGAAATCCAATAAAACAGGCAGAAGGAATGAGGTATTTTTTTTAAAGGGATCCAGGGGAGCCGGTTGCACAGAGAGGGGGAGATATTATCCCTCTGCATACCAGAGTAAAAGATGACCTCACTGAACAGGAACCCCAGAGCCTCCATAGGAACGTGTGACTCGACCTCACAGACTGTGTAGGTTCCAGAAACACCAATCTTCATCCTCTGACGTGTGTTTGGTTCATTTTATGCCAGAATGTAAAAAGTCAAGAGACTGAATGAAGCTCGATTGTCTCGGCCTCCGTAAAAATGAGATCAGAAATGTTGAATAATTACACTTTGTTATTAAAAAAAGTATGAAAAGTCCACCATTACCTTTTGTTATTATAAATATACATTATTTTTATTTCAGATAATGGGAATGTGAAAAGATTTTTTTTTTAAGTTATTAAAATGAATAGTTTAATAGTAGTTTTTTGGCTTCAAATAAAGTGAGACTATGTAGCAGCTTTGTATCTGCTGTGGTTATTATTAATCATGAATTTTAATATGAAATCATGGAAGCACAGCAGCAAGGAAGGCACAGAGTGGTGCTATATATATATATATATCATAGATGTTACAATATATATATATATATATATATATATATATATATATATATATATATATATATATATCATGTTCTGGAATCATTTTTTTTTCAGAAATAGCAATGGAATTATACATATTATTTCATTTTCATTCAGTTCAAAACAAAGTAGTTACTGTGGGCCGTAGGGGAACAAGTAATAAACCACTAGATTAAGATTAGGACACAATGTAGGTAATATAATATGAATATTAAGTATGGTCTTTCATGTTTTTGTGTTATTGGTGGAATTGAGTGCTTCTGAAATAATATCACAAATGTCCTTTAGAAATTGCCTAAATATTCCGCAGAAGGAGAGGCTGGCTCGTTGACACATGTCCATCATTATCCGTCAGGTTTTTTTTTCCAGTGTAATTGGTAATGAACCCTTATTAATTAAAGTGGAGTTTAATGATTCTAATCATGCTTGTCATTTGGTTGGTGATTAAAGTAATTAAGGCTTCAGTAATGAATGGACAGTTCAGCTGTAATGAGACACTCTGGACATGGGAGAGCTTAGTGGAACGGCAGACACTGCTTTCATTCATCGTATAGACATGCAGCTGCTTTAAAGTAACATAAACTTAATTATCATTGTTAAATCATATGTGTTTTATTATTATGTTAAGGCCCCATATACAATCCTGTTGCTTTGATTAACAATATTAAGCAATTTCACTCTATAAGTTATGAAAAGCTTGAACGACGTTGCTTTGTTGTGATGGACAATTAGTGTTTGACCACACCTACAGATATATTTGTGATTCACCAGGAACAGGCGAGGATTTATGATTTTTTTTATAACTCAGCTCTGCTACATGTTAGACCAAGAGCCCAAATTTGAAAGTAGTATATTTTTGTGTCAGAAGGAAGTGTTCTGCTTCGCATCGGTGTCGTTAACCTTCATGTTTTTGAGTTTTTTTTTTGACAGCATCGCATTGAGAATCATGTTAAATGTTTCGCTCTTCAGTCGCTGATGGAAGCTGTGGCGTTTGAAGCCTTTTGATGCTTTGATACATGAGCTTTAGGGAAACCTCAGGGATCATTTCAGGTCACGTTAGCGTGCGGTTAGCACAGGTTGTCAGCTCGTCACACACATGACGGCGTTCTACTTTCTACATCTGCTGCTTTGGCCAACCTCTAAAAGTTTCTGTTCTGCCGTCTCACTTATTATCTTTCTTCCCACGTTCTGCTTTTTTTTTTTGTACTTTTACTTTACGTATTATTGATCGAACGTAACCGCCGGCCGCTGTGTTCGGGAGACGTGTGAGAAAAGGCAGAAAACGGACCACATGTGAGCGTTTTATTGCCGTGCAGGAAGCTGGAGGGAGGAAGTGGTGAAGAATGCTTTAGTCACACAGAGGAAGAAACCGACAGACTCGCATGTCAACCTCTGAGACGAGATCCAGGACCGAACAATGGGACATTTATTCATCTGCCTCAGTTACAATACTATATATATATATATATATATATATATATTTAAAAAAACAAAAACGGCATGAGACATAACTTGAACATCAAGTTTTATCTTTGTCACAATACATCAATTAACTCTGGGTTTGGCCATAGTTGCGCACAGTAGTGAGATGATTCATGCTGTGTGTTGTCTGAGTGTGATGTAGGCCAGGATCACTATCACTGTCCTGCTTTAGTTCACTATTAATCGGTGTAAGCTGACAGCTGTATTCACACCTTTTTAAAAAAAAATAAAAAAATAAATAAAATATCAGTGACTGTTGCAAATATGAGACAGATTGTGACATTTGCTGTGATATACAGTGTAGTATAACGTCATAGAAGCATGTGCTTGGATGCAAGTATGAATAGAAGCTCATAGTATTTTATCTGGAGAATTTAATCATTAAATTATAAAAAGAAATGGATTTGTTCGAGTAAATCTGTTGGTGTAATGTGGGACACTGTGAAAGGAGGTCAATGCGTGAGCACAGCTAACTGTCTGACAGAGTGGACTTGATGCACGGCGATGACGCCGCGAGTCGTCTTTTCTTAAAAGACTCACAGTTTAGTATCTCAGAGGTTTGTGACGGCCATAATCAGCGAGGAACACAAAGGCATTGCTGGAATTTTACAAGCAAGCTTCTCTAGTTATCATCAGAACACGGCTGTCGGGGGTCATAAGTTCACATGTTTTTGCACATGCAAGACAAATTGTTGAATGGTTGAATTCATGTGAACAATGCACAATAATAGCTTCATTTCAAATAGCAGCTAAAATAGATAAAGTGGCTGTCATAGCAGTAATAGTCTTTGCTGGATTTCTGTAAGAATAAATGACAAGGAAACAATTTAAGAGTATCTCCACACAGCGACATCACCAACCTTTCTTACCAACCTCAGCTGTTGTAATCGCTGCACATCATGCCGACCCGTCAGCGATGACCCGAGGGCGGTGCTGTGCCAGTGTGCAGTCACGAGGTCCGGCCAGTCCGGTGTGGTGCCATTCAAATGTGAGCTCCGCTGGCTTTTGTGTTCTTCCCCCTCCCCCCCCTTTTTTTTTTTTTTTTCAATAGTTTGCTGTTTCAGGAAACTGTAAACAGTACCAGCACTCTCCTGAAATAATAAGGCCGCCACAGAGCCGTGCCCTTTTTTAAAGGCACTTCAGCTCTCACAGAAACCCGGCGCATTCTGCATTGCTTTCCTTTTTTTTTTTTTTTCTTTTTTCAAATGAATGACATGTTCTGAGATGTTCTCGGAACTTTTTTTTTTTTTTTTTTTTTTTTGGAACAAACAAGTGAAAGTCAAGATGGAATCTGTCGAGACTTTATTTGTTTATTCAGAATAACTTGACATCCTGCGCTTGATTAAATTGCTTCTGATCCCGTTTCCAGAGAGAACAAGTGTGCGATTATGGTGTTTGCGTTTGATAGATCTGACTGTGCCGGGATAAGAGGCCCTGTCCCTTGTTGTCGGTGTGTTAGCTTGCCACATGTGTATGCTCGTGGCGCTGCCTGCAGTTATACCACTGTGTACCTTGTGTGTTGTTTCAGAACTCTGAATCCACTCAATACTTTCTGTGGTGACGAACTCACAGACGGAGTGACTTTAACTGTGGATGTCTTCATTTTAATTGCAAGTAGAAGCAGCTCATATGGGACTCCTTGTTTTTTTTAAAAATGACAGTTTAATCAGAAATGAACACATGACTTTTCTGATTTGGAAGCCGCGTGACAAATCACTTCAGCATTCGACGTTGCAGGATGTGCAACGTCGGCGATTTAAAGGGTGAAAATGTTCCACCGTTTATGCGGATGTCCAATCCCTGATGATAGCAAAATGTTGTCAATCCAAAAATAAATACATTCCCAAGTGCGCGCTCTGTCGACTGAGGAAGCTCTGCTGCTGCGGAGTTGGCTAGCTGAGCCTACATGTACCAGGATGCATTGCGTGCGAGCGGCAAGTTGCTCTGTCTGATAATGAAACAAAGTAAACTGACAACATTTCAACGAAGGAAATCTTTTTTTATACCTAAACAGTGACGGTGAATATCACAATGTAGTGAAGAAACATCAATTTATTTTTTTCCAATATCATGCAGCCCTCATTTGGACAACTTTTAAATCCCCTCATACGCCGGATACCTGATTTTGAGGCAATAGAACCTCGCCGGTGCTTTAGGAGAGATTGATTGCATCGTGACTGTGTCATCATTTTGTTGCCACCGTGCAAATAGAAACAAATTTATACGGATAGGTTTTATGTGAACCAGTGGGATAATACATTTTTGTTTCGAATCGTTTATTAACAATGTACATCCCTGGCCTGCTGTTGTGTCGTCAACTGAGCGGAACCCTGTTCCAAGCAGCAGGTTTCCTCAATTATCTCAGTTTTGTCGAGTAAAATTCAGAAGCATAGCAAATGTTGAGGATTGTTCTCCGGAAAGTTATTCCGACGCCTCAGAGAAGCGCTTTGTTGGAACGGGCCCTCGAGCTGGAGGGACGAGCACATCTACCGAAGCTGGGATAAAAATGAGACTCAAGGCTGTGTTGCAGATGAAACAGATGTTTACTGTCATTTAACGTCCTGGAAGAATTATTTGCATAGTGTGAGCGAGAAAAACGCTGTTTGCATTTCTACCTGGCTGCCGAAGTGAGTTTTAATGGTGTGTATATATATATTCTTAATGCATAAAGGCTCTCCAGATAGAGTTTGGATATATGTCGCGTGAAATGCCAGATGTGAATAAAGGTCTTCTGCTGCCTTCAAATGGGGTCGTGTTTACTGTGGTAACAAGAAGAGGCCCCCCCCCCCCCCCCCCCACACACACACACACACACACACACACACACACACACACACACACACACACACCTGGAAGTGGATATTTTGTGAAATGCTCAAAGTTCACGAGTTGTGACCCGTTTGCTGACATTGTCAAAAAAAAAAGAAAGATTTGGAGGCCATGGAAGACATTTTAGGGTGCATTCAATGTATTGTAAGACCTCTGGATGCTGACAGCAGTAGCCGTAGCAGCAGCGTTCTCACGACTCAAGCGTTTGAACGCCACGCGCGTAGTGTGCGTTCGTGACTTCCCGTGTCGTGACCACGAGCTCACGGTTTCCTTTTTGAAGGCCGCTTTAGTGCGTCTTCGCTACTCTTTTCCCCTCTTCTCTGCTTGAAAACGATGCACTCAGAGTGCAAACATAAAGATTTATTTTTATGAATTTAATCTTCTGTGCTTCCATAAATCTTTTTTCGTAGCGGCGCACTAATAACCCTCTGAGTTCACAAGCAGCCAATGAGAAGACTTTGTAATCAGATTCATTTAGACAAAGAGATTTATTTAGACTATTGTCTAATTCAGTTACTCCGTTGGTATTTGGTGCTCTCTGATATTGAGCATGATATTGGATATGCTGTACATCTGATTACACAAAGACAAATTATGTCATTTTAGTCTGTAAGGTTTGCTACAAGTCAGCCTTCCACAGCTTGGAGCTCAGTTGTTCTTCAGTGGTTTCCCTCACATAATACCCCGTTCTAATAATAGAGTCTGTAGATAATGGTTTAAAGATGACAATCTGTGTGGTCAAATCTGTAATCAGATATATATATATATATATATATATATATATATATATATATATATGCATGTGTCAGGGCTCTGGAGCACCTTGATGAAAAGTCAAGGAGCAACAACCCAATTTCGAGACATTCAGAACAAGAAAGCTTCTCTTTCCTTCTTAAATGTGTATCTTTGGTAACAGGTACAAGCATGTATCAGCTGTGCCTCCTATAGGAGTCTGTATACAGACTGCAGCCAGCGGGTATCAGATTCACTTGCGGTCCTATTTTTTTTTATATTTTTGATATCTGTGAGTTTTGGGAATGACACTTCTTCTGTTCTTTAAAAAGACGTACCGTCGCTTCTGTTCCTTCTGCCGACTGCTAGATCTCCGGCTGGAAGAAGAGCTTTTCGGAGTTTAAGGTGCTCATTGTATGCGTCTCTGCATCCTGTGTGCTTTTGCACCGTTACTGGGCTTTAGGGTGCTGTAATGTTTACAAGCTGTGGCAAATTGGCAAACCAGGTTTTCCGAGCAACTGTTCGAAAAACAAAAAACGGTAGTCCCCCATGTTGTGCGCTTCATCTGCAGTGAACTCCTCCACCTCCTTAGTTCTGTTCTCACAACAGCAGAATCTAGTTTAATTGCAAATGAACCGCAATGAGCTACACCGCTACAAGCATGCAACTTTGCTATAATAACGAGTTGTCTGTTCCTGTTCTGCCGGCGGGTCGATACTACGCTTTCCTTTTTGAGTAAAGACACCTCGGCCATTCATCGTGCAAGTAGCTCTTCACGTCTGTTGCTGTTGTTGTTGTTGCTGTTGGATGTAAAGTGCAGTGAGCGTCTGTCTCTAACGGCTCTCGTATATCAATCCCTGTTGCTTCCTGATGAGTTAATAACGGTATACGTCTTTTAAGATGTCTTCAATGCAGCGTCAGTCCTCCTGCCCTGAAATCCTTGGATGTTTTTGCAGCAGTGAGGTGCGCTTTACTCCACTGAACACAACACACAGAGAGAGAGAGAGAGTGAGCCAAATAGGTATTCGGTGGTGTATGTTTTGTAATCGTTACCTTCTGAATAAGCAACAAATAGCCTTGAAAGTTGATGAAACAAATAAACACCCATCGCGGTGCGAGAAATGTATTAGTTTACAAGGGTAATTATAACGTCTGTGCAATTATTCCGACACTTCCTACAGCTCTTCCCTCAGCAATGGGACGTTTGCTTTTTCAGGAAACGTGACTTTTTTTTTTTGCCACTTTGGAAGAAAAAAAAAGGTGTGAGAGCTGCTTACCCCCCTTACCCCCCCCCCCCCCTTGCCTGTAGCTGAACCAAGCAGTTGATTAAACAGGGACACAACGATAGTTTTATGAAGTTGCCAAGAACTGTTAACAAGCACATTGCATTATAGTCCTCGCTGCCAACTCCCAGTAATCCTCTGGTATTATTAGAACTAATTAAAATAAAACCTAATTTCCTCCTAAACTCGTTTTACAGAGGCATCGTGGCTACTGATTTTATAGTGATAGTTCCAGTGAGTGAGTTAAAATGACATCATACAGATGGTCTGGTTAAATTGGTTGGGAATAACAGGCGTTGCTATTTAAAAGCTGCGTGATGGTGGCCAATTTGAAACAAAAAGTTTGTCCTTTTGTCCGTCTTGTTTGCGACACCTAATGAAACTGAGATAAATGAAAAGCTATTATCTAAATGAGTTAACGTAATATTAACATTAATTTAGTTTATAATATTAATTTAAAAAAAAAAAAAAAAAAAAGGTATTGTGTGAAATGTGCATACTGGTATGCTTCCGTGTCCCCAAATTGACTCTCAAGTTCTGGGATATTGCTCTGTGTTTTCATTTTTAAAGATCTACATGGAGTCATAATAATATTTGATTAAGGAGGGACCCAGAGCTAATTTGATTAGGTTATTTAGAGGAATATGTGTTTGGTAATAAACATTTATTATGATGAAAAAGTTTACTTTAATAAGCGGGAGAAGCCCAGAGGACATGCGAGCTTAATTGTTAGATGTTAAATTGCATTGTTGCGATGTTGCCAAGATAATGGGCAAGGAAAGGCCCTCAAGTCAAGGCAATTAACCAAACAGTGGTTTGATTGTTGTTAAATTGATTAGAAAATGTTTAAGTACTCCATTTGAAAATTAGCTATTGTTTCACGCAGTTTTAGACTTCAAGACAATGCTGGGCTTAATGATACATACTCTCTGAGTGGGAAGTGGGGAAAAGTTGTTGCCCAGGTCAAATCCTCAGTTTCAGTGACGCTGTGAGAAGTTGAGCAGCTATGAATACCTGGACGTCTGAGGCAGAACCCCCCGTCCCCCCCCCTTCTTTTTTTTTTTTGCATAACTCCGCATGAATATGACATATTTGTTATCCTGACTTGAAATAGCAGCTTGGACAACACACGATGCCCGCGCGCACACAAACTGAAGCTTTGTGTTTTTGTGTTTTTTTTTTTTTTTCCCCGCTTTATCTCCCAACTGTTGATCAGCGGTTGCAGACAAAGCTGGTGATAGATAGATAGATAGATATGGCACTTTGAGTGCCTGCTCAGCGACGCCCACAGCGACAGCTGATGAAGATGCACAGAGAGAGGTGCAGGTTAGAGCCAATCTGTTTGCTTGCCCCGGCACCAGTAGTTTCCTGATTACAAAAGTGGTGAAATCTTTGGCTGGAGGCGGGCTTTATGGCCATCGCCACCCCACATCTCCCTGCTCATTAGTGCTTCACAGCCTAGCGCCACGGCATATGGCAGTGTTGCTTCTGCTTCCCATTCGAGGTGTCTCTTTTTTTTTTTTCAAACGGCTTGTCCCTTTGGCAGTAGCCCGTCTTATTGTGTGTCTGAGATGGAAGATGAACATCTGTAGCGAAAGAGAAGTTGGGAGCGTTCCTTTTTGTTATGCAGACGAAACATTGAAACATTTGTTACGCGACGAAGATTTGATTTGCAAGCAAAACGGTTGAAAAGTTTGGGAATTTCTTTGTCTGGAGTTTATACTAGCAGTCGGTGAAGAAGAAGAAGGATTCAGTCGGGCCACTGTCACTGCAAGAGATGCTCTTTAGAACACACACAGATAAAATAACTCTTTGGTGGTCGACTCTGACTCTGTGACATATTGCCTTTGCGAAAGTGTATTATTTTAGGGATACACCAAACCGAAAGCCAGCAGCACTAACTTTCACATTTTCAAAGAGTGGCTGTGAGCGAGTGTGCTCATTATGTCCGCGGCTCTGGGATTTTAAGTCCCTAAAAAGTCTCCTTTTTTATACTCTTTTGGTATGTGTCTTTTAAGTGTGTGTGTGTGTGTGTGTGTGTGTGTGTGTGTGTGTGTGTGTGCGCTTGGGATGTTCACTCTTGGACACACACATCTACGTTTACATACATTTAAACTCTTATTATTTGGGATCATCAAGTATTGTCGCATCCCACACATGTTTAGTGTCCTGCCTTTGCTCACACCCTCATTGGAAAAACACCCAAACTAGCTGTGGAGCTAAGATATTTAGCACCGTATCCTTTACTCTGGTGTAAACAAGTGTATTTGTTAATTGGAAACTTGATTTGGACTCTGAGAGGACAAATGAGACGGTAACCGGAGGACACCGCACATGTGTGAGCACCTCCGATGGGATACATACTGTGCAGTTTGCAGGGGTTGTCTGGGGTTTTCTGTTGGATCTCGTTGTTCACACTGTGCCCTCCCTCCAACAGAACATACACATAAAAACATTGGCTGATGATATGGTAAGGTGATCGGTTTCATTTCAGTGTGACTTAGTTCTGTTTTGCATCATCTCGTGTTACATCACGGCTGCATGGGACTTACTGCTGAAATATGTGGGTGGTTCAAATGTGCCAGACGTGGAATTCATTCAAATGAACGTTATAACCAAACACAGCATGGAAAACTGTGGATGAGTTACATGTAAGGTTACTTATAAAAAGGCGAAACTTAAACCTGCCTCGCTCATCGTTTTGGTTGTCCTCCATGATGCGGTGTGAATAAAAGATGCATTTTGATGGTGCTGTTATTTGACACCACAAGTGTCTTACATTTTTCATAATGAACAAAAATTCAGCCCATAGCAGCTCGACTGTTATAAGCAGCTCATAGATCATTTAGTGTGCAATTATCAGTTGCACTTGCGATGAGACGTCTCTGCCCGGGGCCTTTTTAAATACCCATAGTTAACAGATAGCCCGACTTTGGAACTCAGAAGCTCGTGCTGTTTCTGTGTTTTGCACACAGCATGTTTGATCCATCCAGTAATATTTCAGCAAACGGGAGTCTTGTCATCATGTAATGTTTGTCTTCCCGTTTCATTTACATGTGTCCATTCATCCAGCATGTTCTTTTCCGTTCCACTTGACTAAATACAACTAACATTGACCTTAATTGAGTGTTGCATGTGTTTCATGTACTTTTGTCTGCTTTGACACTAAACGTTACTACACTGCATTCAGTAGAATGGTCTTAACTGATGAATGTTTTAAGTGGACTCAGCTGAACCTCACTGGCGTCGTCACAGTGAGCGTTCTGTAACACTGAGCGCTGACCAGGTAATCCTACAGGTATGAAGGTGAGTAAAGATGAATGTCATGCTGTATGCGATGTCAAATACCTCTAGTATCTTTTAAATATTAAACAAGTAGGCTAAAAAGAAATATTTACTGCATAAACGTTCAGTAGTTTTGCCTTTTATTGATTTCAGCCTCACACAAGGATCCAGAGGTTGCATTGTGGGTCCATTTGTTGGTCCAACGCTTTCGGTCGGTGACGTTGACGTGACATTAGACGGGCAAATTCATCCTCTTCCCTTTTTAAATCACGGACCACAAAATGACCAAAACTCTCGATGGTGGCCTGCCACAGGGATCGTTCCTCTATCGCCACCCTCTGGCCAAAAAGAAACGAAGACGACCCGAAAGAGGGAACCTTTTAAATTAGGCAACAACATGGCCTAACGTCTTGCGGCACCTTCAGGAGGAACTTAAACGCCCCGTTAGTGGGTAGGATGGAATGGGAGCAAGATTTGTTGTTGCTATTTTTCTTTATTCTAATAATTTTGTTAAACGTTAGTAATGGACAGTAGGGATACTGGCGTAATAAAAGCAGATTTCTAAACGTACCAGTCTGAAGATGACTTTCAGTATTGCTGTGTCACAATCAAATAGAGTTTCTATTGACCTAAAGCTCACACGGGTGGGAGGAATGGACACATTATGCTTGTTTTATTGATGCAAATGGTCCCCATCTGTAGATATGCACTTTTTAATGACACAGCACAATTTAATGATTTTGAGCACATTGATTTTGCCCCACTTTGAGAAGCACCACTTTAAAGCTAGGGTTGGTAATAGCAATAGTACATTGACAACTCTTTCATAATTAAAGTAGCTCGCAGCACCGGCTCCAACAGTTGACAAATCTAGCAAGAAAGTCGCCAAGTCGTCAACATCAACACAGCCCGTCCCTCCAGGCCTCTCTCCGAAGCCACTCCCCCAAAATGATCATTATGAAGTGAACATGTCCTTATGAACGTAAACAACTTGTGGCATGTACGGACAGAATACGCCCGTCCAATCATTACATTTGAGTCAGAGCAGTTGATGCATTGATTGCTGTTGGGATGTAATAAGAATTTCAACAGAAATCAGCGGCTCTTTTGCATTTTATTCCATATTTTTTCACTTTATACAGCGGACACTTTTAGCTCTCCTCGCCATTAGAGGATCCTGTTTACTGTAAATTCTAGTGAGCAGTGTCCTCTGACAACAGGAAACGGAACAACTCTTTGATGTTGGGGAACATGAAATTTGGGTTACAGGCAGTTTTTCCAGTGAAAATCAGCAATAACCAAAAACCAGCGAGCCTTATACTCGGCCTGGTCTAAACTGGATTGTTAGCAGTGCCGTCATTTTTTTCATATTTCAAACATTCTGTTTTCTTTCAGCGTGATCGGCTCACCAGCTTCAGGAAAACAGGGATGAAGAAGGAGAAGGAGAAGCCTCTCATCCAGCACCCAACAGACCCCCTCACCACCCAAAACGAGCTGCCGGTCCCACAGCCCCTCTTTGACGACCGCTCCTTGAACCTCTCGGAAAAGGAGATCATTGACCTCTTCGAGAAGATGATGGTGAGCTTTCTATTTCTCATGCATGGGGTCATTTGTAGCACTTCAGTTTTATTACAGCTTCCGCACAATAATGAATACTGCGCACTCTGTCGTTCAATTTCAATTTGATGAATAAATCGGCGCAAATGCTGATAACATCGTTGTTTTTTTATGAACTAAGCTTTTGACAGGAACCGTGAAAATGAACGCGTTTCAAAGCTCTTCAAAGCTTTTTACTGAGAGAATTCTCCAATCCAGATATCATGCTTACAGTTCTCATAACTTAATGAACAAGTTGTCCAAAATGTGTCACAGCATTAGATCTGAAACCAGGATATGATCTTAACATCTGCAAGCATAAATAATCTAACACCCAGTAATACTAGTTTGCATGTAAACATGTAAACAACTAAGCTCTTGGGATTTGTACAGAGCTGTGATCCGACACAGGGATGAACTTCATCTGTCGATTTATCGAGATAATGTTGAGAAGTGTCATTTTCTTTCCCCTTCACCTATGACAGGTGAGAAAACCATCAGGGCTTAATATCCCAGCGTACGACTGAAAACCAGTGATGTAACTGCAGAGCTTTGTGAAGTGATGTGGATAATGTGCCAAAGCCCCCGCAAATCAATACCTGAGCGACGACACGCACACAACTAATTGTCGTAGCTGCGTATCCAGGAAGCAGCGTGCTTACCTCCCACGGTGAAACCCTGACTTCGGGTCAAATGTGTGAAATATATTCATAATTAATATGCGATTTTAAGTTGCAATCTCGGAGGATACACGATGCTACAGCGTCCACAATAGAGTCGAGGTAGCACAGTGCAGTATTCACAGTAAAGATAAATGCATTGGGAGTTCAGATGTTAAGCTTTTTTTGTGATGCAGGGCTCCGCCTACGTATTCCCGAGGCCACCGTCAGAAGAACACGGAACTTTGAAATTCACTTGGCGCACATCTGTGGGGGTCAAAGCTCTGTCACACTTCTGATTTTCTCCATTGAAATGTGTTTTTGACTTTATGTACTGAAGGATTGAAATCTAACAAAAAGCTTTCAGCCCATCTCTTTGAAGCGGGGAGCTGAATTACTCTGGCTTCATTGCATATGTGTACTATTGTGGGTAATGCCTCTGAGTGTGTGTGTACGTGTGCGCGGTACGGTGCATGCCTCCCCACCCCCCTCCCCACCCCCTCCCTCATACAATGGTCTTTATTGCCAGGGCCAGAGAAATGCGACCAGGGCTCCTGGTTTTCATCAGGCTGCTGCTCAGTGTTTTCTTGCCTGGATGCTCATCCCTGTCACTCAGTTCACCTCTCAATTACTATGTTTGTGCTCACAGCGGCGTGACATTAAACCCAGGCTTCAATTTGCTCAGTGACAGATGACACAGAAGCCATGTTGCTGGTCTGACATTTGACAGGCCTTGACACTTCAGCTTGGGAAGTATAATTAGTAATGAAATACAAAAAAAAAAGAAAAAAAAAAAAGAAAAGGGTTATTTACTTATCTACGTTTGAAGCCGCCGCTATTTGCTCTGTAGACCTTACTGTAAACTTTTCTGCTTTTGATGCAGCAAACACTGGAATGAAAGTGTCGGGTAGTTTCTTCTGAAGCGAGTGCAGCTTCTCTTCACCATCTATCTGTCTTTGTCATCTCTCTGTCTCTTTTCATGTGATACAGACACATTTTAGCTCTTCGTTTTGTCTCTACACCCGTTCTGTTATTGACTGTTTTTACGGCGCTACACCGCCGCAGCCTCGGCTGCGTAGCTCGCTTCAAACGAAAGGGATGACCCATGCCATATTTGTGAGACCACCTGCTGTGCGTTAACGACTAGGAGGAAGTGAAAATATTTTTCTCCCGGAAAGTGGTTTACACATTGCGCTTTGTATCTCAAAGCCTAAACAGCACATACCCTATTACTGAAAGGTCATCAAAGGGATCTGGGTAAATGTAGGAAGAAACACTCAGCTGGGAGGAAAACCAAATGAACTCTTTCTAGCAGAAGTATATTCATAAAACTACAGCAGTGGAAATGCATGGAAAAAAACCCCAAAAACGTTTTCAGCATCGCCCTTTTTAGAAGGGCGTAGTGTCCGTCTTTTACTTTGTGTCCTGTTGTTAGACTGCCCAAGATGTGTACAGATGGAATTCAGAGCCCTTCATCGAAATGCACAGCAGCGAAATCCGCTGAGGAAATGTCCGGCGTTTGTATCTCACGATAAGAGGGCAGCTGTGTTGCTCCAATCCAAGAGGTTCGAACTAGGAAAACACAAAATGTAACGCGTGAGCACATGTAATCAGCGTTCAGCAAACAGTAAGACCTTTTAAACTAAACTGTGGTGTAATGCAAACCCCTTTCATCACCGGTTCAACTCTTCACTGTCTGTAAAAGAAGCGTCAACGGTAAGCAGAGGTGGGGATCTCACATACGTGAACTTGTCCTCTCCATCCAGACAACAATCTCCCCCCCTGATGCCGTGACTTTGTGTCATCAGTTGCCACATATTGGCAATTCAAGACATCCGTGCTGATGTGTCCATTAACAGTCGTGGCGTTATTACCCAAATTATGCTTTCAGTTGTCTGTCAGCATGAAACCCCCCCCCCCCCCCCCCCCCCCTCTTCCAGGAGCATAACATCCTTACTTAGGATTGATTCGATGCCGGTGCCAGTTTGTCTCCGTTACCATTCTTCAGAGAGTCTTCTTATGTCAAGAGTAGTGTATGGCGGTGGAAGAGGAATGTCCTGTTGCAGTGCTGCTGTGGCTAGTTTTCAGGTTTTATGTGCCTCTATGCACCATTGTCAGGATGTACACCCCTAGTAATAAGCTCCGATGTGATCCCTCAGCAGTTACACTCTGCACCAGGACATTAAAAAGCAGCCCACAGGAGAGTTACTGTGTGTGCCCTTGCACACAGATGGATCAGACTTGAGGGTAGTGGACAAAATAATCGCTTCGTCACAGTTGAAGCAAAACATTTTTATGCGTCCTCTACTTTTCTTAGATCCACTTCTCCTCAGAGACTTGACTCCTCACATCCATTTCAGGCTCAGACATATGTGATGCGAGTCATTAATTGACTCTTTTTTTTTCTGTGATTTGCGATCTTCCTGCTGATGCGTTGTCGCGCAGCCATCTTCACTCATTGCTCATTTCCGGAGGCAGGTCTTTAGTAAGTGACACAGCCGCTCACTTGGATCGGCTCACTTGGCCAGTCAAGAACGAAGGTTGCGTTGGCTGTATTTATGATCAATGTGTTGATCGGGTATATATTCAACAAGGCGCTACAAGTCCAATTATGAGTTTTGAGTGTAGGTCAGCTCAATGTGCTGGAGTACGGAGTCAAAACAATGTGTCACTGTCTTATAATTATGGACTGCACTGTGTGTGTGTGTGTATATATATATATATATATATATATATATATATATATATATATATATATATATATATATATATATACATACATACATGTATACGGTATGGCAGTCCTCTGGCATGGACGGTGTTCATGGGTGTCGGGCGATCGTTCCTCTTTTCATATTGTCCAATCGTGGTCAGTCAAGAAACAGCTCTTTAAACATTGTTAACTTATCTTTGGTCAAATAGTTAGAAGCTTTGAGTGTCATTCATGACATTGACATTGGAATTATCATTATTAATGAATTACAAAAACTCTCCTCCCCTCTCTTTGTCACTCTTCTCAAACAATGTATTGAAAAGAGATTCAAAAATTCTAACGAAACAACGGCGATGCAGGGAACCTGGTTTGTAAACAAGGATTTAAAATCTCCTTTATTCTGCCGTGGGAAAAACCAATTGGATAATTCCATCATTTGCCAATATACAATCCAATCACCAATCGGCACGAGCCTGTTCATGAAGTCCATGATGCTTCTTTTGCCAAGTGTTGCCAAATATTTTTTGGTAACTCCGCCGTCATTAATACGAGCTCAAATCCCATCGTTTCAGTTATACACCAGCAGCATAGTCAGAGATACTCTGGGATTCTTTATGCAGCCCCCCCCCCCCCCCCCCGACAAGCTTCCCGCTGGCCCGCTCCTCCTTCCCCTTCTACGGCGCACTCGCCCCGCCACATTATGCCGCGTTTATTGAATGCCAATTAAGCAGAAAGATTAGCAGGGTTCAAAGATTAATTAAAAAACCTGCTGGTTTCCTTCAGTGGAAAAAAAAAAAAAAAACCCAACAAAAACTGCCAATTGCAAAACTTTCAGCCACATTTTTACCCTCTGTGCTGTACGAAAGGGATCTCGATGTATTTTTACATTTTTTTTTTAAGAGGAAATGTAGTCGGAGGAATTTAGGTCACGGTGCCCCTGGATGGGATTCCTGTCCATGCCTCACCAGCAAATGAAGCAAAACAGTTTGAGTCAGAAATTCAAACCGCCGTATCAAAATTGTTCTTGTTGAGAAGTGAAACACTGAATTCATCAGGTGGGTTTTACATTACGACTGCCAAATCAGATCAACCAAACAACACAGGTGATTTTTTTTTTTTTTGTTCTGCGCTCTCCAGCAGAGGGCAGCATGGCTCCACAACTTAAGGCTCACTTTCCTGAAACCCTGAGGAGAATGTTTTTTTTTTCTCTCTCTCTCTCTCTCTCTCTCTCTCTCTCTCTCTCTCTGTTCATTCTAGCCGTCTCTTTGTGAGAGAGTACTTCTGATAAACATCCCCCTCCATTCTAATCATCATGTCATTCCCTGGCTTTTAGTGCTCTGTCCGGCCTTCGCTCCATCCCCTGATGTCTCTCACATGAAAGACCTCTTTTGTGATGCAGAATTAAAGTAGCACAAAGATAATACTCCCAATAACACACAGATACTGCCTATCTAGCCTATCAGATGTGATTGCACGGCCTCAATAGAAGCAGCGCTGTTTGATTTTTGCTCTGTTGTTCGGAGTTTGGGTCGAACAGTTTCTGCCGCCGTAGCCGCGCTGCTTTCGTTTCAAGGACTAATTATGACTGACAATAGTTCCCGTTGCTGAACCTCGTGATTTTTGACAAAGACACATACAGATGGAAAAGAAATGCATTTACCTGTAGAAGAGCAGGATCTGATGTAAAAGGGCTGTAGTGGATCTCAAAGTATAATTGATGGTAGGTTCAAGATATTTCTTCTCGCTAGTGAGACTATTGTACTGTAAATGATATGGCTCAATGCTTTGAAATGCTGTTATTTTCGGTTTAAGTGTACGTTTTCACACCATTCTCTCTCTTGTTTTCTAGGTCAGCCGGGTGTTTTTCTAGTTTATTATTATGTACAATTCCTCAACATTCACCATAAATGTGTTGCACTACATTCGAGTAGCAGCTCCGATGACACGCATTAACACTTCTTCTTCTTCTTCTTCTTCTTCTTCGTTGTCTCGTGTGTCTCTAGGAGGACATGAACCTGAATGAGGAACGCAAAGCCCCTCTGCGTGGAAAAGACTTAAGCACCAAACGCGAGATGGTGGTCCAGTACATCTCCGCTACTGCCAAATCTGTAAGTGAGAGTTAACCTCCGCCTCTATAGACTGAAGAGCGTGTGCTGTATAATTGTAGTGGATGAGCTGAAGTATCGTGACACCCTCACCGGAATGAGTTTAACCCGATCCTCTGCTTCATGGCTTGCCTTGTCATCCTGCACACTTTCACACACCTCTCTCTCTCTCTCTCTCTCTCTCTCTCTCTCTCTCTCTCTCTCTCTTCTCTCTTAGTGCTTGAGTCCCACATCTTTGATTTTGAATTCTGACTGTGCAGCCATTTTCTGTACAGATTAGATTATCAGATATGTGTTGTTGTCGTCACTCACTCACTCACTCACTCAATGCTAGTTGGAATGCTAGTCAGGTCGCTTGCATGCAGATTGTCGATTGCCTCAGTTGTGTACTTGCATGGGAGTTTGGTGGTGGTGGTGGTGGTGGTGGTGACGTCCTGTCGCATCATTTTGCTTATCGAGTATAAAAAATAAAGACAACCTCTTGGTTCAACAGCGAAAAAGGAAACAAATCAAATACAAAAATGAAGAAAAGCAAAGTATTTCATGTTCAACATGACCCTATGATGTGTATGAATACTGTATGCTACATTACGGCATGCAGGTTTAGATTTAAGTTGCCCATTGTTGAAGAGTAGTCTAGAGCTTCATTATCACTCTAATCCAAAAACAGCAGTGAAAAGTAAAAATTTCTTCATGCAATCCATGAATGATTTTTTTTTTTTCCCCAATCCTCATTTAAATTTTGTAGCCAACCTTGTGAGATGAAATTCACAAGGCTGGCTATAATTTCCTTCATGCGCAGAAGGAAAAAAAAAAAAAAAAGGAGTAATTTCTGTCCCCATCGCTTCCCGAACCTGGTAGCTCTCTCTTGACATCGTCATTTGTTACCGGTCTTCATTGTTATGGTAATTAACTGGCATTATTGATAATGACGATTATCCGAGATGATTGAATTCCTCACAGGGCCCATTATGCTTTGTGAGCGCTGATATTTTATTCAAATGAATAACGTAATCCGTGTAGCAAAGGACAGAGGACAAAATGTAATGTCTGTCAGCACCCCGCCATCACATTTAATAAGAGTGAAGGACGGGGGGGGGCGGGTCGAGCCTCAGCATCTGTACGAACACAGAGTCATGCATAGTTACACTAGAACACTTTACAGCGCAGACAAACAGGCCTTCACTGATAATACACAAGTGACCAAGAGGACAACTTAGCTGAGTTTAATGGTTTAGGTGATTCTGATTCTGATTCATAAAATAATGTGACACTGCCACCAAATCTCCCTGGCAGTGAAAGACACTGTTCACACTTATTTGCTCGACTACGACGCACATTGGAGCAAAATCCTGCTCATTCTGCAGTAGCATCCTCCCCTCAGTAGTATGAAATAGTCCAGGGCCTTACTGAACCACCTTTAGGTGCTTTGGAAATAAGTTCAGTTTTATTATCAGATATTTTAATTTGTTTCAAATAGAATATCTTCTATTACTTCGTACGTAAGACCTGACTCCAACTGATATCCTAGAGAGAAATCTGAGTAACAATGAAGCTGGAGCATCCCAGCATGCAGCTTGTAAGAATGTTCTAAAAAAGGGCCTCACACTGATCCATGTGCTCTGTAGTTTCTTAAATAGTGTGCTTTAGGTTCTCAGAACGTCTTAACAGAAGCCCAGCATCATCTCACGCTACAGTACGGCTCCTCAGCAGACACATCACAAGTACAACATTGAGTTCACACACTTCTTTGTAAGGCAGGCTCCGCGATCGCTTTGCCCTTTTGCTTTTGTCCAGTCTTGCACCCACACTACACCTTTGCATGCGCGAGCCTTTTTTGTATGAAAGAATCCCACGGCAACCACTAAAATGTATGTCTCTGGTGTATTATCTGGGGCTACATGTTGCTGTTGGTTGCTAATTAGCATGCAGGGTGGGCTAAATAAGGATATGTTGCATAAAGGGTGGCGAATGTAGGCGTGGTGCATTTTGAACATGTTTTGTTGTGTCAATCTTTTACCCACCAAAGATTGTGTGCTGCATCCTAAGAGCGCAGTTTTGGGGACAATTTCCTGTTTTAGTTTTTTTTTTTTTTTTTTTTTTTCTCGATGATGTTATAAGGTCCCAGTAGAACATTTCACCAGATAGTGATTTTCGATGCTACTCTTACAGGAGTATCTGGTTTTATATTTCATTATAGCCACAGAGATGCAAGCTGGAAATGCATGAATGTCAAAAGCTCCCCCACTCCCACATAATACTCACATTTTGTATTTTTTTTTAGATTTGGACAGCCCCGTTTCCTGCGTGACCTACAGCCAATACAAAAGCATGCCGACTCAAAAGGCTTCGCAGGCTTGAATCCGAAATGTCGGAGTAACGCGTGGCCTTTTTCTCACGCGTCTCTTTAGACCTGCTCAATTGAGCAAAGGGCTTTGGCGCCCAACATAAAGCGACCTTATTGTTTTCTGCAACAAAAGAAAACGAAGCATTTAACCTCGTCGAGTAGCGTTAGGCGCTCGAGGTTGCCTTCTCGATGTACAACCGTCTTGTGTGTGTACTCATCTTTTTAATGCGTGTCGATACAAAAAGGCTGCATCTATTAAGCTATCTAGCTTCAAATCACTGGTAAAAAGAAACACGGCTCATTGTCACTTTGTTTACTTTTGTGAAATATGTCTTTCAAGAGGGAGAATTGTGCATTAACCCCGTTCGTTTGAATTTGAACTGCGTTTCAAAGGAACCCAGCTCTGCTTTTGTAGGAGAGCGTCTGTGGTCGTCCTTGACCATTAGCTTTGCATGAACAGTCGCCTTTCTCTCTCTCGACTCATTTCTGCTTCTTTCTCCTCGCTGTGAATGTGTGCCAACATCATTAAAACTGCCACAATTCATTTTTACCCCTAATTCAATTGCTTATTTCTCTGAAATGTACTTCACTTGCTGTCAATGATTATTTTCTTGTTTCATGTCAAACGTGCTGTGTCTCCGATGTAGGAAGGGTGTGATGGCTGTGACTTGTGAGGGGGACTGACCAGTGTCACTAGTCAAATATTGACGCTTTAAGTGTTGAAGCAATTCGTTTATGTTTTTCCATCCATCAAGAAAAAGGCTGGTGACAGCTACATGCATGTTGAGAAGAAATTGCATACACTTGAGCACAGTAACTGTCTTTATTTAATTTGATTTAGAGATGCTCAATATCAGATGTCATTAGTAAAACCTCAGCAGTACTTAGTCTGGAAATGAATAATTCTTGCCCTTGTTTTAGTGAGAATAAGGTGTTTCATTTAAATACAAACTTGCTGTTAATGAAACTGTGCTTGTCCCCCTCAAGCTCCTCCCTGACTGTTCAATGCACACTCAAGATAGTGTCTGTTTTTTGTTTTGTTTTTTTGGTCAAGCTGCTCTGAAACAAAACTCCAAAAATATGTATCCAATGTTGTTGGCATCAACATCTGTGGAAGCTGTGAGCTACGTCAACGTGACTCGTTTCAAAGGTGTTTAGCCTGCAGTATTCAGGTAAAAATACTCCCCAGTGTTAGACAGTGACATGCTGCCGCAGTCACTGGAGAGCAAAGGCAAACGTGGAGACATATTAGAAAGTAGTATGTGCGTGATCAGGTGGTGGCACGAGTAAAATCCACTTTATGGCTGTCATAAACTCTTGGTGGAGGGATGGAGAGAGGAAATCAAGCATAAAATGGCCACAGACTTGGAGAGTTTGAGAGTGACAATAAAAGAAATAGAAAGGGAGATTAGATGAGATGGAGGGAGGGAGGAGGGAGGGGGGGGGGGCGAATGGGAGGGAATGAAACAAGGAGAGAAAGAAGAAAGAGGTTACAAACGAGGAACCCAGTTTTGTTTTCGTGTACCTTCCTGCAAACAAAGTACATTTTCCTCGGAAACAAAGAATGGTCAGCCGCAGTATGGAATACATTTACTCCGCTGACAGACGCCCTCCCGCTGTGAAACAAGGCCCACAGTTGCAGTAATAAAAAACACTCCTGCTACCCCGGCACTATTGACAGATAACAAGGTTAAACTCCCAGGAATCGGGTCGACTGCATGTGGGCTCAAGGCAGCGCTGGCGCACGAAGTTGACATCTGAAGCCCGACGTTAATGGCAGCTGATATATATCAGGCCGACGCCTCTGCAGCCTCATTGTCCACGTAACTAACGGTCTGTCAGTTCCATTTTAACCCCGTGAATCAATTAATGCAGCCCTTGTGTTGAAATGACCATGTCTAAACGTGTTGATTCATCACCTCCACAGTTGTTGTTGCCATGCATTGATAATACATTTGTCATGTGCATACCTTACAAATTCTTGTTTTAATTTCCCCCATTTTCATGCATCTGTCTTTGTAAAAAAATTGCTGCCGCAAACCACAGACATTATCTTCAGTATGTGCCCATAATTATGCAGATTTTCTCTTGTTGGCTTATATATATATATATATATATATTTTTTTTTTTGTGATGTCACACAAGTTACGCTAATGCCTCAATGTGTAATGGAGAGGATTCTCTGGCCTACTAATGATTGTGCTGTTTGTGTCTTTTTGCACATTAACCTTCTCCGCTGATCGCTGCATGCAGATAACTGGGAGCAAAGTTGCGGTAAGTAGCCCATTACTTATTTGGCTTCTGAATCTTGTTCCTTCTGTGTATCTGTCTTCATTCACCCCCTGAACACGCACACACACACACACACACACACACACACACACACACACACACACACACACATTTGTCTTCTTTTGGAAGGATGTGGAGGAGCATGTTCCAAACTGTGCTCGTGAGGTCATTTCCATGTCTTGGACTCCCATTTTCAGCCCTGATTTTGCTAATGGGCTGTAATTTGGAAAAGCTTTGAATTGCCAACACAATTCCTGCATGTAAATGGTAGCACATTCAAAAGACGGATTTTGAAATTATACAGTCTGAAAAGGAAGTGGGAGGTCTTTTGTTGCTTTTTGCTATTTCTCTTATGGAATAGATTGCAGTGTAACACCTATTAGCGTTTGGATATTGTGCTACCAACAAAGAAGGATAGCTTTTACACAAATACTCGTAATCTGCGGTCTAACCTGTTTATCAGAGCATTTTGCATCTAAATGTCTTTAACTGTGTTCATTCCGGCTGAGACATAACTCATATTGAGAATATATATCACTTAATAAGGCTTTGAGCGCACACACACACACACACACACACACACACACACACACACACACACACACACACACTGAACCTAGTGAACCGCGGAAAAGATATCAATCACATCTTTTCTGCCTTGAACAGAAATAACAAACAACGTTAATTTAGTGGGAGTAGACATACGAGACCCTTTTCTTACAAATGCATGTTCTTGTTTTGTTGTTGAGGTTGTTCCACTTCTAGTCAACAAAAGACCCAGGTAATTTTAACAAATGCTGTCAATGCATTGGGTTACTTTTTTTTTTTTTTGTTAATTTCTCCTCACGCTAATATGCCAATTGCCTATTTTCTCTCTCAAGATCCCATAAAGTGGCACCCTGTTGCCTTTTCTAAAGAATGGGTTGTGACTTTCTTTTTAAGGTGCTTTCAGAAAAAAAAAAAAAAAAAGAAGAAACGCGCTGTTATTGGTTTAGCAAGTGTTGAATTGCCACTCTAAATGGTATTTCATTGCCTTTTGAGAGTTTTGTGAAGGATTAAGAGGACTGTAGAGCTTAACAGGAACACAGGCAAGGCCAAGCAGCACACTGTGACATGGCCTCTGCTCTGCCCATGCTCTCACACAAACCTCGCTCTTTGAGGCATTTTGCAGAGACATTTAGTATTGATTGCATTTTCTCCTTCTTCGTCAAACTGTTCTTTTGTGCTTGGTAACTTCTGTGGAAAGAGTGTTTTTTTTTTTTTTTCCTAGCTTAGCCTGTATGGAGGTGAATGGAGTAGCTCTCGATCAGGAGCAGCAGCCGCATTGTGCTCAGTAAATGGAATATGACGGCTTGTATCATGACCGATCATCCGAGACGTGGAGGATGCCTACTTTCAGAAGTTCCGCAAACCGTGTCAAATTAAAAAAAAAAAAACTTCATTTATCCCTGAGGGGTTATTTCTGAGGCAGGCTGAGTAAAAAGAAACATACAAAAAAGACATCGGGGACAATACGTGACCGACAGCAGTGGCCGTGATGGATAATGATAATATATAACTTAAAAAGCTGCCGGGAAGTTTCATTCAAGACCGCGCTGAAGCATTTGATATGACCTTTGTAACCTGTGTGTCAATCGTGCGGCAGCAGCCGACAGATATGGCTTACATACTGAAAGCTGCTGTCATTCTTAAACCACCCCCCCAACCCACCCAACCACCACCCCCACCCGCCCTGAAAGCGGTGAAAAAAAAAAAAAAAGGGAGAGCGTTTAGCCGGGTTAGCCGATTTTGGGCTACAGTTAGCTCCCTGCTTGGCTGGCAGATTCCCATTTTCACGCTGTCAGCGGGATTGAGTGCTCTCAGATGTGCTGGAGAGGAGAGTGTTGGTTCGGATTGTCTATCGGGAACACGCAACTGTAGCTCCTCTGTCTCAGGCATGAAATCTCTCTGGCACTTCCCTCCTCTCCCAATCGAGAATCAGGTGGGAATAGAGGACTGCGTGAATTGCCTCTAATCCAGTTTGACCAGCGTGTAAGTCTCATGTGCTCTCTCCACCTCCTTAAGCAAGATTGAGGGAAATATATGAGCAGCAAACACACACACACACACACACACACACACACACACACACACACACACACACACACACACACACCTGGGAAAGAGCATGTCTGCAGGTGAACTCGGAACAGCCCAGGCGGACCCGACACCTCTCCTTTCTGCAGTGTGCGGCAGGCGCCTATTGATTAGTACGACGGCTTTATGGCGTCGGTCTTTGTAAAGATTGGCCTGATTTACGTCACGAGTCAAGGGCCGCGTTGTAACAATCCATCAACGATGGTGGAAGTACACTTCCGTCTCTCTCTCTCTCTCTCTCTCTCTCTCTGCACCGCCATTGACAGGCGCCGCAGTTCAGATGGAATGCTGCTGAGACTATGAGAGTGAGAGCTCACACGAGCGAGGAGTGTGTGTGTGTGTGTGTGTGTGTGTGTGTGTGTGTGCGTGCGTGCACACCGTGTGTTGAAAAGCAGCAATCACCCAAGGTGATCAATATCTGTATGACTGGACAGATGACTGCTTTCCCCCCCCATGGTAACATGCCTGTGATTGTTAGTGTGCTTGTGTAAACATGTGTAGTATATCCCTGTGTATAGCTGCCAGTATGTGGATTTGACCAAAGAACCACAGACCTGAGAGAGAAACATCCAGTGAGGCCGTGCTGGTTTGTACCTCAGCTGAGAGGTTCCCCAACCTTTTAGAGTCGGGACGCCCCAGAATATGCTCTGACGGATACATGTAAATGAATAAAGCTTTGTTTTATTCAGTTTTAACAGTTATCACCTAAGCATTGTCAGAAACTCACATGACTTTCTCAAACACACTCAATATAATCCATTCGGATGCAAATTATATCACTGGTACGGGCGATTTAATGCAAAACCAAACATTCCCCAGTCTAAAATATGTTATTTCATTTTTTTTTTTTTGCATATCAGAAAAAGAAATTCTCCACAACCATCTGGCGACCCCCAGAATGCATCCCCCAGGTCGAGGAGCAGCGCTCCAGCTGATTGGGCTTTTATAGAAGAAGTGTTTTAGTTTTCAGCAGAATTATAAAGTGCCAGTTTTCTAAGTGGCTGAGGACATGTTTTTAACATCAACCTTTTTAGTGCGCTGTATGCTTGTATAATGGTAATATGTCTCCCAATTTAAAACGGTTTATGAGCATACAGATCTCAGATGTGAAATGTGGCGGTAATCACGAGGACATCATCATTTGCGAGATAGCGTCTAAAATCTAGCACTTGTTTGCCATTGAACGTCGCTTCGAACGACTGCAAGGCTACATCCATTTTCATTCATTTGATCAAAGCCAAAGTGCTCTGTGTGGCTGTGTATTCCACAACATTTCAAATTAAAAGATGCTTTTGTGTGTTTTACAAGCGAAGCATTGGACAAACCTTGAACCTTAAAATGTTTTCCTCATTATCAAGTTGAGATGAAGAATTTGATTTACCTGCAAATGAATGTGAGGTTGTTGTATATCCCACTTACATGTTGTTTTTTCCCTCCCCCCCCCGGCTCTAGTGCGTGTATATTCAAGTAGTTCCACCGCTACCTATTCTTTTACACATATCAATTAATACAAAAGAAAATAGTAAAAATATATCCTCACATTTAAGAAACTACGCTCTACATTTGAATGAATATTGTAAATAAAATAAATGGCCATGATGTGTGTTCCTCACCCGTGCTGCTCTCGTTGGCCCGTGTTTGTAACCGCTCATGATTTACAGAACCTAGAGTAAGAAGTAAACGGGTAGTTATAGAGAAGGCCGGAGGCTTGCAAAGCATCCAGATGAGAAACGATGGAGAGAGAGAGAGAGAGAGAGTTACATGGATACGAGGACACGCAGACATCTGGTTCCTCTTTAACTCCGATCAAGTGCCAGGAGTGCTTATGAAGGACCTTTGAAAAGAAAAAAGAAATATGGTGAGCCAGAAAGGAAATCAAGGCACCCTCCCTCCTTCAGTCTCCTCTTTACCTTTTAAAACCACATGCCTCAAAAGACTTTTGTTTCAAGCGAGCTATTAAACTGGGTGCTGAGGGTTGAGCAGATTTGATGTGGCACATGTCCTTGGTGCTTTAAAAGAACGGCAATGAAAAATTAATCAATAGCGCGTGCCTCCCATGCCCTGAGCCAGTGTTCACCATAGATTCTATCTTAAATTAAGATCAAGGAAACATGCTCTCAAGGGGACTGTTTGAATAAGATGTTTCTTAGATTAGCTGAAAGAATATTTTAGAGTTCATCTGATGGACATAAAAAAAGTTGTCTCGGAGTGAGATGAGGAAAGATGTATTCATTTGATTTATTTGAATAGTGTATCTGCACATCTGTAGTCGGGTGTTTTTAATAGATATCAAATATTTGCCGTTTTATCGACCTCAAATGCTTCTTTTCTTTAGTGATAATCACGGGGGGGATTCTATTTCCAGGTTTCTTCCGTTGCGCGGTCATGTGTGCGATAACGACTCCATATTCTCGCCGCTAGAATATTTCATATCAATAATAATATGGGCCACCTGCATATCAAAGCGTTGCTCTGCAGTGCCACTAGTGGTCCCATAACATTTTATAGATAGATAGATACTTTATTAATCCCGCAAGGGGACGTTTTATTTTTCCGCTACAGCAAGCAATACAAATAACGGAGTCAAAAATATGAAATATAAAAATGCAAATGCGCAATATATACAATAAAAAGTATTACTCACAACCTCTGCTGCAGACATTTGGAAACACAAGCTTTTGGTTGCGCTTAAATACAAGAGTGTGATGATTGAAGTTTTTTTTTTGTTTTTTTTAAGATTTTGGAGCTTAGTTTGCATTTTCCAAATATCTAGTGGGAGTTCCTCGGTGCGCTTGTTTTTATGCAGGCTGTGACTAACAGATCTTTAGTAATACCTTGTTTAAAAGCAAGGTTAGCCAAAATACAAAAAGGTCATATGTCATATATGATGTATACATATGTCATAGGTCTCGAGACTGCTCCCAATGCCAATCTGTGTTACTGTGTTTACAGTAAAAGCAGCCACAAACAAAATGAACAACTAAGAACTCTCCATCTAAGGGATGACACACACACACACACACACACTCACACACTTACAGAGGCTACACATTCCGGTTGTTACACCTAATATCACCCACAGCTGTGGTTGCAGTGCTACTTCATTTGCTTTAATCTATGTACGTGTGTGACCTTTGCCCCCGTCGTTGGCCCTTGGACTGTGTGTGGATACGCTACCGACACACAGTTTGTGTTCTCTTTGAACGCACAACCGAGCTGTGACGGGCGGATAAGTTTACCCTTTTTGGGCTCATCTGCGCGAATATCTTTTTTGGTAATTTCTTGAACCCCTCACTGCATTGTCACTTCACGTTGTGAGGGCCAGCAGTCGTGCTACAGTTGCCCAGAGCTCAGCCAGCGTGACACAGTATCATATAGGATTATTACACCTCTCTCTAAATATTCTGAGAGCTCTTATTGGATTCTGGAAAGCGACAACATTTGAATAATAGCTCCTCACAATTGCAATAAGCTGCATTGTGCCGGAGCGCCCCTGTTTTCCGCGTTTACGTGACCCACCTGAGGTTCCTCCACACATGAAACGGAGGCGACGTTCACCTCGATGCAGGGTAGATATATACCGGCACGCCTAACGCCTCTGTCTGGTGACAGTGTCACGGCTTGTGTCACATTTGTCACAATGTTGAACTTTAAGGTCTACATACGATTTATCAATTACGCCGCTCCTTTCTGCTGAGCGGCTCGTCTTCAGGCGCTCGTGGTTGGGTTGACCTTTTGCGGGCTGTGGAAGAAGTGCAGGTTTGGCTGTGACAGAGGGAGGGGGGGGGGCTGTGTGTGAAGGATTAAGTCAACTCCAGCTCCCAGTGAGGATGACAAAAAAAAAAAGAGGTTTCTTCTCCATTTGTCTTCTTTTTTTTTTTCCATTTTCTTTTCAGTTTTCATCTTTCCATTCTTTCCTCCTTTCGCTACCTTTTATCCTTCCCTCCTTCTCCCCTCACACATCTTCTCTCTTTCACGTCATATGTCTTTTCAAAGGCAGAAACAATCATTCCTCTTCAATCAGAAAGGGGAGAGCTGGATCTCGTTATTTTGAAGGGAACATGAAAGGCTGAAGTGGTCACAGTATGCTGATATTGGATTGAGCAGTGGCTATGGCAGTCCTTTATAGTCTCTCTGTGTGTGTGTGTGTGTGTGTGTGTGTGTGTGTGTGTGTGTGTGTGTGTGTGTTTGTGTGTGTGTGTGTGTGTGCGCACATGCTTGTATGTCCGTGCGTGTGGTAAGTAGTACTTTCTCTCCCTCAATGCCGTTCCAGTGGACTCGGATATTACGGGCTTGGATTTAGATATTGCGCAGGAGAGAGATGGAGTATGATGGAGTACTTTTAGCGAGGAAAAAAAAAAAAAAAAAAAGGATTCTTAGTTCTGTTGATTGCATATCTGTGAATTTTTATGTACTGTACGCACATCCCCGCACCAGTGATGGAGCTTGTGAATACTGGCTATGCTCTCAGTTGTACATCTCTCCCCCACAGCTCTGTCACACACTCAACGGCACTGTCGGCATGCTCAGCTCGGCAGGAGGCTCCTGCAGGGCCGCATTAGGCTCCATAAACTTTATGGCATATTTTTACAGCCCGCCTCTCTGTATGCATCCACCATCACATCCCATCGCATCTGCTTTAACTGTTCACACAGCTGTGAAATTCTGTGTACCCCCATGTTTTATGGTCGCCTGCTCCTCCCGTCACTCCCGATTTCTTTATTTGCTCCTTTAGCTTTTTTGATATCGTCTCTACATCTGTGTATATTTAGTAAGTTATTTGCTTTGGTTGATGGAGTTGTCTGCTTTCTCTCCCCCCCCCCCCCCCCCCCCCCCGAGAGATGCTATCGCGGAGAATGCGTGCAGCGGGTGATGCGATAATGCACTTCTGTTCGTAACCTTGCCAGGCTCTTGTCCTCTTGTGCATTCCTGATCGTTCCAGAGTCAGACTTCGCACCGGCAAAAAGCTGTGCACATGCATTCCAATGTTGGGCAGTGTCCACGACCGGCGAATATATATATTAATATATATATATATATATATATATATATATATATATATATATATATATATATATATATATATATATATATATATATATATATATATACGCACAGAGCCTCGCTGATCTGCTATACCTCTGTATCACAGCTGACACAAATGCAAGGTTTGAGGACAAGAAGGACAAAGACAGGCCGCTGTTGGTGTTGACTGGGCAGTCAACATGAGTGGAGACCAAAGTTGTTGTAGCTGTCGGGTTAGGAGAGAGTCACATTGATTGCCTGTTTATAATCCCCCCCCCACCTTGCTCTAGCAGTAAGCCCACCAGACCCTGTGGGAGCGTCTTACTGCTCAGCCAACTAGTCCACTCAGCACAACACGGACTAACAAGGCATAGTCTCTGCCTATCAGCAACAGTGTTGTCATAGCGCTGTCATACTTGGACGCACAAGGGTAAAGCCACATAATCGCCTCATCAACAGCCAGGTTGCCCCAGATTCCCCAGACAGCTCTCGGTCGTAATGATTGGTGACATGATCAAGGCCAGATCACTTGCTGGGTTATTGTCTGGCTTGCAGTTCCTTTTTCTAAGGGCGCTCAGGAGAGATGGGCCACAGTTTTAAAATGTCCGCCTTCAAGCAGGATCACTTTTTTTTTTTTTTTTTTTTAGCAGTTTACCTGGCACACAGATGGTTGATTGAGCCCCTCCTCCTCCTCCTCCTCCTCCTCCTCCTCCTCCTCCTCCGCGAATGAATGGAAGAATGGCTGAATGCACGGACTGTAAACTCATCCATGTGCTCGATATGAAGGCTCAGGCTGCGATGACTTGCGTTAAGCTCGTTTTGTAAAGCACAGGTCGGCTGCGCCAGATAACGAGGATTAATTCTGACCGAGTTGGCGCTACTGCCTCTCCGTCATGCATGCTGGCTGCGACGGTCTCGAACGGCCAAACCGGTCGCATCTTTTTTTTTTGTGCAAATGAGATGGTCGCTCCTTTTTTGTTTTCATCTCTTTGCCCTGCCAAAGTTTGTAGCCGCGTAAAGGGCAAAGATTACAATTGAGGGTCGGTCTTCTGGGGTATTTCACAACAGCGCTGCTGGCCTTGGATCTTAGTTTTGTTTGGCTTGCTCAGAGTGTATCATTCTCAATGCGATAGACACAGTAGCTGCTCATGCATGGTCACGGTCTGCCTCTGCTCAGACAGGAACCGCTGCTGTTCTCCAGCCGGTGTTGCAGTACCGAAGGCAAGCACTTGGTGGCAGTGGGTGCCCATCGAAAGGGCCAGTTGGCGCAGCGCATAAAGGGTAGACGTGCCACATTGTTGCTATGGAATTGACCTAATGGGTTTCTCCCAGCCCACGTATCACACCGTTATGTGTGCCGCTAATGCCATTTGTTAGACGCCTGATCTTTAAAGGGGAGAATAAGTATGAAATAGCTCAACGGCATTCAAATTGGTCTGTCCTCTCTGATCAATACTTTCACCCTCCTACTTTAGACAGAGAGTGGAGGAAAAAAAAAGAAGGATAAAGAACAGATTCATCATTATTATCTTTCCTTTGAAGAGATTCAGCGGCGAGGCCGCCTCTGACGCGGTGGAGGACAGCTGGCCTCTGCCGGTCCGTCTCCGTCTCCTTTCCTTTTCACGCTTCGCTTGCTCTGATCAGGGGAACCGTGAGGAAGCACGTCCTCCCTCACCTGCTATCGACAAGACCTGTTGTATTGACCGCTCTTTTATGCAGTCATACCTGAATTATTTACTAGACTGCCCCCCCCCCCCCCCCACACACACACACACACACACACACACACACACACACACACACACACACACACTCACACACACACTGATAAACAGATGCAGTTCCCACACCACCACCAACAACAACACATCAGTGATGCTTACAGAACCACACTGTTGATATCACCGTCTTCCCTGCTGGCTCCCTCTGTACGCCCCCCTCTTATATATTATGCCAGCAGACTGACACCACATCACTGTCTCACTCTTCTTGTGTATTCCACTGCAGTTGCTTTCCCCTCAGAGATATGAACGTCAAGTCTCTATCTCTCTTCTGACCCCCCCCCCCTACCTCTCCAATGCGAGCTATATTTGCTTATTGACACCCTGAGCTTGTGACATGACACGGACTCTCCGCCACATCTGCCTGAAACATGGCCTCGGGTCGGGGATGGCTTTCCTTTATGACCCAGCTTGTTGTTTTTTGTTTTTTTTTAGCAATAGACACCCTGTGACACCCAGCCCCACACACACACACACACACACACACACACACACACACACGCTGTGCTACTTCAACTTCCTCCACCATGTCATTCGACTCAGGTGCCCTCACTTACATCAATTTTTAATGCACAGCCATATGGTGGTCTTGTTTTTCTTTAGTTATTATGCCAAAAGAATGTGAGAAATAAAGAAGCGCTGGCACTACTTTCACATGTGTAGTAAAGGCGTGTGGCTCCATCAAATGGTGGTCAAAATGTATCAACCACTTCCTTTGAATGGGACCAATTCCTAGATATTGACCTGAGGTTGATTTGATGTCAGATGTAAAGTGTTATAGACTCAGCGTGAGAGCGGACATCCAATCATGTTTCAATGGCTGCTGACCTCTCTCTCTCCCTCTCTTTATGTCCCGAGTGGTTCCCCGAGAGATGATCTTTTTAATGCTGATTGGGTGAATATTTTCCTGCACACTTGATATGGTGGCTTTAAATCAAATATAGTCTGCCACCGGATGTGATTTAAAAACACAGGACCTCACAATGCAGACCCCTGATGTGTATAATTACACAGTCATTTAATAAGACAAGCAGCAAATTCAGAGTCATGTGTGTGAGTGTTTTTCTTCTTCCCCTGTCAAGATTTCCCATGTTAGCTTTCAGTTGGCTGTCTCCGCCGCCGACGGGTGTTGTTTGCTAGATTGTTTGTGTGTCACCTCACATGTCTCTGCGTGAGGAGGAGGAGGAATTCGCTACCACAAAAGAATGAAATTGAGAGGGGGGAAAAAAAAGTTCCTTCCAAGCCCTGCAAGTAGAACAAAAGAACAGGGAGAAAAAAAAAAAAAATCTTGATGTTATTATGCCGGCAACATCTTCTGAGCTTCTGATATAAATGAACTAAGGGTTCTAAAATTGTCATTTGAATTATGCCTTTCATCTCCCCATGGTTTTTAGTGAAGCAGTTCAGCACAAGTCTCTAGTGAATGTTTTTTTTTCCTCTCTCCCCCTGTTTGCATTTCTGAACAAGCGCCATAACTGTAATGAATTCTATTATTTTAAAACCAATTACGGTTAGTTGGGAGCTTTGCACCGTCGTCGTGGTGGTGGTGGTGGTGCTCTCTGAGGAATAGTGCTGGTGCCGACCTGACGGTGTTTCTTCCTCTTTCCCTAACCGCCCATGCTAATGTCGTTTTCTGGTGGCGCTATACAGTACCTCCTCCATACATGCAGCGTGACTGTTCATAGAAAAACTGAATTTAAGGAAAACGAGCAGTGAAGGAATTTATTATTTTTTTTTTTTGGTATGAATTTAGTTGAATATCATTTTGTGTAATTGAATCCTCTGAATTCTAACGAAAGCACCGGAAAAACAGGCCACCTTTTGTTCCGTGGCCATGGTGTTGAAGTGCAAACTGCAGGGTTAAAGTCATGATTTAGGTGCATTTTTATTTCATTTTTTGGTTTTTATATAGTTGGAAATTAAGTTTGTAATGTTTTTAGCTTCAGAAAGGAATATTTAACACTGCATTTTTATCTTGTATCTTAAAAATCCATTTTCCATCAAAGGCAGTACGAGCAAATGTGAGACAATAAACAAAACGACGCCAATAGTTCAACAGTTTTGTAGAATATGGCATGAACCATCTCGGAATCAAATTTTACAGCTCTTTAGCTTTATTTAAATGCAACCCTCGAAACGAAAAGTTTCAACATTGACATAAAAGAAAGACAGTGTGTTGTGTATGGGGGCAGACGAGCTTTGAGTGGTTTTTCATCCTTTACTCGTTATATGTAATTAATGCTTCGTGGTCTAACAATGGAGTGTCGCTTAAAATCACGTTCGACCACGCAATGTTCTTCATAATAATTATATTTTATCGTGATCTCCAAAGGCACTTTTACAGACACTATTACAAAGTTTATTTTCTGCGCCGCTCTCCGTTGCTTTATTCTCTAAGCACAAGATTAATTGGACCTTTTTGTTCACTTTTTATTTGTATTTTTCTCCTCCAGTAGAGCCACTTCCAGTCTCTTGAAACACCAGTGTGCAACTTCAAGTCGTGGAGAACTCCACAGCACTGCACCATTCTTTCTACACTCCGTCACGTCAGTTTAACCTTAATGAGCCTCTGGTCTGTGCCCATATGTACATACATACACCGAAAGAGCGACAGAAAGAGAACGAGAGAGATATTAGACACGTTCGCTCATTAAAAGCCAGCCACTGATTCTGCCCTAAAGATTGATTTATAGCTTATTTAATAAGCTGAAAGGTTACCTCAAAACAGATTTTCTCCATAATTGACCAATTTAGTGCCGCTCGATAAGCATTCACGTCAAGCTGAGATGTTGTAGTATTTCTATCTCTCTCCCTCCCCCCCCTTCTCTCTCATGCGTTACCACTGATATTACAGTGCCATGATTAGTTATCAGAGGAGTTATGAAATATTCAACATGTTGTATTTTGGATGTTAACCGGGTGGGGTCCAAAACCTGGGCACAATGGCTGCAGCTTTAGTTAGCATCGCTGAATGTTCCCCTAATTAGCTCACTTTGCCCAGCAGCTGTCTGCTATTAGAGTCCTTTGTTCCAGATGTTATCTCATTATAATGGCATTGATCATCCTAATGACTCTGGGAGAGATTATTGGTCCACATTAGTGTGACCCGCTTGCTGCCTCTTTCCCTGAGGTCAAACCACAAGCTTCACCCATCCATATGTTCAGTTGACGGTTTAAGTATGGTAGCCATTTCCTCCAGTCATGATTACTCGTATGTGGAATGCCAGCGAATAGGTAGTGGGAATGACTCGGTTAATTTGTGGACCTTAAGCCCAGTCTTAGTGTTAATTAGTGGGGTAATGCTGAGTGTACGCAGTTCCCTATCTGTGAATTAGCCCGAGTGTCAGTGCATTTATGCCTTTTTTTAATTTATAAATGGACGGACTCGGCTTAAACTACATGTTTTCTTTTGTTTGCTTCACAATAACTTCCAGTTTGAAATATTGAAGGCTATGAGTTTTTCCATCAGCCTTGTTACCTTGCCTGTGAAAGCAAGGTTTTCTAAAGCAAGGATATTTGGTTTTGTGTGCCTTTTTAAATTCAAAGCACCTGACAGAAATACAATTCAGTATTCAGAGTAACCGGTGTTACTGAGTGCTCTCATTCATATCATTCTGCACCCAAGGCTTTTATTTTGTGTGCATGTTTGTGTTTGTCTTTTTAATTTCTTTTTAATTATTCTGTAAATGCATTCATTTCACATTCAGCATTTAACTTACTATCAGTATTACTGCAAGTAGATTCACGTAGCAATGTGCCCTCTTAGAACAAACAGAACAAAAAATAGCAGTAGGTTTGGTAACCATCACAGTCTGGCTCCTCCAGATGTTTTCTTTTATAGCTTTAATTATTTACAATTGAACATGGGAAGCTTTCAACTTATTACAATTACAAAAAAAGAAGAAGAAACAACTGTATAAAGATCAAGCTCCTTGATGTTATAAAATAATATAAATGACATTATATTCTCACTCATTTAAGTCAGCTAAAGTGTTACCTTATACATGTTTTGTACTCAGTCCACTTGGTCCAAATCCAGTACAAAAAGAAAAGACGTAACAGTATTTGTAACAGTTTCTTACCATTGATATTCCACCCTTCTCATGAGATGTCACCCAAATGTGTTTTTAATATGTTTATACATTTTCTGCCAGTAAGGCACAATAACCTGGCAATTCCAGGACATAAGGGAAGGGATTGGTGTCATTTATGTCATATAGTAGTCCACAACATCTGCCGTGTGTCTGCTTTCGAGTGGTGTCTGGATATGTACATGCATCTGTGCATGAGTGAGTTTACCAGACGAGGCATTTGAGTCCTGATCTCACTTTGTGGACAGGAAGGCGATGCCAGGGCATCAGTGACAGCTAAGAAGCAAGCAGCTCCCTCTCCTGCCACAACAAGCACAGAACACACAAGTACACCTATGCGTGCGTCTCATCCCTTTGTGTCCCCTTCCTAATGGACTTGAGGCTGACCGTCTCAGAATTCTGTGAAGCCATCGAGGAATTACACATTCATACTGAGTGAGGTAGCGTAAAGATGGGGGTAGTGACGTGGATGGATTGCTGAACTGGCCTACCGGGCACAGGCCCAGGGCCCACACTGGCCTTCAACTACAGACTCAAAATGACCACAAAGAGATGAAAAACAACTACAAAGAGACACAAACATGACGACAATAAGATCAACACAACTACAAAGAGACACAAACATGACTACAATAAGATCAACACAACTACAAAGAGACACAAACATGACTACAATAAGATCAACACAACTACAAAGAGACACAAACATGACTACAATAAGATCAACACAACTACAAAGAGACACAAACATGACTACAATAAGATCAACACAACTACAAAGAGACACAAACATGACTACAATAAGATCAACACAACTACAAAGAGACACAGAAATGACTACAATAAGATCAACACAACTACAAAGAGACACAAACATGACTACAACAAGATCAACACAACTACAAAGAGACACAAACATGACAACAATAAGATCAACACAACTACAAAGAGACACAAACATGACTACAATAAGATCAACACAACTACAAAGAGACACAAACATGACTACAATAAGATCAACACAACTACAAAGAGACACACACATGACTACAATAAGATCAACACAACTACAAAGAGACACAAACATGACTACAATAAGATCAACACAACTACAAAGAGACACACACATGACTACAATAAGATCAACACAACTACAAAGAGACCCAAAGAAACTGCAGAGACGCACAAAATGACCACAACGACACACAAAGCAACTACAAGCAGATGCAATTTGACTACAGAGAGACACAAAATGACCACAAAGACACACAAAATGACCACAAAGAGACACAAAGCAACTACAACGAGAGTCAAAATGACTACAGAGAGACAAAAAATGACTACAGAGAGACAAAAAACAACGACAAGCAGACGCAAAGCAACTACAAAAATGTTCAAAACATCTACAGGCAAAAAATAACTACAGAAAGACCAAAAGAGTTAAAAAGTGACACATAACAACTGCAAAGACGGACAAAATCTTTGTCCACAAAGAGACACACAATGACAACAAAGACACAAAACCACAGAGAGATGCATAGCGTCTTCAAAGAGACACACAACAACAACAAACAGAGGCTAAACAACTAGAAAACTGGTCTTGCTCCACTGAGAGGAGAGGTGGTGGGGGGGCCTTTTGTAGTTCTGTGCCCAGGGGCCCGTTGTCTCATCAGCTCCCCATGGGTAAAGAGGAGGACAGAAGGATGGGGATAGAGCCCAGGAGGGAGGGAAGGAAATGAGCATTCAGGCAAAGTGATGGGAAGAGAATTCAAGATAGGGAGAAGTAAAATGCCTTATTACACTATCCAGCCCCCCCCCCTCCCCCCTCTCTCTGTAGTCAGCAATGTTCAAATCCCGACTTGACCAATTCCCTCAAACTACAGCGTAAACCTGCCTTCCGCACCACAATGTGCCTCTACGGTCGGCTACTTTCTGACGTGACTCTTGGAAGACTTTTTTTTCTTGCTGCATGGATACCTATTGTATTAACATTGGGCCTCTGTTTTATACTTTAGACCCAAATGTGTAGTAAAACAATCATGCTTAATTGCATCCATCTCAGTGGTTTAGTCTTCCAGGTTTTCAGGCTCCACGGCCTAATGAAAACGGAGAGGCATCAGTTTAATTATAATGTACTTGCATCTTATCGAGGAGAGATTGTTTTTATTTGGAGCACTAATGAATTTCTCATCAGTTTGTTATTAACATTGTGCTATGTGGAGCTCAAGTGGGGAAGCAGCCAATTACATGGCTTTGTTCTCCCCGATGGACAAGTATTTGTGCCTCTGTTGAGGGAGAAATAATTTGTGAAAATGCTACGGGGAAAAACAAAGCTACATCTTCCCGCCATCTACCGCCAGACAATCTTCTGCTTCAGGTAAAAGTGGAATGTGTGTGTGTGTGTGTGTGTGTGTGTGTGTGTGTGTGTGTGCGTGTGCCATTTCTTGCAAGATCTTTTCTACTTACGCCAGCTAGGTATGATTTTTCTTGTAACAACTAACTCAATCAATTGCACAGACTTTTTGATGATGATGATGATGATGATGATGATGATGATGATGATGATCGGCAGCTGCAATAATGGCCGACGTCACGGACGCCACGTGATAATCGCAAATTGAACCATCGTTTCTTTTCTCCGCCCATTTCAAATTGAGCAATTAAAACCATTGGGTGCATTGATTCTCCGGTTGGTGAGTATATTCATACGGTGGAATGACGACATGTAATGATAATTTGACATTGTTACCCATGACCCTCGCTGTACAGGGCATGGCTTCCTTTAACCTGAAACCCATTTGGAACTAATCTAATGGGATATGAAGGGAACATAATGATGTGTGGGGCCTTGTTATTTGCCTTTGTTCACAAAACACTTCCCTAGTTTATTGCATTTTGCGGTTGAGGGGCTTGATCACTAGTATTATGGCTTTCTAAATGGGAGTCAATAAATTACCCTCTGATTAAAGACGATGCCCTCACTTTAGGTGCGAGAGCCATTCGATATGCATGGTTAGCAGGCGTCTTTTTGTGTGTACTAGTTTAATCACTTAAATTCCTATTTCATTTTAGCTCACTTCACCTCCACAACTCTCTGGCAGTTGGAACGTGGCTCAAACTTTTTGAACATTTTTATTTTATTTTTTATTTTTTTTTAAATGCAGTTTTTGGAAAAGCTTTTGTGTGGGGAGGAAGGCTTTCACATGCATTTAAATGAGTTTGACTTGATGCGTCTACTTATCTACGGTCTCAAACACTCTGCGTCTCCCTTTGAGTTGGACGTGTCGTCTTCTATGAGACTGAGCGCTTGCTGTTTGCCCTCTCTCTCTCTCTCTCTCTCTCTCTCTCTCTCCCTCTCTCTCTCTCTCTCTCTCTCCCTCTCCTTCTTTTCTTCCATTCACTGTACTAGTGCGGTGCCCGTTGGAAAGCTGCCTGGTCAACACGGGATGATTGCTTGGCCTGCTGCTACTTGCAGCTTTCTCATACGGACGACTTCACGCTCTACGCTGCGCCTCCTCCAGTGTAGCGAGAAGAAAAGCGTGAAGTCGTACAATACACCTATCAAGTCGCGGGGACACAGAAACGCCGAGAGAAATCACTCGGGTTCACGGAAAAATACACCAGAGGCAGACCAAAAAACAGCTATTGATTCATTATAATATGTATTTATATAGTATTTATAATAATGTGTTAATATTCTAACTCATTTTTTTATAATAACTTACAAAAAAACATGCAACTCAACTGTGCAGTATACTAATTACTGTGTAAACATTGTTGTACTACATATATCTGACAGATGCAGTTTCAAAATATTACATTAATATTCAACAAGCTACATCAGATTAGATTTGAAAGCTCCACCTTGAACAGAGTAAAGTACATTAAAGTACATTAAAGTACTTCAAAGTACATTGTGCTGATACCGCCTCTCTTTCACTCTTGGAGCAGGACTTTTACTGTGCAGTATTAATAACTTCACTAATAATAGTTAATAGTTTTCTTCTAACAAAGTTTTGATTAGTCATGAGTCACCGCTGCCAATACCAGCATTCCCAGTTAGAGAAAGGGTGAAAGGTTAATAAGCAAGGCAGCGTTTGTCTGGTGCTCCCAAATCAAACTAAATCAGCCTCTGGAAAAAAACCAGCAAAGTTGTGGTAACGGTTATACAGCAGAGCATCGGATTTCATTTGCTGGCGGTAGCGTCATCAGTGTTATAAGTCAGTATCAAGTCTTACACCTGGAAAATAAAGTCTGAATCGAGGAGGAAAAACACAACTAAGTCGCAGCTTACTCACAATCCGGTGGAACAGACTCCGGTTGGATTCTGCTTCCAGTTGCCTGTCCGCTAACAGAAAGAAGAGTTCGCTTATAAAGTGAACCGCAATCAATGCTCTCCGTACGGCACGCTGAACTCAGGCCCCGAGGCTCTGCAGCCCGCGCTGATGAACGGAGCTGTTTTGCTCTTTTATTCCAACTTTATTAAAATTGAAGGCACTGCGAGCCTAAATTGCACTAACTTCAACGAAGTGCTCCCTTAGGGTCCCCGCCGAGCGTGAAGTAGATCAGATGATCGAATGATGGGCTGATTGACACGCACACACACAGAAAGGTCTCGAGATTAAGGCTTTCAACACTAAGTACAAGTTTAAAAAGCGTTCGTAGAACAAGGATCCCTCGACTCATTAATACTCATTGTTTATTCATGGTAGAAAATAAAAGAGGACTACATATAGTGTTTACATGTTGGTGAATGTAGTCATAAGTAATGGTAGTTCTTGCCTACATTTTGTTGTTTATTGTACGTGTGATGGGCTTTATTTGACATAACGCAGTACAATGTTCCAAATACTGTGGAAGATAGTTTTCACTTTCTTCTCCTGGTTTGTCAAATTAACATGTCTTCCCCAATTACCATTTTTTTGACTTTTTAACACACAAATAATAGAAAAAAATGTACTTACTAAAGCAAAAAATATTTTAGAAAAAATGCAAATGTGTTGGAAGTCTGGAAAGCTTCACAAAGTTGTGTTCTGCATGGTTATTTAAACACTGCCTCTTCATTACTGATGGCATCTTATTCATGTATGCAGCTTTTCACTGAAAACATGAAGAGGAGTTTTGGGTTATGGAAAAACAAGGATGTGGTGAATAACAAGACAGATGGTCCAGGTCTGTTGACAGAAGCTTTATGCATGACAACACGGGATGAGAATTCTGCTGACCCCTTTGCTCTGGGAATAAAACGCTAACACCCCCCCTGACGCTTTGTTTCATGCATCTTCAAGCCTCAGTCACACTGATTGCTACACTGTGGAATAGCCTCACGCTTCACTTTCACTTGAAAAAAAAAATAAAAACAAAAAAAAAAAACACACACACACACACAAGATCCCAACAGCTCAGAAGACTCAGAGGCCATTATGGCGGGACTACAGAACCACAAGCTACGCAAAATAATAATCTGTTGCACCACCGCCACCACCTCCGCCTCAGTCTCTATGGTCCATTAACGAATGAGAAAATAAAATATCAAAGCAAACAATTGATTACATTTCATGTGACGGGCATTATTTATTGATCGTATCTGCGTCGAGTTTGGGATACGTTATAACTCATTAATGGCTGCATAAACAGTGTGCTGCTGTTGCATATTGAAATGAATAAGAATACATTATGCTTGAATGGGAATACTGGACTGCTGTCGAAGGGTAGAAGTTTGGGATCAAGCGGTCGCTCTGGACGTTACGTGTTTGTAACGTGTGTGTGTGTGTGTGTGTGTGTGTGTGTGTGTGTGTGTGTGTGTGTGTGTGTGAGAGAGAGTTATTCACTTGCCAAACTAAATTACTTGTCTTTGCACTGCAATTTTACAGTTAGATGGTTTTGTTTCACTTCACAGATTTAGTCTTTTCCAGTGGCTACAACGCTCTGCTTGTGTGCGGTACAGGTGCCCATCCTTAGTCGAGACTCCTCTCCCAGGTTCAGGTCCTGTACCCCCTCGGTCTGGATTAGTCCCACCGCTGAAGGAGGATGAGTCGAGGGGGGCCAGGAGGATAATGAGGGCATGGGGTGGGCCCAGGGGCAGCCAGCAGGGCCCGGCGAGGTGGATCTGCCTGTGGCGCTAAGCCTCTTAACTCACCCCATCCTTCAGCGGCGTCCTTTAACCGGTGCGACGCCACACATTGCCTCCGTGACAACGTGCTGCAAAGCAACACGGGTCCTACAACAGACGTACCGGTTATTCCAGGAGTCGCGTGATAATCACAGTCTGGGCGGATTAAAGCTCGAGTTGTGTGATGATCATTAAAGTTTCTTCATGGGGCATTTGTACGTTAGCCTGAACACTTGGTGGTAGTCCTGAGTCCACAGAATAATAAGAATGAGCTCATTTGAATTTCATATAAGCACAAAATGAAGCATATCGTGTCTTTAGAAGCAGACTTTTTCAGCACCAAGGAGAGCGATACCCATCTACCATTTGAAAGCATCCTTGGCCTGTACCTCTTTACCCTCACATCCCTTTTTTTTCTTGCCAAATTCTACCTTGTTTTTCCTCCAGTGGATACGGCTCAGTGTTGCTGTATGGGTTACACCAAACACTTCATCAATTCAAAAAAAAAAAAAAAAAGCCTTGTAGTTTTTGACTGGATGTCTACCTACCTTGATTTTGTGCTTGTTAATGAGAAGGAAAAAAAAGTGAAATGCATGATGGTTATTAAATGGAAATACTGCTTGTTCAACAACCAGGTACTGTTTTGAAGATAGTTGGTCGAGATAAACTGCACATGGATCTATGTGTGCATCTATTAATGTGTGAAACCTGTGAGGTTGCATCTGCGTCTGAAAAAATAGCGCGTCTGACTCTTGTCAAACGGCTGTCGGAGACCTTCGGATTGCTGAGTTTGCAATCTCAAACTTCTAATTAATAAGTGCCGTAAGTTGCTTCAAGCCTCATTATTTCATTTTCAACACTGGTGAGCTACCGGGGGGGTAATTTATTAAACAGGAGGCAAAGGTACAAGCGGTGGAGTTGTCGCCGCTTTGCGGTTCACCAGCTTGTGATGGTGTGACAGATGTCATAGCGCAGATGGATGCTCCACATAAACACTTTTATTACGGCACAGCCACAGAGATGTTTGTTGTTATCGGTTGCTGTGCTGCAATCTGAGCTCAGGAAAAAAAAAAGAAAAGAAGTGTATCCCAATGTTGTTTATTTGCTGTCAACAGCTTCCACCTAGCACTAGAGTTTTGTTAACAGATATAGATTGAGTCTTGCTCGTCAAATTATATGCCAGGCTATGCTCCCCCCAACACACACACACAGACACACACGCACACCTGTCGTCCCCCCCCCCCCCCCTTATCTTTCTCTTTCTTGCTGCCTCAGTCTCTTGCTCTCACTCTGCTAAATTGAATCGTGCTTGTCTGGTGGAGGATTTTTGGACCAGGTGCGTTAAAGTGCATACGGTAGAGAGGAAGAAGGAAAATAGAAAAGAGAGAAAGTAGTCCCAAAAAAAGTGTATCAATATGCATATGTTTGGGTGTGTTTGTTTGTGTTGCCGTGAGCGCAGTGGTGCTCCAGGTACAGAGTGAGATGCCTGTCATTCTTCTGCTCTAGTCCCGCCTCTATAAATAGAAGTCTCTGAGCGCCGCTATACCTGAGGGGCTTAGTACTCTTTTTTTTTTTTCTCTCTCTCTCTCTCCTCTGCATCTTCTTCTCCTGTCTCCCTCTCTTCCTCGCTTCCCGCTGTGACTCTGTTAGGCTTTACGTTTATCAAGCAGCCATATTAGGATGCAGCATCGCTTAACAGTAATTCACTTTGACGTAGATTACTCACATGTACAGTACACAGAAAGGAGCATTGCTGTACGGCAATCTCGTTTGTCATCCGTGCATCAATAAAAATGTATTATTCTGTAATTTTTTTTAATTTTTTTATGAACCAATAGTCATGTGGTGTTTACAATTGTTTGAAACAATGAATGACGGTTTTAGATCATGATTTACCAGACCTAATTTACCTGAAAGTGACGTCGTTCATGATTTGAAATGGAAACCAACAAGTCTTTTTATTCATCTGTTAGCATTGATAAATTTTTTTGTTGTTGTTGGACTAATTGGTTCGCCGAGTAATCATTCCAGCCCTGTTTCTGACTCGCCCGACACGAACATTTTCAAGAAGCCGGTTGCTTTCTGCGGTCGTCAGACTTCGCTGTTTGTTTATAGGCTGCGCAGCCATGAGTGAGGAGCAGAGAATGGCGCCTTTTTAAGTGTCACTCACAGTCAGACTGCATCACGTCAGCGCAGAGACGGACAGTTTGAGGGTAGACGATGGTTGTTACCTCGTTGAATTATGCAGAAACGAAGCGAAATCAGAAAGAGAAGGTCTCTGCTATAGTGCGCGAGGCGTCTGCCATCCTCGCCTTTGCTTAGACAGCATTGACGTTCCGTATGGTGTGACCCTAATGTATCAACGATCTCACACCTTCTGCAAATGAAGTCAACCGCTTCACTCGAATTGTTCCCCGACTCTTCTTTTCAGATTGATTCACCTTTCGCTTCAGCTTCACAGGTTACGGACGAGTCACGTAGCGATCGGCTGTGCTGAAGTTTGCACCGGCAAAATGACATCGCTACAAGTCATGTGTTTGGGGTCCATGAAATATCTGAGGAACGGTAATTATTCACTAATTACCTCTGAATCGCTCATGGTGGTGACCGCTACATTAGAGGCAATTACATCTGACTTTATGTTTCGGGGAAAGCAGTTATCAAAATCTCAAGAGCTGTTGGGTTTTTTTGGGGCGTTTACACAGAGAGAGAGAGAGAGAGAGAGAGAGAGAGAGAGAGAGAGAGAAGAATGGGGGATTTTGAAATTTTGCCCTTGTTCTCTGTCATTTCAGCAATGACATCATGACAGAGAAAACAAGGCGTGTGACAGAGACAATCCACATTGAAGCAGATTAAAAGATATACGTAGAGTTCACGTTGATTACCTTACTTGAGCCCCTCAAAGTAACAACTCGAGCCAAAAGACCAGCAGCGCAATGTCAGTATTACTTCTTTATTTGACCTCATTGTGGTACCACTGTCGGCTCCAGCGTTTCACAGCTTACAGCAGGTTCCGTCTGTTGTAATAAAACTGAAGGAGCCATTCCTATATATACTTAATTTTGGACTATTGTGATCGGTGTATAAGGCAATAATCTTGTGTAAAAGAGACACGCATGTATTTTTAATACAAAAATCTAGTAGACTTTTTTTTTTAAACGTAATCACTAACTTGTAATAATGTAGTCTTCCTTCTTGTTTGAAGACGAAGATGTGATTGTAGGTTGTGAAATATTTTTTGCGCAAGAAATGTGTCAAACATCCCAGCATCGGGTCTTAATTAGCGTTCAAATTAACTAAACTTTGGCTATGCTCGTTTACAACGTGAGTATTAAATATACCGCTAAATTGAAAACATGCGGCGACACACAATTTCGCGGCCGCGATGGTAATTTGCGGGTAAGCTTAGTAAATCAACCCCCAAATCTAAATAATGACATTTGCCAAGTGCTTGCCTTCCGAATAATTACCATCAAGTGGGACGTGACGGCAGGATGCTCCAAGGGCTGATGGGAGCTCATCAGGGAGGCCAGCCATTTACTCCAATCGACACAAAGACAGTCTGCTCTCCCTCAGGTCCTCCTACCCACACCCTGAGATGCTTACTGTGGGGTATTGCTAATTAACTCAATGAAGATGAGGTTTCTGCCACAGTTGTCTTAAACAGTGCTCAGGTGGGCCTGCACTCTCATCTGGCTTAATGCCACTTTAATGCCAGTTCTCTTCCTCCGGTCTTTTATAGCGTCTTACTCTTTGGAGTGCTGTTTGCTGTTTTTATGCATTTGCTCGCTGCATTAGTACTTTTCTTGTTCACTGAAATACAAACGGCCGTATACAAATATATGTACCAGTGGAGAGAGTCACGAACTGACTCCCAGGGTTGAGTAATGCCCTTTTTATTTAACTGCAGCTACCTTAATGCCACTTCACTTTGTCTCGGGCATGACATGATAAAATAGTACTTTCTTTATCGCTGCTTATTGTGTTCACTCTATGGGAACTTGTAGCGAATTAGTTTTTTTTTTCTCCCGTTGAGCTAATTGTTGTCGCAAAGACTTCAAGTAGCTGTGACTTGACCATGAAGGAGGGAGGCAGAGAAGGTAATTACTGAGAGAAGTGTTTTTGTTTTTTTTTCTTCTTTTTTTCTCAGTGAGGAGAAGACAATGGAGACACCATCAATAAGGACAAACTTTTTTTTTTTTTTTTTTTTCCCTAGCCCTCTCGTCCACACACTCTTGTAATGAAGACCTTTGCTATTGGCTTAGATGGATGAGGGCAGCTACGGGAGAGCGAGTGAGCAAGAGGCAGGTAGATGTTTGTCTAGGGCTAGCTGGCGGCGGATGTATTGGAACGGGTGTGGGCCTGTCGGGCAGAAAGGCGCATTAAGACCAGGGTGATTAAGGAACAGAGTTGATGGAAAACAAAGTACTATTGACGAGGCTTTGTCTTCCCCTGGTCTCCCTTTTTTGCCCACATTGATGCCCCTGTCTGGTCTCCTCCCCGGCTAAGCCACCCGACTGGATTCACAAAACTTAAGAGGGATTGATTGTTCTGCAGCAATTTTCTATGCAAGCCCAGGTCCAGCGGATCGATTTTTTTTGCAGCTTCCAGGAGTGGTGGTCTTATGTTTATATTACTGTTAATCATTACCCTCTCGGCATTTTATCTCAGCCGCTGATGAGAGGAACCGCCGCATGTAATTAATACCCTCGGTGCAGATTAGCAAATGGTTGATATCTCTTCGTGTTTTTGAATACCGCTCTGCCACACCTGCTTGGACGCATTCCATATCAGCGGCATCATATTCCTGCACACATGCACACAGACATGCAGCTCCCTCTCAAAGCATGCTCGCTCAAACGCTCCTCCCTCTTCCTCACTTTTCCTCCCTTTTTGCTTTTTTCCTGTTTAGCATACACAAGCATTGCAACTGTTACACATCCATGCGCATACATCATCATGTACTTTATCAAGCACACACACACACACACACACACACACACACACACACACACACACACACACACACACACACAAACGCTTGCACACGCATCAACCTTAAAATTCACCCAGAGAGGCTCCTGTGTGGAACACAGAGCCAATGCTCCTGACTTGAAAGCCTCTCCACAGCCTCAGATGTGACATCAGCTCGTTCTGTCTCTTGCCCCCCCCCCCCCCCCCTCTCCTTCCCCCTCCTCCCTTCCTCTTCCCTATCCTCTTTCATCAGCTGAGCCCATCTTTTGACACTTCAGAAGGTGTTCCTCACATGCCTGTCCCCTCTCCCCTCCTCCACCAACACTTTCTTCACAGCCCTCTACCGAGAGCATGCGTCTCTGTCTGAAACTTATGTACTTTGTAGAGTTAACGCTTTGGCGTTTGCATCACCTTGAAGTTGGTAAGTGGTACTGAGCGCAGAGACCGATCTTTAGTGTTTAAAGAGAGAGGAGCTCTGAAACGCTCCGTGTTAGTGTGGCTTGGTGAGCTGGCAGACATCACACTATAGGAGTAGGGGGTGGGGGGGGGGGGGTAGCTGTTTCACTTTAGTACCTGCACATCCTTACATCTTTGAACAACAGACTGTGAAGAAGGTGCAAGGGTTAGGGACTTCTGTTTCTCCTTTGTGTAAAAAAAACAAAAAAAAAACGTTCTTACTATGAGAGTCTTTCCATTTATGGACGCACGATCGTTCGAAAAGGATCCTTCTGGCAGCGAGAGTAAATCTCACCAGGAGATCTATGCCGAGTGCTCTGCGTTAGACACACTTAGATACATTGATTAATATTGTATAATTCTCTATCCCGAGCCATAATGTATTCCCCGCTGAGAACGCACCGCCGTGTAAACACGTCGCCGCGTGGGCTGAGCCGTGTCGACTCCCACGTGCCTCCTTATAGGAGCAGCCTGGCTCAGACGGAGCATGTTACCTTCATATGGCTGGAGGTGGTCTTTGGCTCTGAAAGATGCATTCAGTTTGGCTGATGTGTTGCTGACGTGGGAGCATCTCATGTGTGCTCGCACATATGTGGGTTTTTTTTTTCTTCTAATACACAACAGTGTATGTCTGACATGTGGTCACAGGGAGTAAGTAGATCATGTGTGTGTGTGTGTGTGTGTGTGTTTTAGGTCTGATGTGCATGTGTATGTTAATATATAGCTTCATATGTACTGTGGGTATTAGTAAGGCTTAAAGGAACCGGAGCAGGTTATGAGAACAACATCCTCAGGTCAAGATTGTGACGAAATGCTTTCGCCCTTTCTCCTGTTTTTCTATGCATTTCTTGGTTGGTACACTTTCACACACATATGTACGTATGTTTCGGCAGACCTTCAGGATATGAAGCAGTAGCATAATGTTAAGGGTAGGGATACACAAAGCGTGTGAAGAAGCCTTGAAAAGTCCATGACACGCTTTGTGATCGTCTCATTGTAACAACAGATCACAGCTGGAACAGGTTACGCTAACCATGGTCCCTCCCCACCATTTCCCACTGGGCTTCGTTGTCCAGCCCTCACCTAAAGAGACATCCGTGGCTTTTCAGCAATGTTTCCTCCGTAGTCCCGATGTCCCGATGTTGCAGAAGCAGGGTTCCATTTCCATGGTATTATCCTCTCCCCGTATAAAACCACGGCTCCTATCGAGGCCTAATCTCCAGCATGGGGAGAGAAAGGCAGGCATTTTAGATTTATTTGTTGTTGTTGTTTTTGTTTTTTTTCTCTCACAAAGCTAAAGAAAGCCCGAGGAATGCAGTTCATGCCATGCTGAGATCAGTATGTGCGCAATGCACACAGACAAAATAGGATTTGGGCCGGTCGAGTGAGAGAGCAAGGATGGAGAAGGGGGGAGAGGGGGGGGAGAGGGGGGGAGAGAAGGGAGGAAAAGAATAATTCTGGGACTCCAATTCTATTCTAGAAAGCTTTACTTCATTATCAAGTGAATGTATTATTCCCTGGAGTAATACTAACATTAAATGAGGCTTCTTTAATATGCTGGTCAGACGTGCTGCTGCTGGCCATTTGGGCTTTGGAGGAAATAGACCCAGAGGAGTAAGCAAAGCGCCTCCAAATTTGGCTTGGGATTGTTTTTTTCTGTTTTTTTTTTTTTTTTTTTGCCCATCTGAATTTAGTTATTTCGCAGACGAGGATGGAGTGGTGTTTGTTGTTTTCCTGTTTTATGATTATTGTCTGTTGCTTGTTGTTTTGTTCTGTGAGCAATGGCCCAGTGCCATCCTTCTCTGGGTTCAATAAACACTTCCTTGAATGGCATTATTCTCAGGCATCAAGCCAGACCAGGGCTGGGGAATCACGCTTTTATTAGAAAACATGAATCTTGTCACTGGGATGCCTAAGGAATATTGATGGTAGTTGCAGTTCGGATGGCATTTGCAGATAAAGTGGAGCTTAATATTCAAAATTATCATAGTGGTATCTATGACATTCTTCAAGTAGCGCCCGGCCCTTATCGATCGGGTGCTGGTTTCAGAAAAACGAAAGAATTAATTAAAGCTACAGATCGATTTTTAAGATAACGCATTTTGTGCTGCCTCTCTGATGCCACATCTGCTCGGATATGATGGATGTTAAGAGGATGGTTCTCAGAATATTCTGGGCCTCATGGACGGCCAAGTTAGAACAAAAAGTTTTGTTCTTTGAAGTTGGCTGGAGTGATTTTTGTTTTCTTTTTTTTTTAGCTTGTCACTTGGCTGATCTCTATTGTATCATGGATACAATGGGTCCTTTTCACAAATTAGATTCAGAGTGCTTTGAATGATGGTCCTTCCTAAAATGAAGTCCTATTGCATTGCCATACTTTTTGGTGCGTCAGACAGAAGAGAGTGCTTTTTGTCGCTCAGTGTCACTTCCTTGATTCTCACCCCTGCGGTTGAACTCGTTATTAAACTATACTCCGCTTGAAACGTTCCTCTTTCCTTCTCAATCTGCCGTTGATGGGTTTGTGGTTCGTCCTTTCATGCGCTTCGACTGACAACCCGAGATTTTGAACACCCTTAATCTCCCTTTGATGAATTACTTTGTCTTCTCCCCGTGCCGTAATAGACACATCAAGTTCTTGAACAAAAAAAAGAAGAAAAAAAAAGAAACGTTTCCCCTGCTCCACAATTGAGTCAGTTAAATAGACATCAGTTTCCTCTGATGAGTAAATGCTTTGTTTTCCTGTTTATGGGGCGTCATGTGGGCACAATGAGTAAATTATTGTCTCTGCTGTCAGAGTTATTAAATTTCCAAAAGTTCTCTGTTAGTAGCATTTGCCTAATTTTGTGAGTCGCTTGGCCTGTCTGTAGGGTCTGATATTGCCAGCTCTTGTTTATGGCACTGCTTTCCCGAATTAGAGCAAATTAAGATCCTCATTATTTTATTTGCCGGATGCAGGGTTTTTAATGGTCTTTCAACAAATTAAATAACCTCGGGGCTTGGACAGGATTAATTAGATAATAAGAATCACATCTCTTTTCATCTTTTTCAAAATAGATTATGTCTTGATGGTTCCACAGATGAAATGGGCCTTTGTTTTAACTGCGGATCAGAGTGGAAATCAGTGCGGCAGAAAATCTACTAATTATTTACAGAGAACCAGGAGAGTTTTTTTTTTTTTTTGTGAAACTAATGGGTAGTGGCCACCTGGTCGTATCCCTAAATTAGCTACTGGAAGTCAAAGAGATGTAGCTGATAAGCTTTGTTTCATTAACTGGAGATATTTCAAATAAAGAGTTTCATAGATTTGTTATATGTTATGAAATATAGACGAGCTCAACGCATCCTGAAAGTGGAAAGAAATACAGCATTGGGATTGAAATTTCAACCTTGAACGTCTAAGCAGGAACAATGAAGGCATGAAAACAGCGGAGATTTTTTTTTTTTTTTGAAAATCATAACAAACGACAGCTGACAACAGCCCTCCTACATATTTTTGAGTGTCTTGTGTTGATTGCCTCTTGCAGCCACAGTAGCTTGACATCTTTGGGGCGTGGAACCGATGGAGTTCTCAGTGTGTGGTGGTGGCACGGTGTCCAATCCCTGCAGAAGGCTCTGATAAAAGTTTTTGGCATCGGCAGTCAGAAGGTCGGATCTCCTGGTAGCCAATAACGTCTGCTTGTCTCGTAAAGCAGGATTACAAGATCAAGCTTGATAAAAAAATGAACTGCCCCTCAGTCCATGTCACAGAGTGCAGGAGGCTCCACTGTCAGATTTACCTGAATCAACACATTATTCAGACCCTGCTTTGATTATGTCATTATATTAGAAATACTGGATTTTTTTAAAGAAGTATGACAGGGACATGTTTTGTTTTATCAATATTGTCAGATTATGGCAGGATACCCACATATGTACACACTAGGGAAGGGCATTTTAAGCAATTACCATATTTGTGCGCTCACATTAAATCATTTCTACTTTTTCAGAACTCTGGGGGGGAAAAAAAGCAACTATGTGCCGGTCATCTGAATTACACGTCTGTAGGACAGCGGTCTTTAAACCTCAGTTCTGAAGGAAACATTCTATACGTTGAACGAATACTGATGTACTCGAGTACTCATGCTCATTCCTAGTACTCACACAACATGCAACTAGTCTCCCTGAACTGATACCATGTATTTTGCAGGCAAATTGGAAGTTTTAGCTCACAAGTGTTGTGTGTAATAGTGATGTTACAACTTAAAATACATTTTCTTGGAGATTATTAATTATTGCTGAATCTAAATATTCTGAATATTTTCAATTCCAGTGTTAGTTTTAATCAAACCGTATATTAAATTCTCTTAGATGCAAAAAAACACACATATGCAGCAATCTATTTTTTACACCGATGCCACGTTCGTCCTGCTGGGTAGGCTGTCTCGCACATGTGCACATCTGCCAGCCATGTCGCCATAGAAACCCTAACTACAAAGGCGTTTTTTCAATTTGACTGAAAGCTTTGACAAACAGAGAAGGAGTTTGGGGAGAAGGAGGAGTCACTTGTGGGTGGAGTGCTGGTGTGCACGATGAGCGGGGGGATTGAAGTGCAGCAACACAATACATGAGTCGGCAGCAGCCAATCCTATTAGACAAGTGTCGGATAATTAATTGCGGGCGAGGTGGGGAGAATATGAAAAAAGTGCCTCGACCCGTATTTACAAGATCATAGAGACCTAAGCAGACTTTAAAAGCCACACATCAATCACCAGCAGTCGATGGAGACGAACCCATCACACATAAGTTATTAAGGCTCGCTTGAAAATTACAGTGCGCTCTCTTTAGTGCTGAACTGTACTGAGCGTCTCCATGAGAGGTGCTGAACACTCCATTGAGGAAAGCTGATTAACAGATACGCTGCTGTTGCGTTTGGATCAATTACGCAATTATGCTGGTTGCTGCTGAAATGTATCTCTGTGGGTCTATATTCTTGTCATTTTCATTTTCTGTTCAACAATTCTCTTTCTGTTTATCTTCCCCTGCCCTTTTCACACGGACCTAATCTGTCGTATCTCCATTTTCTCATATCTCCTTCTTTCTGCTTCCTTTATCTGCCTCATCCCACTCCAGGCCTCGTGTCACTCCCCTCATTTCCTGTCCATTGCTTTAGTCTGTCTTGCTTCAAGCGAGCTATATAGCGTGTTCCACCAAAGGGCCTTGCTCATCAACATCGATCTGGTTTATCTTATTTTGGGATATACCCTGGGGGGAAGGGGGGGGGGGGTCATCTCTGGTGGCGCATGCTGGCAGACCATCAGTGTGTCCTGCAAAAGAAACAGTTTCGCTTGAAAGGAAAGGGAGCGTCGTGTTGGCCTACGTGTTTGTTTGTCAAGTTGGGGTTGCACTCTCGATGCTCCAGACGTGTCTGAAACATGTACGGCGTGGACTGTATAATCCCAGCATTAGAAGGAGGAGGGGGGGGGGGGGGGGGGGTCCAAACATTGGTTTCATGTGAAAACAGGGGCTTCATTGGTATCGCTGGGGTTTGTCCAAAACACTTACAAACAACATCTGGAATACTTTTCCAGCCCCCAGACCTGGAGATGCACAGGATCCTCACACAGGCTGCTAACTCTGTTTTAGCTCACGTCATCCACTCAAACACAGATACAAGTGAGAGCAGCCTGATCTGGTCCGGGGGGGGGGCAGTACTCGTAATTTGAGGGACAAATGAGGACAATTGCGATTCTTCAACATCGTGCGCCAGCAGTTTTACCCCCAATACGCACCTCCACTGATGCGACTGTAACCCGAGCAGTGGCGAAAAAAAAACATTCTCAAGTGTTACAATTTTTTTTTCCCGATTCCGTCTTTACATATTTATGAAATGGTATACCACCTGAGAGAGCGCAACGACGGAGCATACATACTGATAAGGACGTGTCTAGGATCACTGTTAAAGGCTCACTCTGATCTGAGGATATTGTGCGGATGAAATTAAGTCGACTTTATTTCTTCTTTATATGCTAGTATATTCCCTTTGACTGCCTAATGGAGTGAAGGCATATCAAAGGCCTCATCAATGCCGCGGACTGAGTGGTGCATTTATGGGGTATTAAAGCGCTTCGAGAGCTGTGGTTTGGCATGATCTAATGACTGGAATGATGCTCACTCAAAGCCACCCTAGCCTCTCGAGTCAGAGAAAACACTTCACATTAGTTGCTGGAATAAAACCGGTTGATTCACGCGGAAGACCGCTTTAAACGAGGGAGTGCATGCGTAGCGCATGTATGCATGTGTGTGTGTGTGTGTGTGTGTGTGTTTGATTGCACGGTGGGGCAAGGTAATCATGAAGGGTAAAAGTTTAATAGTTGTGCAGGAGTTGTGAATAAAACCGCCGAGAGCTGCTGCTGATGTGCCCGTAACTCTGGCAGGAGCAAAGAAGAAGAAGAAGCGTCGCAACTCTTGTAAACGGCCTCTTCAGCGCGAGGACTTGGTTATTAATCGCATCACAGTAAAATTCTCCTCCTCTTTTTTCAACTCACTCATCTACTTTATGTGGTTACGGGTGCGAGGAATGCAACTCTGTCAAGGTTTGTGATTGTATTAATAGAGAGGTTTTCAGATGGCGACTGACTGCAGAGAGGGCATCAGCCTGACGTTGTGCAGTCTAGTCAGTGGATGGTTTTGCGGTCACATCCTTTATTTTATTAGTGGTTAATGGTATTAATACCGAAATTCTGACTTCTATACGATACCTGCCTAAATATCTTGATGCCGGTACTTGATAAAAGTAATGGAACGATAGATGGCAGAACATGGAACTCAAAGTTTATATTTTGTCAAGGCGCGGGAGGAAGAGTGGAATAATGTATCATTGTGTGTTCCTACATTTTAATGTCAAACCTGAACTGGATAAGCTCTTAATTAAGAGCTCTTTACACGTTCACGTGTCGCACTGCTGCTTATAAAAAAGGTCAAACCCTTGCAGAGATAAGTGCCAGCAGCGCTGTACGCTATTTTTGTCGAGTTGCCTTTGAGGGAGATGCTCTGAGTGACTTTTAAGTTCGCTCCGGTAAGCAGTGAAGCAGTGGATGTCTGGAGCTTCTGTCGGGAATAAGAACGGAGTGAAGCCGTAACGCGGCGTTGACAAGGCGGGGGCAATTAAGATGAAGGTTCAGACGACGAGAGCCTGTGTGTTATCCTTTCATTACCTTCATGAGGATAGGCGCAACACGAACCACCGGCTACAGTTGTGCCGTATTCCCGCTTCGTCGACCATCTGTGGACGGTGAGCTACGAGCGCAACGACAAAAGTAAAACGTCGGCCCACGATGCTCGAAAGGAGTGGAAGCGGAGCTCTGCACGCTCAAACCGTGCCACACTTATTTCCCCACACTTGAAGTCCCATCAGGCTGCGGAGCCTCTTTTCGTACCAATAGATTTGCTTCCTCCCTTCCTTCCTGTTATCGATCAGCCCTTTAATAAATACGACCCTCGAAACTTGTATCTGTTTTACATTTAAATGTTTCACCGGGGGAAGATGAAATGATTGCAACATTTTAATTGTTACATTTGTATCTCCTCCTCCTCCTCCGAGGAGCATTTAAATACACAGCGAGCTTTTAGATAGCGGCACAACGTGTTGCTGGCGAACGAGCTAGCACCGGTGGCTACGCATTGACGCTGCAATTCATTTCAGCTTGGAGGAACGCTGCAGGCGAGAGTTAATTTCTTAAAATTAAACTAAGCATATTGGTACAGAGTTTTATGGTAATCTGACCAGCATGTCTCCTGGGGCATTACAGACGTTTTTCAGCGCTTGTGGGGGAATATTAAATAGCTGGTTGTTTGTTATTAAGAGGATTACTTTACTGTGTGATGGAGGAACAGTGGGTGGATATGAAGGTTTTTTTTTTTTGGGGGGGGGGGGGGGGGGGGGGGGGGGGGGGGGGGGGTGAAGTTGCTTTAAGTTTTTTTGCCATCAACCACACAGAGAGGGTAATGACTATATCAAAGAGCTTTGAGCTGAGCTCTGCACCAACATGTCAGAATCTTGACAAATCACCCAGGATGCATCTTTTGTATTCTTTTTCGGATTGTGTTTTGTTGTGCTTCTGCTTCATTAGATACAGTACAAAACGTGACAAATGTAGGAGGGAAAGAGAGGGATGCCACTTGATAAAGGTTGCAAACTACTCACACACACACACACACACACACACACACACACACACACACACACAGACACACACACATCGGTGCATGTGTAATTCACACCCTAATTCACTGCACCTTTTTGGATGCCGCAGCTTTTCTCAGATCAATTGTTGCTGTAATATATTATCAATAGACGTTGAGGTGGGGACTTAAGGTGGCGTGCTCTTTAAAGAGCCACCGGTGTTTCAAAGGTATTCGCTATTCGTCTGATGTGCTCATACAGCCATATTCAGTTTGAACACTGTGAAATGGCCTAACTTTAAAGTCCAGTTGTAACCATGAAGTCTTTTAAAAAGTGAGACGGCCTCTTTGCCTGACGCAGTGCCTTGGATAGCGCATGGCCCGATGACACGGTCACTGACATGGCCGAGTCTTTGAGGGGGGGGGGGCAGCTGAAGATGAGAATTAATGGCAGGGCTCAAATGACGACCTTTATTCCTCCATTATAATATCTCCCCTGGCGGCGCTGAATGAAAGGTGGCTTAGCACAAGGTGAGATACCTTTTTAGGAGGTGAGGCCACTTTTTAAGAGCGGAGCAGACGCCTCGTCTTTCCCTGTTCTTCGGGTTCCTCGTTCCGTTTTTTTTTTTTTTTTTTTTTTTTTTTTTGCAAATACATTGCTTTGTTTTTTTTTGTTTTTTTTACATTTGAGGGTGGATGTAATGTTAGTGTCGTGAAAAACTGGTTCGACTGGGTTATGATTTCAGAGGTTCATGAGTGCCCACAGTGGACCGCTGCAATAGTGTTGCAGCATGAAATAATAATAAAAAAAAAGGCTTTCTGTAATGGCTACATCTGTAAATAGAGAAGCTCTGGGAAAGCATCCATATTTCGTTCTATACTGACCATGCAGAGAAGTCTACTACGCATTGAAATATTCATCATCTTTTTTTTTTTTCCACATATCCTTTGCTTTTTTTTTTTTTTTTTTTACGTTAAAAGGCCTGGAAATAGCACGTCCACCTCATCTCATTCCACTTTTCTCTCACTCTTAACTGCATGGTGAAGTGAGGCAGATGCACAGGAAGGTTGCTTGTTGACTATATTTGGTTGGCACCAACATGTTTACATGCATGTAGACCCGTTTCATTTGTCCATCCAGCATGGTTGTATGATTTTGCGGGACAAATTGTGAGATTTAAAGTGCTCTATTTGTGTGCAGACCTTCAGCAGGAATCTTCAGTTGCACACGTTATGGCTTAAGGTTTTACATTAGTGGGGATTCATTATAAGCAGGGGGTTTGGGGGTTCTCCGCCAAAACGTTTTGAGCATAAAAACACTTAATTTCCTAAATTCTGTTGACTTTTCTTTGCATCAATTTATGGTGGAATTGTCTTTATTTATATAAAGGAAAACACACAATTCCCAGACAGAGACTTTTGGGATTCCATTGGAAAGAAATAAAAGATAAAGAAAGAAGAAATTGTTTTTCCCTTCTACCCTTGCTCTGCTAAGTCACGAGTCACACAATTACGTTGTCTAGTTAGCCTTGTATGAAAGAGAGAGCGAGAGAGCGAGATGTTGTTTTGGCAACTTTCAGTTGTAAGCGATGCACTGTTTTAACAGCAACTAAGTGTGCAGATGCAACTTGTGATCAGGCCGGGGTTTGTAGAAGCCATGTTGACTCCTCTGTCTTCCTCTTCCCCCTCCTACCTCAGGCTACTTAAAAATGAAGGCCTTAATTGATTCAAGGGTTGTCCACTCCCACATACAACAACAGCAAGCAGTGCTCGAAGAGTGGAGGCAGGGTTGGAGGATACAGTAAGAAGGGGCACCAATTTAGAATGTTCCCAAGTGATACCTCTGTTACTAAGGGATAGAAAGCGTGTGGGTGTGTGCACGAGAGTGGGATGAGGGGGTGATTTGATCTCGCGCGCCATGAAAGGTTGCTGGGGAGAAGCAGTGTGGGCCATGTAGCCAGGTCGAGATTTATTCCTATTCAGAGGACCATTATTGTTGACCTTGCCTTGCCTTGGAAAGCCAGAGTAAACAGAGGCCTAATAAATCAACTTTAACAAGCCCAGTAGTCCCGGCTGGTGGAGCAGCCATGCAGCTCTGACACGCAGAGGTGGATTAATCCAAACTACCTCCTCTCCACAGAGGATACCTGTAGAGTCTGATTTGGCTGATAGTTTGTATGCAGACGCACAGGGACGTTTAATTGCTCCACTGAATGCATCTCCCCAGCCAATGTGTTTGTGTTTCTGCGAGAGATACAGAGCCGTCAAAAGAGAGGACGCATAATCGCACTCTTATGCCGGGTTTTTAGACTACACTAGAAATTTCATTACATGCTTACCTGGTGTTCCAGTGCCTGCGATATTTGTTGAGCAGATTGACTTGGCTGCCTATTTGATTCCTCATCAATTTCATATCCCCGCCACGTCAAGGGAGGCCATCAATGATTCATACTTTCGACAGCAGCTCCCTGCAATGTAAATGCATTCATAAAAATGCATAATATCCTCATGTTATGGCAAAGTAATAAAACTGTTTACCAGTCACTGTTGTGTTTCGTCTGGAACGTCAGATGATTGTTTTATTGCCCCATTTTCTTTCTTTTTTTTTTTCTTTTGCAAATGACAGATAAAAATTGTAATTAAATCACAGCATGGTGTTGCAATGCAATCCCACAAACACATGTATACTCACACACACACACACACACACACACACACACACACACACACACACACACACACACACACACACACACACACACACCGACATAAAGACATGTATACTCACACACACACACCGAAACAAACACATGTATACTCACACACACATACACACACACACACACCGACATAAAGACATGTATACTCACACACACACACACCGAGACAAAGACATGTATACTCACACACACACCGACATAAAGACATGTATACTCACACACACACACCGAGACAAAGACATGTATACTCACACACACACACACACACACACACACACACACACACACACACACACACACACACACACACACACACCGACACAAAGACATGTATACTCACACACACACACCCCGACACAAAGACATGTATACTCACACACACACACACACACACACACACCGACATAAAGACATGTGTACTCACACACACACACACACACCGACATAAAGACATGTATACTCACACACACACACACACACACACACACACACACACACACACACACACACACACCGACACAAAGACATGTATACTCACACACACACACCCCGACACAAAGACATGTATACTCACACACACACACACACACCGACACAAAGACATGTATACTCACACACACACACACACACACACCGACACAAAGACATGTATACTCACACACACACACACACACACACCGACATAAAGACATGTATACTCACACACACACACACACACCGACATAAAGACATGTATACTCACACACACACACCGACACAAAGACATGTATACTCACACACACACACCGACACAAAGACATGTATACTCACACACACACACACACACACACCGACACAAAGACATGTATACTCACACACACACACACACACACACACACACACACACACACACCGACATAAAGACATGTATACTCACACACACACACACACACACACACACACTGACACAAACACACATATACTCACACACACACACTGACACAAACACACATATACTCACACACACACACCGACACAAAGACATGTATACTCACACACACACACCGACACAAAGACATGTATACTCACACACACACACACACCGACACAAAGACATGTATACTCACACACACACACACCGACACAAAGACATGTATACTCACACACACACACACACCGACACAAAGACATGTATACTCACACACACACACCGACGCAAAGACTTGTATACTCACACACACACACACACTGACACAAAGACACGTATACTCACACCGACACAAACACACGTATACTCACACACACACACCGACACAAACACACGTATACTCACACACACACACCGACACAAACACACGTATACTCACACACACACACCGACACAAAGACATGTATACTCACACACACACACACACACACACACACACACACACCGACATAAAGACATGTATACTCACACACACACACACACACACACACACACACACACACTGACACAAACACACATATACTCACACACACACACTGACACAAACACACATATACTCACACACACACACCGACACAAAGACATGTATACTCACACACACACACACCGACACAAAGACATGTATACTCACACACACACACCGACACAAAGACATGTATACTCACACACACACACACCGACACAAAGACATGTATACTCACACACACACACACCGACGCAAATACTTGTATACTCACACACACACACACACACACACTGACACAAAGACACGTATACTCACACACACACACCGACACAAACACACGTATACTCACACACACACACCGACACAAACACACGTATACTCACACACACACACCGACACAAACACACGTATACTCACACACACACACCGACACAAACACACGTATACTCACCCTCACACACCGACACAAACACACGCGCCGCCCCGTTCTCAAATGCCAGCCTCCCTCACCCCAAGTCTCCTATTCTTTGCCTTAGGGGTGTAAATATGAGTGGGTGCTGCAGAGCGTATATATATATATATATATATATATATATATATATATATATATATATATATATATATATACATATATATATATATATATATATATACATATATATATACCGAATTGGCACCGTCAGTCAGTCAGTCAATAAATCCGTCTGTTATCGTAGCTGACAGGTGGTCAATGGAGGATCCCTGATATCATGTACAGAGACAATCAGAACATCTCTTCAAGGGCCGAGCGCAAAAAGAAAGCGCCGTTTCATCCGATGGGGACGTAAATGAGTTGTACAAGTACAGGTGACCACCATAATGGAAGACACTCAATGCTTTTGTCTGAATAGTTGCTTGCTGTTTTCATACATTGAGTGTATGCACACACGTGTGCATCTATTTGACACTCTCAGTGTGTGCACGTGGGTGTGTGTGTGTGTGTGTGTGTGTGTGTGTGTGTGCGTGGGCAAGTAAATGCAGGAGAGTTATTCTTCCAGTGTCATATTTTTGGCATGGTTGTGTTGTGTCCCCGGCTGCTGCACAGTTGGTGAATATCAATGCAGTGTGGCGTAGTGACGGGGACTGGAGCTGACATGTTGTCACACTGTGATGAAAAGCACTCTGAGATGATGTGGCGGGAGTGTTCCTCCTGTCCGCAGAGAGATGGCAAGCTGGCTATGGCATTTGTGTATTCGTTTGTGCTTCCATGCCTGCGTGAGAGTATGCGCGTGTGCATACTTGTTGGCTTTTCCTCTCGGTGCGCTTGTGTACGCCTTTGGCCGGGCGTTCAAACCCATATCACTTTACACGCAAAGTGTGTGTGTTTTTTTTTTTGTTGTTTTTTTTTGATGTAGCGGTGGCCGAGCCGTACCTGAGCATGTGTGCCACATAAAACATCTGAGTAGGTTTGTGTTTAGTGACTAGCTGGACAGTAAACCAAGCACAGTGCAGACCGTGGAGAGAGGAGTAGTGTGGAGCGCTTATGCTAATATGCTAATATGCTAGAGTTCATTCTGTATTATGTCACTATAACAGACCTTTTACAGCACTTTGGCTACCTAACCATAGTCGTAACAATAGTCAGCATGCCAGTGATTCGCACTAGTGATTAGCGCCAGCAATTAGCATTAGCTTATTGAAAGGGTAACCGCTTTCATGAAAGGTAAGCTAAAAACCGCTAAGTCCGGCTACATGTTAAAGCAGCCCAGCAGTTCTTTAACTTTTTTCAGTTTTATGGTCTTTAACTGTAGCATGGTGCAATTAGCAAGCTAGCTAGCTAACTAGCCAGCCCCTAAATGAGTAGAATTGAACAACATATTGGTCCATCCACATACTGTTGTCACAGCATCGGAAAGCACACACTGCTATCACCACTACTCTAATTTTCCATATGCTGCCAAAGCTCTCTAGTTGCTCGTTAAGAATAACTTGTCATATTCTCGTGGCTGCAAAGACTTTGAAACATTGATTGAGGCTACGCGAAAGGTGATTCTGCAAATTGACTCTTACCTTCCTCTCGCTGGCTCTCATAGAGCAGGATCCCTGTGGAAACCTGACTTATACATATTCAAACTCTACCCTTCCATTTAATTCACATTTAAATGCTCGCGGTAGAGCTTTTGACATACGCTTCAGACACACTGGCACATGTTTGGGTGTTGTGCGCGTTCTCTCGGAAATGCAACTGTGCATCAGGCGAAGCGTTTTTCTACCCTCTCCGTCCCTTGCCGCTTTTTTTTCCACAAGCACTCCATCACATCTCGGTGAACTTGCTGTACTCTCCAGCCTCTGCACCCCTGGAGAGCCGACATGTGAAGAGAACGAGTCGCTTCTCCCCCGCTGCAAGCTGCACTCCTGCCAGGTCTGCGCAAACTCTAGAGGGGCCCCCGTGCAGGCCTCCAGTTTCCTGTTTTTGGGCAAAAGTTCAGCTCTCACTTGGGCTCTGGGATGTTAAAAGCCTTGCTTAATGCATATGCCTTCGTCTCGGCGGACCTTCATGGATAGATATGAGACAGGCCCCACCTGGTCAAAGCCTGAACTCTGTCAGTTTAATTATTGAACAGAAGAACATGAGTGCACAGGGGCCTGCGCAGCTCAAAACTGTCTTTGTCAGTGACTTTTCTGTCTGTAACTGAAAACATACACACAAACACACACACGGCAGATATATATATATATATATATATATATATCACACCCACTGCTACATTTCCCAGAGGCTTGCTGATGTATAGTTGTATGTAGATTGCAGAAGTAGTCAAGATAACAAAGCACAGGAATCTAATCCTATCATATACCAATCCATATGTTATTGAGGAATTCAAGTACTGAGAGAAGTGTTAGTCTTGATACTTATGTTGCGAGATTTATATTACATGATACCTTGAGGACTGCTGGATATGAGACGAGAGATGCTCTCTGGAATCCACCATATTTCATCTCCCGGGGTGTTTCTCTTCCGCTGTTGTATTGAGTACTTGTGGTTTAGTGTCTGGAAGAAAACGGTTCAGTAAAGTTGAGGAACTGAATGAGATTGAGTTTCCGTCGTACTTTTCTTTGTTGGTGTGTGTGTGTGTGTGTGTGTGTTTGTGTTTTTGTGTGTTTATGTGGGGGCATGCGTGGCCTGTCCTCCTGCGTTAGCAGTGTGTTGCTGAATATGCAACGCCATCAATCAGGGAGTTGTCTGCCGTCTCCACTGTCCTAATTGCACCCTTAACCCCCGTCTCTTTTCTCTCGCAGCCTTTTGGTTGCAGCGTAGCGTTTCATTTCCACAGAGGAGTCCTTTTTGATACAATAGTCTCATTGAAGTACTCCTCTCCAGATGTTCTCTCCATAGATAAATCTGCTATTCAGATCTCTATAATTGATTGTAATATGCAGAATTAATGCCTAGGGTTATAAAGAGAATTCTTGGAAACGTTTTTCACTTTCCTTTTGAAATTCAAAACAAGAAAGCGCCACAATGCACTTTTTTTTCCCCCCTTGCCCAGGCACAGCGTACAAGTGCAGTGCAGCGGTGCCTATTTGCATATTCTCTAGCTGATTCTGTGCAAAACAACTTGGGTATTGTTACAGACGTAATTAGGAAGATGATCAAACAGGCTTTTTTTTTTTTTTTTTTTTTTTTGTGACGTTCGCTCTCCCAGCTTCTCCCACGCCGCTTGGAGTAACACCCGTACCGATGCCGAATTTCCCATTTGGATTTATACATTTCCCCGCAATGTAGTGGCTGCTAATGATGATTCTCATTGCACAGCAGTAATAGCTGTATGTGGTGAATTTAAGAGAGCGCGGTGTTGTCAAGTTCAGAAAGAGATAGAGTCACAGAGGACAGACTAGACAGACGGAGAGAGCGAGCGAGAGAGACAGACTGAGAGAGTGACACAGAGTGAGGATGAGTAGTGAGCTCATTTGGAATTCCAGCGTGTTGGTAATAATAAGGGAACCTCGGCAGCCCTTGTTGAATTATAGATCACACCGGCGTGATTGGATGAGGTTAGGCCATTGTAACACCAACTTAATAATTTACAGATTGTATTATTACAGTAATGATTGCATGGGAAAGGTAAGCATTTAAAAAAAAAAAATGAGCTGTGTGTATTATTGTGTGTTGAAAAGTCTTCCAAAGACAACTCTTGACAAAAAAGCCAATTTAAACTATTTTTCCGTCTTTAAAGCTGCAGATCTGTACGCTTTTTTTTCTTCTTCTTTTTTCATAGAGTGATGGGATTTTATATGAAGGCCACAATATTTCAGGGTTTACAATTTAAGTTTTTTTTTTTTTTTTTTTTTTCAACGGCTCTATTCTGGAGGGATTCCCTTCCAGGAAGTGGAGCGGTAGTATGTGCTGCACCTTCTGCCCCCAAATGTCTCCCTAACCCGTGTCATCATCTCAACCCTGAGAGGAGAATGGGAATCAGGTCTCTCATTGTCAGTGATCCAACCTACTTGGCTTCACCTAATGTCAGCTCTCTCACACACACACACACACACACACACACACACACACACACACACACACACACACACACACACACACACACCACACACCCACACACATAGCCACACACACAGCCACACACACACACACACACACACACACACACACACACACACACACACACACACATATCCGATGTCATTCACTCATATCTGCTTCTTGTTCTTATTATTGCCCCATTTGTCTTTTTTTTTTACTTCTCCTTGAACCTGACCGTGTACGTGACTTTATGACACATTGCCCGTGTGTGTGTGTGTGTGTGTGTGCGTGTGTGCGTGTGCCATGTCACCGTGACTTCACACGGCCGTGCTTCAGTCCATTCTGTCTTCAACGCCTGTTGTTTATGAACAATGGATGTCCCAGCTTTTATTCCGCCAGATATGTGGAGGCATTGTCTTTCGGGAGAAGAAAAAAAAAAAAAAAACGTAGCAAGGAGCAGACTTGGTGATGGTGGCGTAGGAAATGAGAATATATGGCGTGCTAGAGGACACCGGGGCTGGTGGTGATAGGACCATGGAACAACCTCATTAACTTCACCCCCTGTTGTCGGCAGTAGGTGAAAATCAAGTCAGGCAGGCACACATATATCCTAGTCGGACATTTTTTCCCCCCTCGACAGACTGCTTTTTCTTTTGCCCTAATACAAGTTGACAGACGGTTAAATATCCTCACTGTGCACCTGTGTGTGTGTGTGTGTGTGTGTGTGTGTGTGTGTGTGTGTGTGTGTGTGTGTGTGTGTGTGTGTGTGTGTGTGTGTGTTTTCACCTGCATCCCTATACCGGAGCGGTTCGCCTGTGGATGCGGAGGCAGGACTTCATCAGGAGATGGTGACGTTACAGATAGAGCAGTCTGATTGCCTCTGTGTTGCATCAGTTGGAAGGCGATGGATTAATAGCTTGCATCTCTGAGTTGATATTCAGTTAATGTAATGTCAGAAAAAAAAAAAAAAAACCCTGGTAAAAGTGGTCTCTGTACTTTCTAATCATGAAGTGAACCTCCTAATACCCTAAAATGCTGGTGAGGTGACTTCTTCTGATAATGGAGTCGTCATGTCTTCCAAACTTTACGCCTCAATTCAGCTTTTTATGGAGAGTGAGGGTTTCCCTTTTTCTTTTTCTTTTTACTTGAGAGACTTCAGACCTGGGAGATAATATCAATGTGATATTGACAGTGTGATATTAGATTTCCTATTTTCCCGGAGTTTTGCCTATTGTAATACGGTGAAATAGCATAAGTGTGGCAGTGCAACTATTGCAAGTCAAAGAAGACATTGGAAGGTCCAGAATATGAAATATTCGGGGAGGATGACATGTTTACAGTTGTCACAGGATTCTAATATTTGGACCTAATTCTTTCTGTTGGCAAGTCAACATGAAAAATGGCAGAGATTTTATGACAGACATTTCTTCCATAAAACAGATATTTGTAACGGCGTAAAGAGGGATTTATATTTTTTTTTTTTAATTTGACCTTTTGTCAGCAGAATCTCGTGCAATTCTTTGTTTTGTGAACTCTGCAGTTAGATAGAACAGCACCAATCTGCTCCGCTGTTTTTTAATGTCTCCATTTATGTTCATCAATGAAAACCAAATGAAAACAATAGGCTTTTTAAAGCGACTTCCTTCCTCGGCCCAGTTGGTTATACAGCCCATTTGTGACTGTCTGTTTCATTAGGTTTTAAGGACGGAAAGCAAGTAAGAAAATAATGAGTGTTCCTTTTGCAGATGACTACAAATAGGAAGAAAAGAAAGAAAACAAAAAAAAAATCCCAAATAATGTAATTGCTATGAAAGAAAGCAGTAATTGGCCAGTCAGGCTTAGAAGAAGCAAAATAAAAAAGATGCTGTTGTAGGGATTGTTCTTTTTGTGTCACTTTCTCTCTGGAATAGAGGGAATAATCAGTGTGTACTTTGTGACAATGTACACAAACAGAAAGCCAACACTTTGATTTGGTTAAAGTGAAATACATTATTTTACTCTGAAGTACGGTCATTAAGATATTCTCAATAACCTTCTATCACGTGACATTATTTCACGCTCTGTGCTCGATTGTCAAAGTGAACCATCTTTGTCAGACCCACGTCATGCGTGTTTTGTTCTATTAAACATAAATAAACATACCACAAATCTATACATAGATATTTGGAATATTGGTCGATATATTTATATATCTTGCCGTCTTTTTTTCCCCGACGGCAGACATTTATATTTGGGCAAAGTCGTGACATAAATTAGCAACGAGGTGGTGTTTTTTTTTTTTTTTTTATCTTTCCTCTGGAATTTATCATTTAAATCCGAGCAATCTGCTAACCCGCCGTCCCTCTCAGACGGGGGTCTGTGAACCACTTTCTTCCAGCGTTTCAGAGGAACCTCTTCTGCCTGCAACTCTTTTAATTGGGACGCTACGGTTGAAATTGGAGTGGCTGGGGACCCAGGGGGACTCTCTATTTCTATCTTACCCCGTACACTTTCAACTTGCGAGTTAATGACCATGCCAGACCGTTATGTTTAGACACGCAGCATAACTCAAACACAACGTATATATATATATATATATATATATATATATATATATATATATATCTCATTCTACATCTTCACCTCTATTTCGCTTCAAATAACCCACATATGCTGTCTAGCAGCATTCTTTTTTTTTTTTTTTAAATGTGGATGTATATTGAAAACCCAAAGTACAGCAGGTTTGAGTTTTGCTGCTTCTATTAAATGTCACTCGTGTTGGTACGGCGTGTCGTGGTTGAACCCCTGAATAATATCCTGCTGTTGCTCTCACTCTCTGAAGGTGTGCTGAGCGTTCACAGAGGTACATTAACTTCTCTGGGAGGTTCGAAATGAGAAATTAGAGGACGCATGGTGGTCGCATATTAAATATTCGGTTTTTTAAATTTTTTTTCTTTTTGCCACAATTAATTGTCCAGGTACACATTTAGTTTAACTGTTTTTTTTTTTTAATGTCCAGCGTCTGATTGGAGGACATCATTTGGGTCTCCAGTAAGATTTAAAACAAGGCCTGAGTCATCAGGCGGTGCACCCCTTTGTCACTTTTATGCCCACTCACTTTAGCTCTGTCCTGCTTTTGTAGCAATAATTCTCCTTTGAGCTCTCTCTGTTACTCAAACACACACACACACACACACACACGCACACACACACACACGCGCACATAAAATGACAATTACACAGTCGCATTGAACATTTGCCAGTTTCTTCTCCCTTCACGCGATTCATCTTTCACTCCACCTTTTTAATCATCAGGACTGGTGTAGATCTCAGTTATAACTTTCTCGCTCTGCAGGACAGCGTATCTTTTCTTCTTAGATGTGTGTGTGTGTGTGTGTGTGTGTGTGTGTGTGGGTGGTGGTTCTGTGCTGCTGGTCTCAGCGTCTCAGCAGCACCTTTTAAAGCTTCGCGAGTTCCTGAGAGTCCTCGGAAAAAGAGAAGATGTTGGCGAGATCAGGCGTCCTGCCAGCTTGTCCGTCTTTTTCTACATTGCGCTGCTGCCGGCTCGGGGTCATCAGTCAGGTCAGGTTTAGAATCTGTCAGCGGGACTAGTTTTCCTCTCACTGTTGGATGCACACGCACGTACACAGACTGTGTGAAAAATATAACAAATACCCAACAGTGCAACAACATCTCGAGCTATTAAGGCGTAAAGGCTCACGCTTTTTCTCGTAGCGCTGTCTTTTTGTTCCTGAACCTTTTGAAGATAGAAATCTGGACGACTTTGTAAATAAATAGGCTTATTCTTCCTTATTTCCTTTCAGCGGTTATTGAAACTCACTTAATAATCTGACAACCAACACCTTTTATTCATGCATTTTATTGCATATTTCACAAAGGCGTTCGTGAGTTCAACCGTGAACCCTGAACTTGAACACAATGTCGTCTTGGGAGAATGTAAAAAGTGTTATGAAGGAACTGTTTTTCATTGAGAAGTGGCCTCGGATGCAAAACACTCTGAATAATCAGTAGCCATGGTGATTTCCATGATGGCTGCCTACAGCTTGACAGTGGAGCAAAAACAATTGAACGCTCTATCCAGTAGATGCCTGAAAATGACCAGCGATTTTGATCATTTTATGAAAAAGTACCATGTTGATACCATTGAAAGTTGTGTATCTGTTGTGTTTTTTTTTGTTTGTTTTCCATACACATGTTTGCACATTTAAGAGATCATTTGACTGGAAAGCAATCTGAAGAAACAGCAACATGTCCACAGTCGTTTAAAGATGACTTTCCATTTCACAAATATGTTGTGTTCGCTGTATCGTGTGCTTTTTACTGCTAACAGTGTTCTACATACAATCTATTGTCACGACTTTCAACACATATTTTTTTTTTTTTTGCCACATTTCACATGTTATTATGTGTGTGTGTGTGTGTGTGCGTGTGTGTGTGTGTGTGAGTGACTGATGCATGTGTGAGCCTGTGGTTCAGGTAATGATTTTTTTGCCTCATGCTGCTTATTCTCAAAATAAAGTTGTGATTATCACAACTATTCTGAAGCTGTCGACACATAATGATTCTTAACTAAGTTATTCATCTAACATGATTAGTTGTGCTCCTGCATGTTTGTATTGTCCATGTAAGCTCACCCATATACATAGATGCGCACACACACACACACACACACACACACACACTCTCAAATGACCGTTTTCAGCTTTTGTGCTCCGGCTAAACTCCTTCAGAATTGTAATACTCGGGGAGGCTCCTGGCTCTTCCGTCTCTCGTCACTCTCTCTCTCTCTCTCTCTCTCTCTCTCTCTCTCTCTCTCTCTCTCTCTCTCTCCCCCCACTCCAGTCTGTCCTCCCTCCCCCTCGCTCTCCCACACCTTAGAGGCAGGTTTCTGACACGAGATGGAGCCGCGGTCGTTCCCTCCGCTCTCCCTTTGATAGAGGTGTGGGGTCTAATGAAAGTGAAGCGATGGGGACTGGGAAGAAGCTGAGGGACTGTGTAAACCGTAGGGGTCTGGGTCTGGAATTGGATAGTTAGAAGGTTGCCACAGTGCATTAGTGCAGGGGATTTGGAGTGGGAATGTCGGGAATGGCTTTTTTTAAATTTATTTATTTATTTTTTACCAGTGATTGGGTCCCCCTGTCACCAAGCCTGCTGGTTTAAATGATGCCTGATTAATTGAATGAGCCACACACTCCGCATTGACTACACTGATAAGGACTCCGTACAACACACCGAGTCGCCTGTATTACCTTAACCACGATTGCGGCAATAAGCTCTTCCAGACAGTTTCGATTATCTAGTGAAACAATATTACCCACAGCGCAATAGTTTGCCATTGTTATCACGGCTTCTCAATTCCGAGTTCAGTAATTGGCTTCATAGTAAAGGAACAGTAGAAAGAACTCCCACATCTGGTTGTGTTTTTCAGAGCTTTGTCGGTTGTGTCACTCTGCAGGTCAATCAAGCGCTCTTACCTCGCTTTACGCGCCCTGGTATATATCGGTGTGATGAAACAGGATGTCAACACAGTAGGCGAGCCTCCAGCGCTACAGAAGACTGCAGTACATCACAGAGATTAACCAGGTATTCAGATGTATTAGAAACTATTTCAAAGGATTAAAACGTTTCAGCCTCACCTAAAGTGTGACATCAAATACACTTTCTCCACTTAGGCAGGGTAAGCGGATTTAAGACTCTCTCCCCTTTCATTATTTCTTCGAATGCCGCTGAAACGGCCCGGGACGCACCGGCGTCGAGATGTGCAGGAAGGATCGATTCCTCCTCCCGGTTAGAAGTCGACAAACTCAGGGCCCCCCCCGCGTCTTTATGCCGATGCATTAGAAGATTAAAAGCAATGTCTGGATGTGGCAGTCGCTTCCTAATTGATCCTAAGCCGCCTCCTCCTCCTCCTCCCTCACACAATCCCCGCTCCCCCTCTCTGCCATCAGATGAGGTGCCGCACTGTATCGATCACTCACGCCAATTTCTTGATTGCAAATTCTGTTGTGAAGAATCCGGCCTAATGCCATAATCATACACTAGTGATTATGGGGGAGTCTCTTCTAATCAAAGATCCAGGCTGCGGTGCCAGAAGGCAGCAAGGGGAAGCAATCAGTAAGTGTTTGTTTAGGGAGACTCACGGGAAATATCCAGCAACCTTCTGAGTCTTTTTCTTTCTTTCTTTCACTACTTTGCTTTTTTTTTTTTTTTTTTAAGCAAAGGCCTGATCCTCAACTGTGATTACAGCAAACTGGGTGGATGAAAAGCGAGAGCCGCTTAATGTCAATTGAAGTGAATCTACAGTAATTGCTATTTGCATGTCAAATTGTTTCAATCGTCGGCGTTTTGGTGGGATCCTGTATCTCATTTATGATAGCCGTGAAGCATTCCCGCCTCCAAAAAAGGCGGGAAGTGGTGGCAAAGTTCCTCGCAAACTCAACCGTACACAGTCATAACTATAGTAGAAAAACAGTTCACCTTATTTTGGAGACCTATAAGCTAATTGATGACACCGGCTGTAGGTATTTCTAACGATGAGCTGATTGCGCCGGGCAGCGGTGACGTTTCTGGGCATCTACTTTAATGGTGTATCAACAGTTCAGCTAAGGTCAGCGGTAGAAGCTGACAGGGTGACATATGTTGTTTCCCCCATTGACACCGGCTACTGGCCCAAGTATCTAATTAGCTTAGTAAAGTGGTTGTGTGCAGTGGGAGGTAGAGCATGAATGCTTCCTCCGGAGCTCACTTTTTAATAAGCTGATTCTTCTTTTTCGCAGAACAGAGAGACCTCGAGCATCCAGCTGACCTTCGTACTTAACATGTGTTAAGAGCCAGGGCAGTGGACTAGAAAGCCAGGCTGTGGGCAAGAGGAGAGAGAGAGTGTGTGTGTGTGTGTGTGTGTGTGTGAGGCATAGGCTGCATAGAAGAAGTGGACGTAGTCACCCTGACCTCACTCATTGATTTTTGAACTATGGTTTTGAGGCCTTGAGTTTGGCATTTTGCCGTCGCATTTTCAGCCCCCTGAAGTGACACAAGAGGGTCAAGTCCAACCGAATGCTGAATAAGACATTTTGAGGCAACCAAAATATACTTTTTTTTTCAAAAGTAGCCACGCCCTAAAGCACCTTTATTGTTTATTAATCTCTAAATGGGAACTAAATGAACATCATGCTGTATCAAAGAAGACTTGAAATTGAGATATTGAGACCATAAAGTTATGTTTACAATGTCTACTTACGCAATAAATCCAATGAGAAGAAGGGTCATTTTCACATTGACTTCTATACAATTGGACTTGGAAGAATGCAAGTTTCACTTTTCAGATCCAGATGTTGTTGCCTGGTGTGAGAGAGAAGAACTTAAGGTCCCCCCCCCCCCATAGGATATGCTACACCCCGTTAAATTATTATGTTTTTCACCCCTTCCCCCCTAAAGAGCAAGTCAATATATTTCACCTTTTTAAACGCAATCTTCAAGTACCGTTTCTTGCCTCGATCGTCTCCGCAGTATATATGTCGGTGCAGTAAATAATGCTAATAATTTCAGGATGTTCACCTTGACAGGAAACTGGCTGTTTTCCTTCAACGGCTCATTCAAAGACTCATGCGGCGCATTGTTTTTTTGATGTGCAGCAATGAGGCACTTCAACTGGCATTGTTTAACCTATGGGGAATAGAGCTTGATGTGCCTCCCATCTTCACAGAGATGGAAATGAAACCGCTGCCGATGTGCACATACCTTTCAACGATATTGATAGGTTGGCTCTCTTGTTTGTTGATAGTCTCAATGTTGCCCATGTTTTTCATGTAGATCTGGAGGAAATTGAACTATTCCTTCAACGGTGCGAGCTGAAAGAAATACAGCGTGTTATGAAATGGTCATATCGAGCAACCGGGAATCAAGTCAAGTTGCGAAACGAAGGGCGACGTCATTTTACGTCACTTGATTTGGTCCTTGACATTTTGATAACGTGTTGTTATCAAAAACGATCAGAACCGCCGCTGAACCTATGTCATTCCATTCAGTAGTTCACAATTGAATATAATGAAGGATATGATCATTTTTCAGAGATTTTTTATTATGTTTGGAAGACGCGAACATTTACGTCAGAATGTGCCGAATGTGAAACCCCCCCGCTCTAAATGAGGTGTACTTGAGACACACATTGTCACAGGAAAACAATCCCCCCCCCCCCCCCCTTTTTTTTAACAACATGAATGTGTACAACACGGCTACAATGAAAACATTTCTCTCCTTTTGATAATGTGCTTGTCTGCCGTGATGGCTCATTTTAAATAATGGTTTTCAGTAAGTAGTCAAAAAGCAGCACAAAGATCATCAATTGGGTAAATGGCTGTAAAAATGTGTCCTTTGGAAGATATTACAAGCAGCCACCCGGCATCGCAGTAAGTGCTGCTGATAAATGACTGCTACTGATCACGAATAAACTGAAAACAATATGCAACTTTTTTTTTTATTTTTTTTTATTTTATTCAAAAATATGATTTAACATCAACATTTAGATCCCCCCCCCCCCCCACTGTACTCTCCTTTGTTTTTCGTACAATCGCTCCTCTCCATGCCTCTGCTCCTCTCCCAGTCTGATGTTCACCAGGCCGGCCTGCAGAGGGTAGTCAATGACTGCAGCAAGAACCGCACACCGATCCCCTCTCTCCATGGCATGGCCAAGCACAAGCTTACATATATATATATACGCACATGTATGCAAGCTCACACACACACACACACACACACACACACACACACACACCGTAACGCAGTAAAAAAAAAACTGCCTCTATCGTCACAGCACATTCTGGACTCAATCTAAGCATTACATCTGTATCTGATTAGGCATTAGGGAAGTGTGAGAGGAATGGAAACGTGATTACGAGACAAACCTTAGTCCCAAACAGGTGGAGTTGGTTGCAGCAGACCACACACTTACCAGGGTTGCCTCGATGAAACCAATGGGATTTTATGTAAACTGCTTGTCAGCTTGAGATACCCACTGATCCTTTATTTTCCACGAGACGAGGACTTGCTGCACACTACGATGTGTTGTTTTGTGTGTATTCGTGTGCTACGCGCGTGTGTGTGTGTGTGTGTGTGTGTGTGTGTGTGTGTGTGTGTGTGTGTGTGTGTAATAATGTCTATTTATTTGTTCTCCCGAGCCAGATTTGTGGGACGACGGGCATGCGAGCGTATACCTGTACACGTGCTTGTCATTGGAGCACACTCATGTTCAAATATGATGTGGAAGCTTTAATAATGGATGTGAGCAGCAGCTGGAAAGGTGGAAAGGCATTGATTTATACCCACAGGTTTCCTGGGATTTTTATAGGATTGGCTAAATGTCATTACACTGCAGGTGGGGAGGTGATGAACTGTAATAAACTTTGATGTGGATGGGTGTGTGTCTCCTGTCATTGGCTCATAAACCGGAACACTGTGACAAGTCTCAAAAGATCTACTACGCTCCCCCACCACCTGTCATCTTTTTTTCAAATGCGTGCGGCGCACACACACACACACACACACACACACACAACCACACACAACCACACACACACACATAACCACGCTTGCGAACAGAAATCTGATTGTGTGCAAGTACAAACAACTACAAATGCGTTCACGCATGTGGGCGCGCACACACACACACACACACACACACACACACACACACACACACACACACACACACCCACACACACACACACACGTGTTCAGTGCACACATATCTAAATAACAAGAGGTGCAGGAGAATATTACAGCCACCAGACTCGCTGCTGGATGTTTCCACAACTGTTTCCCTGTCGTGACGCAGTGCTTGAACGGTATTCCTGCACATATGTAGTAAATAGTGTTGAATCTGGAGTCTCCTACATCCTCTCGCACGTCGGGAACGTTTGACTTGACCGATGTCCGTGAACTTGCTCAAACATACATGGCGCAAGCAAGGCAACAGATTGAGCCCACTTATCAATGTGCAGATGTTTTTTTTGAAGGTTTCATTTTAACTCTTTACTGACATCAAAAATCAATGGCTTACAAAAAAGCTTTCAAGTCGGGTCAAGGTAAATCAAAATGCATGAAAACTTCAGCCCTGACAACCGGCACCATCAATGAGCCACGAATAGCTTTTAAGAAAAAGAGAGTCACCGTGGCAGCAGTAGTTGAATTAACATAATGATACAGCAAAATGCCATGGCCATATTGTGTTCATGTTCTTTTTTTTTTTTTATTTTTATTTTTACGTGATTTGTGTGGTTCGGTGTAAAAAACAAAACAAAAACAACTTTTGCTGCTGAAGCAAAGTAGCTGTTGATGACTTGTGTCTCTCAATTGCCAGGTTGTTAGCAACGTTTGCTCCCTCTGTAACGGTAATGTTTGATTTATTCTTAGGTTTGGGTTTTGGTAGAGCGAGGAGATGTTGCTCACAAGTAAACTCAGAATGCGTCAAATGGTGACATTGCTGTGTTAAACTGTACGCTGTCCCTTTTAAATACAATAACTAATATATAACTAATAGAGACGCTTCGATCGGCTTTTTAATGTCGATCAAGTTTATTACCTGTGCTGTTTTCTCATATTTTACTTTCTGATTGCTGGAGTTTTAAGACTCTAATAGATTGTTTTGTAATGCATATTTGCTGGCGGATCGTTGCCACAGTTGGCCGATGTGGTGAGTGGGTATGATATATGTTCGCTTAATCACAGTGTCTGCAATAATAGATGTAAATGGAGGCTCTTTAGATTCAATATCTGCTAATGTGTTTGTTCATTACATCTATTTTGCTGCAGTGATGTCTGAATCGATAGCTTTCTAAGAAGCTTGTGGGGCATTATGTGTGTATGCGTATTATTATGGTATGTTTTATAAATGCTGGAGCTCCAGTGATCGGTCACTTGGGGGTCTAAAATGTAGCTTTATTGGCTTTCCTGTATGATATGTCTGGTCCCTTGGTGCCAGTCACCTGGCTTTATTCTGCTGTTTTGTTTTTTTTGCCCGGCGTTAAACAAATTCATCGTAATATCATCCAATAAACAGCCGTTAATATATTATTAATTTCTACCCCCTACCCCTCTAATTGCAAATAAGCAAATCCGTCCTTGTTTTCTCTCAACAAACAACTGCAGTGAATGAACCTTGAAGGTCAAGTCCCCTTTTCTAATTCATTAGCTTTGGATGTTTTTGATACTGTTGCCAGGGCAGAGATTTTGCTAAGTGCAAACATTAATACACACTTGTTTATCTTGCCGTTGTATTCTTTTTGTTTGTTTTTTTTCCCCCCTCTCTGGTTGTTCTTGTCATCGCATTCAAATAGAGCCCAAGCTGAAAGGCTTCGTGGGATAGTCGTCAATTATTTCATTGTTCCAGTGTGGGTGTCTCCATTAAGGAGTCCAGGTGCATTCTCTCGGATGCCACTTGGGAAGCAGCGTTCACTTCACTCATGCCGGGACTGAGCCCTCACCGGGGGAAACAGAGTAAAGCTCTCTCAGATCCTGCGGTTTCAAGGAAGTATTCATTAAAAATACCAAATGCTGTCGATATCGAGCGCATCGAGCAGAGAGAGGACGACGGGGTCCTTGACTTTTGATTGAGGAATTGATGATAAATTACGTAAGCTATTTAAATCCTCTTGCATGATGGACAATAATGATTTTTCAGTGAAAGCACACACCGACATCGCCGGGCTTCCGCAATTCTTAAGAGACGCTTTAAAGAGGTTCACGCCCCAGTGCCCATGTGCATTCTGCGTATTTTGCCAAACGGGGCCAATTGTGTGCATTTACAATGCGATAAACCTCATTATGTAAGCCCGCTAACTAGTTGCGCATTATCTGAAATGGTTTATGGGGCTTATACAGGCCAATTTACCACAGCACTTGGTTCCATTGTTGGTCCATGAATGTGATGCTTGTCTTAGCCTGACTGAGCTAATGTTACTCCTGCTCAGAATGAGGATGCGCTCTTCCTTTAGAGTCTTTGTATTGAGGTGATTAAACCCCGGGGATTTCGCGTCCACGGCGGGACATTATTGCTGTCACTGGTGCATAGCAAGTTGAATGCGCCTTTATGCATGTTAATCATCCAAGTCTTGCACTCGTGTTACGAGGAGGAAAAAAATACTTTGGTAGAAGAACTTGAAAACCCAAAGCAGAGCTACATTGCAAGAGGCACAGGTGAACATATTGTTGCTTAAATTGAAATTAAATATGGATAAGGAAGGGGAACAAAAAAAAAAGACATAGCTCAGAAGTTACAACAGCTGCTTCAAGCCCTTACTTCTGCTTGTGCATGTATAGTAGTGACAAATTGATTCTGGTATTGGTTTTATGGCAGACGTGTTTAGAGTTGGCTTGAACAGAAATGTGATGTGTGAGTTTAAGCCAAAAGAAGAACAAAAAAACTGTAATATTACGGCTGTAAATTCACCTACTGATCATGATATCCAGTGTAAATTGTGGTACTGATGTTTTTGTACCGATGTAGAATTAGATTTGATAATCTAGTGTCCCGGTTCACATCTGCACTGACAGCTGAGCCTATACTTTTGTTTATCTCTGTGCTCTGCTCCCACTGCTACCACCATCCTTCCAAACAAAAATTCCATTATTGTGACAACTCTCTGAGGTGTTTGTAGAAGCAGTGACAGGCAAGTCATACTCACTCACCGCATTTCTCTTGAAACCTAATCTCCAGCATGGCCTTGCTCACCCACTGATAGGCAGATAGTGGTGGGAAAGGCTGCTGATACACTTGCTGTCACCAGCTCCACTTGGAATATGTCTCCTCTCATTAGTATTGACTCTGTGCTTTGGTTTTATAGTATCTCTCGCTGGTGACCCGTAAAAAAAATGAAGTTAAGGCAGGGCCACGATGCTCAGTAGCACTTGATTGCGTCATGAACGCGTCTGTCATCGCTACGCCAGCTAATAATAAGTGGTGATGCTCCACATAAAGCCATGTGTATAGGCAGAAGGACTCGGGCGCTATTTAATATTTGTGGTTATTGATCGCAGCCCACGTAATGTAATTTCACCATCCTTTTTCCTCTTAGCAAATATTGGGGTTAAAAGGAGACGGTCACCCATCGTAAATCCTCTTCCGTTTCCCATCTGTTTCCTCCTTTATAGTGCTCTCTCTTTCTGTGTCTCTCTCTCTCTCTCTCTCTCTCTCTCTCTCTCTCTCTCTCTCTCTCTCTCTCTCTCTTCCGGTCTCCTGTTGCCCATTGGTTGAGGGCCCGGAGCAGTAAAGTCCTCTGGCTGATGGAATTTTATGGTTGGCATCTTGGCAGACTCCTTCATTTCACTTTTATCCTTGTCAGTCTAGAGGCGGCCCAGAAAACTGTCTGCATGGAAAGATCATAAAATCCTGTCCCTGTCACCAGACAAATTTAGATAGCTAATTTTCAGATCAAATTATAAATCTTTTAACTTGGCTGGCTGGGTGGCTGGCTGTCTGGCAGAGGGTAGCCCACTGAGCAGAAGTTTGAGCAATCTCTGCCTACTCATCAGCCTCTTGGAGGAGGCGTATCAGTCTGTGGCGGCTGGCAGGGCTAGTGGAACCAGACAGAGTTACGGTCAGCTAAACCAAATGGAATGAGATGAAACGCTGACTGATTCTGGGGCAAGTAATATGTTCATGTTCTATTACACACTGGCATGATTCAAAGTCAGATACCAGTAGCTTGCGCTGCTCATCTTGAGTGTTTTGTTGAAGGGATGCAGTGTGCTGCAAGGGACACGACTGGAAAAATACACTTCTACATCTGGCTCCTCACACTCGACTACATCTAGACTCCTCCCATGGAAAGAAATGAATTATTTTTGTTATGTGTGTGGGGTTGAATGTAGATCTTTCCGGGGTATAAATGCGTGGGTGTGTGTTCTTATGCGTCATGTGTGTGTGTGTGTGTGTGTGTGTCTTTTGTGCTGAGAAGCACTCACCTGGTGAAAGCCTCCTGCATCTGTCTTTAATACATTCGAGAAAAGCTGTCATGTGTTCTGATAGAGCTTCTCCCTGATGCTGTTGCCTCGAGACAGAATCTGCATTGGAGAAATTACCAGTTCACTAAAACTGGAGATGCCTCACCTCGTCACCCACCTCCCCCCCCCACACACACACACACACTCATGCTCCATGTCCTTGTCTAACATACATTTAGTAATATTAGAAATCATCCAACCACGGGAAGCTCTTCAATTCGAGCTTTCCATCGGAGCGGCCGTGGGTTTATCCGTGAGAAAACGTACATCACACGCACACACAATCACACCGGGGCACACATGTGCCGAAGGAATTTCCGCCTGCCTCCGCTTTGAAGCAGCCGTGCCAGAGCTGCCTGTGTGTTACCAAATCCCATTCTCAAAGAGTGTTTTACCCCCCACGTCTGAGAGGCCCTTGGCATTGGCAGAGAACACACACACACACACACACACACACACACACACACACACAATGGCACGAACACAAACGCAATCTACATGCCTGATGCAATGTTCAGTCACTTGAGCAAGCAGACACATTCGTGTACACGAAGCAGCATTCCAGTGTGTCTGTCCTTATTAGTGAAACGCTGCTTTCACCCTCATGCCGTTCCTCTTCGTGGGTTGCTAAATACAACAATGGAAGGGACGGTTTTTTGCGTTTGGATCGCTGCACTGCCGAACTATTGTTTTGGTATTGCCTCATTTTTTTTATTTTTTTTTTTTATTTTTATTTTCCTCTTTGCTCTTCGAAGAACTAGGTATGACAGCAGGAGCTCTCACACTGAAGGCCCATGTAAACCTAAGGTTTTGAGAGAGAAAAAGATGAGGATCAGAGAGACGGGGGTATGTGTGGATAGATGGAGGGATGAAGGAAGGCAGTGGCCCCATGAGGCACCTGGAGCTGTGGTGTTACTGAGAAATATAGTCTGTGTGTGTGTGTGTGTGTGTGTGTGTGTGTGTGTGTGTGTGCGCGCATCTCAAATCCTGCCGGCTAGCCTTTGGCATAGTCTGCTGTGTTTGTTATGTACCGGCTCTGTGTGAAGAATCACTTTCACCCATTGAAAGAAGCCCGATCTTTTGGGCCGTTGCTTGTCAACACACCTTTTTGAACCCATTGCTTCCATCCCGTAAGATGAGTGCAAATTGAAGAGGTAGATTGCGATGGCAATTGGAAGTTTTGAGTGGTCGATACTTGGAAGGATAACACTCGTGACATAAATATTGTATTTCTTGATCTCGGTGTGTGAACCTCGTTTCTGAGCCGTCTGCATTCCTTGCCCCAGAAGTTCGCTCTTATTACCATGTCTTCCAGGCAAAGGAGGAATCCCGCGGCACGGAACCTTTCGGCTTTGATATTTTCAATCGCTGCGCCCCTCCAGTATCATGCTAACCCTTTGTTGGTAGAGTGGAATTTGAATAAACTAAGAGGAAGCAGTCTTTCCCTGTATCCCATTATATTTGGGCACGAACACACAAGTGGGCGACATCTTCCACCGTGGTTCTCCTCTGTGACCCGCCAGGATCAATAGTAAGGAATGCAGTGATGGCGCAAAGACGTAGAACAAGAGATGTCATTACCGAGCCGTACCCCAGGGTTTAGCAGTTCACTGCGGAGGTTAACTGGTCCGGCTGATCTGCGCCAGTTGGCATGGCTACCATTTCCCAGGGTATTTTTATTTTTTTATTTTTTTTGGCCCCCTCCTGGTATTCTCGGTAGCCTTCCTGCAATTGTCATTCAAAATGTGGCCAATGGAGGCAACCCACTGTGCTGAATCAAGTGGTGAAGAGGCTCCACACGCATCCATCTGTTGATGTCTACCCTCATGAGACTACAATATCCTTTTTTTTCCCCTTTTTAAACATAAGAGATCGCTTGAAGCATGAGGACGGTTGTAAAACAAAAAGCAAAGGGACTCTCTCTTTTTTTTTTGGGGGGGAGGGTCCAGCAGTAATATTAAATTCTTACAGCAATAATAATAAAACTCCCCATCTCTCTTTTATGACTCTCCAATAAGTGAGTTGTTTCTGCATCTCAGTACTGAATAGAGAATAAGGAGTGAAGGCAGCACACAAAGCAGGCAGGCAGGGCCCTGGTCTTTGATGAATGCCTCTATCTCCAGGCATTAGGTGTTCTATTTTTCATAGCGGGCCCCTTCGGCCGCGCTGGAGAGAGCCTCGGCTTCACATGCGCATTCGTGCAAGGCGTAACACAATCCTCAGAGATGGTGACTAATCCGGGCCTACTGTCTGGGGCGAGGGGGGG
>NW_027176372.1:20646179-20647330 GCF_023349555.1 Cebidichthys violaceus | reverse complement strand
ATATAGTTCGGAGACATTGTATTTGCAAAAACGGTATCTCTTTAATTAATCTTTTTGCTAATGGTACTTCACCATACTTAATAATAATATTCTTTTACGCTGCAATCTAAATGGTCCCTTGTGCCATAGCACCTGAACAGAGCTGTAATTGTTCTAGTTGTTATTAATATTTATCGTGGCTCGGCGCTGTTTGAATACCATTTCCCGTATCACCGATGTGTTAATTTCTGCGTTTCTAGCTGCGTTTTCTGCATAGCCCCGCTATCCATTCTTCTTTTTCTGTGTACGTCTTGCTCCGTGGTGGGAGCTTAATATCTTTATTCAGCCATTAAAAGAAATGTATATTCGAGCTTCTTCTCGGGTAAAAGCTGCGGAAGCCAATTTCTGCCTTTCCCTGTGATGCTGCACTGTTGACATCGCACCAGTGTTCCCCGGTGCCGCTCCTCAACATCAGCCAGGCAGCGTGCCACGGCTCGGGCATTGGCCTCAATTCCACAGGCAAATTAATCTTGCTTTGTTGAAGTAGTCAAGCCCAACCCCCGGGACAGAGTTCATTTAGCTGTTGCTCTGCTGATGCAAGTCTTTTCTCTCAAGTTTGGAGCCTTCACTCATGGGCAGTTAAAGATCTCTCCATCTGTTATTAAGCAGGGCCCGGACACAGCCGTCTTGATGAATAGGTATTCCTACTGCTATTGAATGGGCCGCGGCTTCTCAATGGAGTCAGAGTAATAGTGCGGGTATTAGAAGAAACGTTGTTTTTTTTTTTCTCAAGATCAAGAGATCTCAAGGTGAACGCATCCAATAATGCTTGTTTAGAAGGGGAGCCCCTTCGGTGTGAGACAACACATAATTGGCTGAAATTGCCTTGGCACTGCGTTGCTCTCGCTTTCGCTCTAAATCTCTTTCACAATTTTTTTTCTATTAACAGGCACACAGACACATAAAAAGACAAAATACACACCCGAGGACACGCTTCCTCCCGCTTTACACATACACAACGTGTTTCCCCTTTCAGTACAGATCACCTTGTTCACCTTTATCTGTTCGCTGTGCTGTCTGCGTGATGAGAAGATAATCTTTCAGTACGGGGTTTTTTTTTTTTTTTTTTGTCCACGGGAAGATATTTCATAGATCATGTTTTTCTTCTGATG